>NW_005842014.1:2247287-2251162 GCF_000455745.1 Alligator sinensis
ATAGTGTGCCTACTGGCAACCCGCAGGCACCTGCCTGCTGACTGTCTAAGTGCTCTGGGTTGCCCTGGGGAGGCATCTAGATCCTCCCCCCGCCCCCCCGTTCTTTGTATAGGAAGCATAGATGCTTAGCCGTGTCAATGCAGATCACCCTTCTGGGAGAAGGCACCTTAATTTTAGGTACTGCTGTGCCTAGGTGGAGGCAACCTAGGGGCTGATTAGGATCTGACCCTAAATCTCAATCCACTGAAGTCAGTGGCAAAGCTCCCAAGGGCTTCAACAGGACCAGGATTTGGTTCTTAAATGCAAGAACTGTGACAAATGCATATAAACAAATATGGTTAGCTGTCAATTAAAGAATTATCACCCCCCCCAACCTAGACAATCATAATATAAGAAGTCTATTTTTAGCCATTAATTAATCCAAGTGTAACAGTTATTTAATTAACAAAGAACAGGAAAGCCCACGTCACCAGAACAAGAAAAAAAAGTAGTAAAAGTAGTTAGTAAAATGGTTAGCTTCTAATTGGAGGGCCTAAGGCTCAGAAGTGATAATGCCTGTGACATCCTTCGATATCAATAGGAGTTCTGGGTGCGTAGCATGTCTAGATCAGATACCAGAGGCCTCACATGCACATATATAAAAGGCATATATATATGTGCACCTATACATGCACATATATAAAAGGCAGCAGTACAAGGTTGGTTCCTGTATAGCAGCCTCAGTTGCTTTGTTCAGTGCATTTTTTAAATGACCTAAGAAAAAGAATTTGAATTTGGACGAGATCCTACAAAGGATACATGCTGAAACAGAAATAAAAAGTTGTAGGGTTTGATCACATGAACCTTATTTAACTACAAACTACAAAGTAGAGGCATCCTCAACGCACAGTATCTTTAGCACAACAGAGATTTAATAAACAGTGCAACATATATTTTGTCTTCTTTGATTTTAGAGGGAAAAATCTATCAGAACCTGAATAACCATGGGGGAAGGGAAGAGCTAGTTTCATGTTTAAATACGATAGGTTTAAAAAGAAGCTGGAAGGGAAGAGCTAGTTTTGTGATTAAATACGATAGGTTTAAAAAGAAGCTGGGCAATCAGGTTAGCCCCCTTCAGTGCACAAAGGATGCAGATGACATCCGCTCTGTTCCAGCAGGGGCTGGTGCATCACTGGGCTCCTCGCCCGAGAGGGGGCAGGTGTGTCTGCACTCCCATTATCCCCAAGGGGTTTCAGTTTTGGTAGCGGTGTTTAAGAGAAGCCCTACCAACAGAAGACAACTGGATGATGGGCATGTCTTGGCCACAACTCCCCTAAGCCAGCACCATCCACGTAGGAAGTAGCGCTTGCTTCGTGCCTGAAAGCAGACATTATTAGCTCCCAGCACCAGATGTAAAATTCTTCTCTGTACACAGCTCCCCGATGGGAACAGCATGTGCCTTAAATCACACTGGTGAAAACCAGGGCTGACTGGAGCCCTAGGTGTGGAGATGAAATGCTACGTGCAGTTTTAGACGTGACGGCCACGCTAATACCATTAGGTGCCTATTTTTGAAGGCATGTAATATTATGAAATTGTATGCTGTGGCTGTCTTCAAACCAATGTGTTATCTTCGCTTTGCATTGCTACTGCTGTCACTTTGAAGCAGGTTGCTGTTGCCACAGCAGGAGTTTACTGGAGCCTGAAGTGACTAGGAAACGAGAGGATCGAGGGAAACAAAATAAAAGGAGAAATGACAAAAGCCAATGTTTTCCTAAGCTTGTTAAAGGGAGTCCAACTATGAGAAAACTGTAACATGTATAACTGCTTAGCTAGTGATATAATAAGGAGATTTATTTATAGTATAATGCAAGTTGTTTCTCATGGTAGGTTAACAAACAGATAAGCATGCTGACCAGCAGTACTTAGTCTGAACCTACAGCACAGAGGTAGTTGGGCAATTAGCATTTTAGATATAGGAGTAATCAAATAAGCAATTTTCTCCTGGTTCTTTACATTATTCTGTGCCTAGGAACCCCATCATGGCCTGGGACCGGTTATGCTAGGAGTTATACACACACAAAACAAAACGAAAAAAATACTCTCTGCCCCCAAAGACCTTTCAGCTAAAATATAAAAGAAGAGAGAACAGATAGACACAGTGGGGAATCAAGTAAACAGAAGAGACAATATTATCCAGTACAATTGGCACTGGCGTTTGCACACCAGCGGACATCATGGGAAATAAGAGTTTTAAGGATAAATTTGAAACAGAGAGACAGTTTTGTGGATGTTTGTGGGGAGTAATCTCTAAGCATGAGAAGCAGCATGGAAAAAAGTAAAAAGGGGCTTGTTTGACAATTGAACATGGAGGCAATGAGAGCTGGCATCATGGCCCATCAAAGGAGGGAGATGATCTCTCAGCAGCAAATGAGAGAGGATAGGTAAGGTGGTGCTTGAATGTGGAGGGCCTTTAAAGTAAAGACAAGCAACCTGCAACAGAAATGGGGAGACTAGTAGAGGGATACAAAGGAGAGAGGGGGAGGAAGACACCGTCAAAGCAGCAGGCTAGAAGCCTTTCAATTCTGAATGGATACGAGTGGGGCATAATTACATTTGTCAAATATCATAAAAAAGGGTTGCAGGAACACTAACATGGGAGTTTGGACAGGTGTTAGTCATGTGGATGGATACAAAAGGCCATATGAGAGGTGTTACACGGAAAGAAGTAGTAGGATTTAGACGATGTGAGGCTCAAGAGAGATCCACCTTGAAAATGGCATCCATTTAGTGGCCTGAGGAGCACTCATGCAGAAAGATTAAGAGTGCTGTTTTAGCCGTGTTGAGCTTAAGCTGGGGGCTAGATATCAACACAGAAATGTCAGTGAGACAGGATGAGATTTTAATTTCAACAGAAGAAGCAGGCCTACAATACAAAGGCAGTTGTGAGCTTTCTGATGAGACTTTCTCTTGACAGGCTAGTCTTTCCAATACGGAAAGATAGTCATAAATTGTTTCAGATAAGCATCTAGTACTGTCTCAGTACTACCTCAGCAAAAAAACCTTTGATGCAGCTGACAGATCAAAAAGCAGAGCTCTGTAAAGGTAAAGGAGCAATGGAGTAAAATATTTTGAGCTTCATTTTCCTGGATTTCTGTCTTCTGAAGAGTCTCTCTTGCTTCTTCCTTTCACCCTCCTCATTTGTAGGGTCAGCTGGTTGGATTTTCCTCCTCCCTTTGCTCTGATCAGTAGCATCTTCTGTTCTATCCCAAGTTCATTCAGACCTTTCCCTGACTACCTACTTCCATCTTAGCCTAGGCCTTCATTTTTTCCTTCTCCCTTCAATTTTATCTCCTTCACTCTTCTCATTTCCTTCTTCACTATGCAGGGAAGGCTCTAGTCATCTCAGTCGGGACTCCCTGGCTTTCTCAACAATGAGCCCGACACCCAGTTGTTTCCTTATGTCATCATTTATGTTCATGTCTCTGTTGAACACCAAGAATGCATCATAATATACTTATTTTAATGTGCTCAAGTGTCCTTTCATCCTTTAATCTCCTTGCCTACATTTCCACTCCATAGAGTAACACCACTGTTCAATTACTCTATTCCTCACTTCCCTGACACCTTTTTTCCAACATACATACCCCAAGCATCTTTCTACATTTTTTGGAGAACAGGCTACAACTGTAATCCATTGAAGGAATGGACGCTGTCTCGGACGGCCAGAGCCGACTCGAGGTGATTTAGAAATTACCCGTTCGCTGGGCGGGCTGGTGAATGGAGAGGCAGACAAAGCTTAGTGGTTGCAAAAACTTTACTTATGCCACTTGTAGCCGCGACGCAGGTGGTCCAGTCGCTTGAACAACTATGTGAGTTGCTCCCGCTGGCAAGGC
>NW_005842014.1:2251172-2256719 GCF_000455745.1 Alligator sinensis
CAGGCCAGCTAATCCGTCCACAAATTAAGCCGGCAGGGAAAGGGTACGTCGGGGTTTGCGCTCGGCGACGGGGAGAAGAATCGATAGGTGATCAGTCTATCGATCAGCTCAGCCGCAAGTCAGATCTCTTTAGAGGCACTCTGCAGCGTGCTCAAAGTTCTCCGACTTGGGCGGAAGTCGCACGAAATTTTAAACGGCTAGCAAGCCAATTACTAGCCGCCACGTAGGAATAATTCAGAACTGGCCAATAGCGGGACACAAATTTGCATTCAAATGGCGGGAACTCTCTTGCACCGGGGTTTTTCTGTTGCAACGAAAACCTTTGCTGTGCAAGAGACTCTCATGTGGTGGGAAAATTCCATCGTGCCGAGGCACCAAAATCGCTGGGTTGTGACAGACGCCTTGACAAAAAAGGCAACAGGAGTGCGCTTTGAGGAGAACTGCTTCTTCACAAATATAATACTTTAATTATCCACATACAACTCTAATGTGGCTCTTACCCCTGGGTTGTGAGGGGTTAAGCAGAGAGGGGTGGGGCCACTCCAAACCCAGGAAAACCAGACCCAGAAAGCTGGGTTTTAAGTCGTACTGATGAAAGGGGTAATTTTGTTATCAGACTTCCATGCCGGGTTTTGTGGGTTGTATTGCAGATTGCAGTTCTAATGCCTACAGGTATAAATAAATCCAACCTGTTTGTATCTTCTTATTAGACTGAGATACTCTGGGGGAAACTGAGTCACCACACCCACATCCCCTTGCGAGAGGGGTTACACTAGTATGAAAAACTGTGGGCACTCAAGCCAAAGGTGGCTGAGAAAGAACTGAATGGGAACTGCCAGTTATACCTTTGGTATGGAGGAGGACAGTAATCAGTGCCCATGTGTACACTGAATAGATACTACTGTCAAGTCTCCAATGCTTGATGCACCGTGCAAACGCACACCTAGCATGCAGGCCACACAGGAACAAGCAGTCAAAAAAATCAGTAAACCAGTTTTAGATTGCAGGGGTTCAGGAAGAGGATGCATTTTCCCTTCGTTATTTTTGGTCTCTACTTTGTCTGCGCCTTGTGCAATCACCTCTGTTCTCATTGAGTTGTGGTTTCCCCTTCCCTGCTGTTTCTTCTCCATCTCTACTGTCCTTTAAGAACGATTTCTATAACCCTCTCTTGGCTTATTGCCCAGCTATTCCATAATGCTAGGTCACCCTCTCTTTCCTCCTCCCACCTATTCTCCACTTCACAACTGTCTTTAATTCTCGCCTTAACGGATGCAGAGCGTGTCAAACTGAACGCCACAAAATGTTCCTCATTAGCGCTCCCCTCTGCACAAGATTCTGATCAGAGCATTAGACCCAAAGTGGCTCGACACTGAAGAGACTGTACTTCTGCTCTCACACGGCGATCAGCGCTGCAGCGTGGAGCCCTGTCAACTTCAGACCACTCTGGTATAATGCATCTTTGTTTTCTCTCAGGCACTTGATGTGTTCACTAGAAAGCTCCCATACATTTTCATAGCTGTCATGCAATCAGGTTTTTTTTCCAACCTAGACATCAAAAAAACATTTAACCTTGATAACAGTTCTGTATCCTGGCTTGCAGCCAGGATTGAATTTACACAATCTGGGCCCCAGACACAACCCACAAGGGGGCCTGAATGGCCATACGCATATGCCATAGCCCCATCTCTGCTGTGGCTCTGCTGCTCCTTGGGTAGCAGCAACTTTCAGGTGAAGATGAATGAGGCCAGTTCACATCTCTCACTGTGACAGTTCCAGGCTCTCATAACACACGCAGGAATTGACTATACATGTGTCACATTTTTAGCATCCAAGTGGGCTACAAACATAACCTTCCCTAGATGAAAGCTGAGATGCTGTTCTCATCCCGTGATTGCAGGAGCGGAGACCCTATAACTGGGCTGACAGGTCTATAACCTGGGCATACAGAATCCTTAGCCCAGGGATGCTCAACACCCAGCCCACGGGCCAGATCCAGCTCACAGAGCTGTGTCATCCAGTGCCATATGCCTGAAAATCTGGCATCAGGGAGCGGTGGCAGTGTTAATTGGTGCTCCTCTGTTGCCAAATTTCCAGAGCCGTGGGGAACCTGGCAGACTGGATATCATGGCTTTGTGTGCTAGATCAGGTGTGTGGGGCTGGGGCACTAAAGGACCTGGTCTGGGCAGGCAGGGCCAGGCCAAGACTGCAAGAGATCCAGCCCATAGACTGACCCTGTGATACTCATCCAGCCTGCAGAGCCAAAAGATTGAGCACCCCTGCCTTAACCTGTTCCTGACCTCAGCTCCAGTACACAACACAAGCACACCTTGAAGTACACACCCTCTACCAGTACACAGCACAGAGCACAGCAACAGCTGATTACTGGACTTCATACCTAGCACTACACTGAAGGGCACCCAAAAAATGTTATTTGCTCCTGCTCCTTACTGACGTCAGGGTCATAAGTCCTGCTCTCTTCAAGAGGGGCAGAATTAAGCTAATAATGTAGGATTCTATAAATACTGAGCAGATGCAATGAATAGGACTATGGGACAAGGTACCACATGCCAGCAGTGCAGACAGGGTTAATAAAGGGCTTACCTCCTCCGTGGTGACGAAGGAGCTGGTTAGAAGTAGTTGATATCAAGGCTACAGCCCAGACAGGATGGGTTAGCAGGGTGAGAAGCTCTACAGCTACAGGAAGCTGCAGAAAGAAAATTGTGGTGACAAAGAACGAGGCTTGGGAAGAGCCCAGGGAAGCATAAGGCCCATTTAAGCATGGGCCCATAAAGGTCCATAAGGAACAACCCTTAGTTGCTTAACAGAGGGGGTGCCTTAGTTTGAACTTGGACATCAGGGTTGGCGGGCTCCATTTCTTCCTTCCCTGAAAGCAAATGGCCAAGTGACCCCCAAAGTGGGGAAGGAACCTGCTGCTAGTGTGCAAACCTTTAGACTCGGGTTCTCCTTTGACATTTCTCTTACACTTGGAAGAGTGCAGAGATGAATGGCACAGAGGCTGCAAGCGGCAGATGCACTGCTACGTCTGGCTTGGCTGCAAGGGGCGCCTTAGACACTGACTGAGCTCTCTCACTAACTGAAATTAAAGCATCTCTTCAAGGCAATGGGCAAAACACACTTCAGGGATCAAACATGAAAGGCTGTTTCCTGGGTGAAAGTTAGAAGGGGACTTGCAGAGGAAAAAATACAGTGAATTGTTTTTAATATTAATGTAACACCATACAGAAAGAGTTTATTATTAAAAACCCTTTGTGTTCTACATGATAAAGACTATATATAAAATAGTAAAGCCTTAAGAGTATCTGGAAAAGGCAAGACCTTTAATGAAAAAATGATATAAAAACAGCACAAGCAGTACTATTTGAAATAAACTTGGTTAAAAAAAAATAAGAACCAAGCTGCAAGTAAGGACGCAGTGAGGCCATTAAGGAACAAGAGTGGGAATTTAGTGACAGCTGATATATTGCTGATACCCTGAATGAATTTTTTTGTCTTGCAATCCACAAGAGAAGTTGAAGGTCGTAGGACAGAGTGCGGAATAAATTTTCCAGTGAGAAAGTGAAATATGAACATGGTTTAAGATCACATCAAGGTGAACAATTAGGAATTCATTGTAATTAAAAACTGACAAAGCACCAGGGTCAGTTGAGTTAACATCTCAAAGACCTAAAGCAAATAGTGAGCTATCAAAAATATCCATACTAAGCAAGTAACAGAGGACTAGAATCATGTTGAAGTTTTAAAAAGATCAAGAAAAATGGATGGAATTATAAGCTGAAAGCAATCTTTTCGTGGGGAAGCTGGCACTGTGAAGACCAAATAATACGACTAAATGAAAACACAGAATTTGGTAAAAGGTTAACAGCATGAATATAAGAAAGAGAATATACTTGTGAAAAGAAGTCTTTATCCTGATAGCTCAATTGGTAGGAAAAAAATAAATAGTAAACCTTACAGCAGACCTAGAGAAAGCTTGTGAATCTGCAACATAAATGACTTCAGACTCAATAAACACGAAAGGAACATTTAAAATACTATTTTAAGCAGCAGAAGTAATATTCAAAATAGAGTGAGATAAAGTAGCAGGACTCACAGGTCCATTTTCCTTCCTCTTGGGCTGTGCAGTATCAAGTCAAGGCCCTTTATGTTTATAGGGCTCTGGAAATAATGAGAGAGATGCAAGAGTGGGGAACAAAGGGAGTCTGGGCTCCATGGATTTGATATGATTGGTGCTTATACAAGAGAAAAGAGCTCACTGATGTGTTAAAGGGAAGGGAAAAGAACTGATTGATGCCAACCTGCTTAACACTGCAAATTCAATGGCAAGAAGACATGGACTGAGAAGTGAATGAGGGAATTCATTGCTAATACAAGCAACATTTCTTTACAAAAGGTAACAAGAAAGTAGGATGATGCAGCCACACGATAGATGGCTTTATTTAGGAGGGAAAAGACACTAATTTGATACTTGAACAGTAATCAAAACAATTTTTAAAGTTTTGTTTTTATAGAAAAAGTTTCTTATTGGCTGTCTCTCAGCACCCTGTTAAGTCTCTTTCTCTTAGGAAAAGCAGCATCCCAAAAAGGTACATTACTTAAAAAGACACTTTTCAATAATGTTGAAATACAGGATGGAGAAACAGCCACAGATAAGTCTGAGGCATTTCATTTTTACATAAATAATATATGATAATAGGGAAGAGCAGGCAATGACTCCATTTTTAAGCCTGCTTTGAAATTTGCACTTAAAGCAAGACTGAAATCACTCTGTTCTTCATTTGAATCACTGAATTTAGTCTACAGATCTGGTTCTGTAATTTTTCTAAAGCCAAAAATTTCTAGTTTATTTAGTCAAATATTTACTAACTTGTGAAAATGAAGCCTTTTAAATGCTCCTTTTTGATATGCTGGCCCATCAATGTTACTTTTCTCTGGGTTTCTTTACTAACCCACCACTATTCCCACAATTTCTGAACTTCATGCATGCACTCATATGCTGAGAATTCCCAGACACTTTGGAAATTTCAAAATTAAAAACACAGTAAAACAATCTCAATATTTAGGATAACCTGACTGACTTTGGGCAAAATGAACCAAAGGAACTGTGCAGATCATTCAGCTATGTTTTGTCTTCTCCCAATGCCCTGCTTTCCAACATCAGCTGTGGTTAATACAAAAACCTCGCAAAGTCAATCCGAACCGAATGGTGGATGAACTAGGATACAGCAGGGAGAGTGAGTGTGGGTCGGGGGTGGCTGGAGGCTGTGAGGAAATAGGAGCAGGGATGTGTAGGTACCTACAGGAAGAAAAGACTAAGGTGCTGGGAGCAGGCAGTCCTTGTGCAGGGGCTTAGGGTGAGCCGGTGCTCAAGGTCTGCTCAATAAGATGCCCCACAGTTAGGCTTTGCTGGAACAAATGTGCCCAACTGGCCAACTGCAGTCCTCATCCTTATTTTTATCCTTGTCCTTCTCCAAAAGCCACATTTCAAAAGAAACAGTGAGCCCTGCTTAGTGCAGGACTGGGGGGGGG
>NW_005842014.1:2256750-2265379 GCF_000455745.1 Alligator sinensis
ATAGGGTGGAAATGCAGGGGAAGATTCAGAGTTGTAGATCCTGAATAAAAGGAAATGCTTCCCTGCAGATGTGAGTAAGGCACAGGTGCAGGGTAACATGGCCAAGAGCATTATCCTGATTAAACTTTTGTATTTCTCTTAAGGGAAATACAACCTATGTCTGCCCTTTTTTTTTAGCATGAGGAAGGCACTTGATGCTCAAAATGCTTGTCCAACAGTTCTCTCAACTCTACAGCCAATCCAATAAAAATATCACAAAAAAGCCTTGCTTTCAGACATTTCCTGAACCAACGTGGCTACAGAAACACTCCGACCCTTTATTCCCCTTAAGAAAGTAACATGAAAAATGAGCTAATAATAATTCACTGTATAATTGAGGCTTCTCTACAACTTTTGAGCTCCTTATAGGACAGTGGTAACAGAACATAAATTGAAGTAAGAATTCGAACACGGAGCAAATCAACTATAGTTCAGGTTTAAAAATGGAACACGCAACTCTTTGTATTTACCCCAAATACACGACTTGGCAGCAGAAACCCACATGAAACAGGAAACTTACAGTGAAAAGGGAAAATAAGCCTAGAGTCCTGTCTGAAAGAAGGCTGTAGCCGTATGTACTCTGCTTTGGCCAGCAGCACGTTTCAAAGCCCTCTGGGGAACAAAGCCCTGGGACTCATTATTCTCTCAAGACAGTGGTTCGGACATCAGCACAGCTTCCTAGAGTAAAAAGGCCAGAAGAGATGACTGTCTCATCTAGTCCGAGCTCCTGTACAACACAGGCAACTCTGTTTTAAGCCCAATAACTTGTTTGGTTAAAGTGCATCCCCCCAGGAAGAAAGCCTTGAAGTGAAGATACAAAGAGATGGAGAATCCACCACTTCCTTTGGTACTCTGCTGCGTGTCCAAACACCCTCACTTGAAAAAAAAAACCCAACACACCGTTATCACCTGCACCTACTTCCAATTTGAATTTGCCTTATTTTCCAGCCTTTAATTCCCATCATGCTTTTCTCTGCTAGACTAAAGAGCCCTCTAGTACCCAGTACTCCTCCTCATTAAAGTACTTAGACACTAATCAAGTCACTTCTCCATCTTCTTTTCGATAAAATGAACAGATCGAGCTCTTTAAGTCTTTCAGTTTAAGGCATTTTCTCCAGCCTTTTCTAATCATATGTACGGCTCTTCTCTATATCTTTTTCAGTATCAGTAAAACTTGTAATCTTAAAGAATGAAATCATATTTGTTTCCTGAAAATCACATTGACTATCATTAACTGTATTGCCATTACTCATTACAATATTGGTCAAATCCCTTATCAGCTTTCCATTATTTTGCCAAGACATGACATGAGGCAGTTCCCCCTAGTCATCCCGCTCGCTGTACCTAATTATTGCTATGTGAGGACCCTTCCAGCCTTCTGAAATGTTCCTGATATTCCATGATTTATTAAGCATTAATACCAGCAGGCCACAGATCTTCTAAACTAACTTTTTCCAGATTCCTGGCCCACGTTTTCAGGGCTAGCTTATTTAAAAGTGTTTATTCCTAACAGACGATGTTTAACATCCTTAGCTACTAATGGACTGGAAAGCATTTCATCAGCCTCATGTGTTGCTGGTACCTTACCCTTCTTCTTTCCACACGCAGAACAAAAATTTACCAAACACTTCTGTCTTTTTTGCCTTGTATGAACAATTTTACCATCTTATCTGATAAAAGGCCCATGCCATTGCTAAAATGTCATTTATCCCTAAGATTCTCAAACTCCCCTTGGCCCTGACAGCCACAGAGCTTCCCTAATGCCTTTAAATTCCTGTATCAATTTTCTACACTGCAGAACTTTTAACTTGTTATATATTGCTTTTGTATTCTAACTACTGCTTTCCTGTCTTTGCACAGTGCATAATTAACTCATTAACACAAGATGTTGTAGAGGCTGAACATTTAACCAAGTTCAAAAGAGGAATGGACAAATTCATGCACAAGAAGCCCATCAGTGGGTATTAAACATGACAGTAGGGCTGCAGCCTCCAAATTAGGATGCCTTATGCCTTTATATGCTAGAAGCTGCAAAGGAAGAGGAGCAGGGGACAAATCAGTTTGGACAGGACCTACATACATATCCTTCCCTTTAGCACCTGCTTTGTGCTAGTGCAAGATACAGAATGCTGGGCTAGATGGCCCTGCAGTCTGAGCCAGTTATGGCATCTCTGATGTTCTTAAAGCTTTTAGCTAGTTATCTTCTTTCCAAAATGAAGACGTGTGGCTTTTTGGCCAGCAAATAAATTCTTAAAGAATTGCCAATATTCATTTACAATCTCTGCAATAAGCAGTAGGGCAATGAAAAGTCTCAAGCATCACAGCAGGTTGTCATTAAAGACTAACATTAAAGAAATGCATGTGCTTGCTGATAGTAAATGCTGCAGGCTACAGCATGCAGATGTGCAAATACAGCTACTGTTAAAAAAGGAGAGAAAGAAAGTTCAAGCAGCAATGCTGAATTAAGTCAATAATTAGAGGGTTTTTTGGTCACCTTGCTACTGTAGATAGCACACAAGCTAATGACAACACTGCAGGGAGAATTAGCCCAGAAGGAGAAGTCTGCTGGCTCCTTCTCAACTAGTTTGACTTCAATAATAGTAACAGCCACTATAAGCTTCAGGCAAGAAAGACTGAATCCAAATGAAGTTAAGTCACCAGCTGCAGGCTGCCATGCCTCTAATAAAGACACTAAGAAGAATGGGGTTAGCAAAATGAAGTCTGGTTTTGTTTTATATTATTTAAAATAGCTTCATGGTAGAGAGGACAATCCAAAGGATGAAGTGCATTGATAGTGCATATACCGTGCTGAACATACTGAGGAGCTAAAATAGCAAAATACATGGATGGACATTCTAGACTTCCCTACCACCAGACAACACAGACCACAGATAACCCTGGAAACACCTGCAGGCCCTTTTTTTAGGCATCACTAGTACCAAAAACTGAGGACTAAATATGCCTCAGGGACAACTCTGAAACCTGCTGCCTCCAGTGGGCTGCATATCTATATCGGACTGGGTTTTTGGTTGTGGCTGTGTTGGTCTAAGGACATAGGCAGGCAAGGTTCTTTGGGTAGATGTGATATCTTTTATTAGCCCAACTGAGTTTGTCTAATGAAAGATATCACATCTACCCAAAGAACCTTGCCTGTCTATAGCTGACTGGAATTTTGTATGCAATTCTGTGATATATAAGGGAAAAATGAATCAAATTCAATTGCTTTTGGACTCTGTCTTTACTGCTGTTAACCTTCTCTACTTTGGGAATATAGTGCAAACAAGGCATGCACAGACTGTAAACTTCAGCACTAGTATAAATTACTTGAATCTGACAAAGAAGTGCTCCAGAAAAAAGTCAGCATTAAACTACACTGGTTTAAGTGTCATACGTCTACCATTGCCTGGGGTCAGCCACTTATTACAGGCAAACAGGCCCTTAGGTAGCTAAGGCTTTGTCTGCTCTGATTCCCAGCGTAACTTACTCTGGTGTGCAAAACGGATGTGAAACACAACAGTATAAATGTGTCCTGTGTCCAGGCATTTCATGTGGCTCAAGTGAGTCTGATTGCATTTTTCAATAATAATCCAGCTACTCAGACAGACTGGATTAGGGCCACCAATTGATTACATTAGCAGAGCTGAGCAATGCTGATAACCTGAGCTGAGGGGCCAAACAGCTTATATTGAAAGAACCATCAGGCTTAAAGCAAGGAGATGTATGTGGATTGGACTCAAGTTGGAAAAAACACCTGAGCTATGGTTTAGGTTAACTTTGCAGTGATGAAACTCTGTATGGAGCTGGCACTGCAGGTCCAGAGTAGAGAAGCAGGAAAAGAAAATGAATCCTAGTTTTGTCACTGATATCAGAAGATATGACTATAAAGGAGGAATAAGATGCAAAGACAGCATTTGTACAAACACATTACAACTTTGCAGAATTGCAGCTGATCTTTAACTAAACCATGGTAGCATTTATTTTTAAAGATAACATGAATAAAATGATTACCAAGCTACTTGCAATTTTGTTCTAACAATTCTGAAAACATGTTTTGACAAAGGTGTTTAAAAAACCTGGAGCATCTTTGCACAGGCACACAATACAGTCAACAATTACTTACAAGCAAATTTTTGAATACTTTAGGTGCATTTGTAAGAAATTCTGCTTGAAGCAGAACATGGGTCTATAATGGAAAAGTCCTTTGATTCTAACTCAAAAGTCAGCCTTTTTATTGTTCTCTCAGTAAGATATAAAGGTTCAATCCCTGTTGAATAATACGTATTTCATGAAAAAGTGTAATGCAACTAAAATGTATTGTACAACACCGAAGAACTCATACCTGCTTTACCACTGTAACGGTTCCAGGCGCCATGGTAACCACAGAAGCAACTGCAGCGGCATCGTGGGTCTCTGAACCCAACTCAATGATTTGCTGAAGGATGTTTACAGCAGTGGGGTCAAGTCTTTCACCTTACAGAAAAGCAATGAACACAAGACAAATTATAGCCAAGACCATTCTAAAGGTAAAGAAATCAAAATGCTCCAAGCATTCTTGTCCCTCTTGTGTCCACTCCACTTGTAAACCTCTTGCTATAATTTCTAACAGCTCAGTAACATCCTTTTAATTGTGGTTCCCAGGGACAAAGTATTCAGAAAATACATCTCCTGGGGAAGATGATAACTGCAATGAAGCTGCATTGTTCATTTTTACTCCTATTTGAAGACGATCTGAAAGAATGTAGTGATGAAACAAACAAAAGGCAGAACTTGGAGCACTAAGCGTAAATCATGAAGCTGTAAGGCTTTATAACTCCAAGTATGGATTTGCTGCAGATTTAGTTTTAACAGCATCTGAACTCTTAAACTTGTAATCAGGACAGCTATTCAGTATGCTCTTGGTCTGACATTACAATCTGTTTGACCTTCTGTGGTTCCCCTTAACCCAGAACAGCTACTCTTGTCAGTAAAGTGTTAAAGGGGAAATGAAGACTTTGCATGATCACACCCATTCCTCTATCTGTATACCACATCAATGCATCTGCCACACTTTTCATCCATGCAAGGTGTGCAGCTCAGCCAGAGGAAGTCATAGTTTACAAAAAAAATAGGGCCACACTCAGGCTGCATACAAATGTTTGCTGCACCCGGTCTAAAATCACACAGCTTACTTTAAGCCATGTGATTAGTCCGGGAGTGGTGTGTACAGGTTCGCCAGTGCCGGAAGCCATCTGGGAACTCAGTGCAAGTAACCTGGGGTAGAGAGGAAGAGCAGGTAGCACTGGGGGACTAGGAGGTACATGTGAGAGGTCCAGGTTTGGCGCTGTGGGGACTAGGAGGTACATGTGGGAGGTCCAGGTTTGGTGCTGTGGGGACTGCAGCTTGCACGTTCCTTCCAGTGACGGCCAGGTCAGGGAGTGCCTGCGGTGTGAGCGATGCCTCCTGGTGGTGGGACAGTTCAGGAAGGACAGGCAGGGGAGAAGAGGAGGACAAGTTGCACTTTATGTAAAAGAGCCATATGATGGCTCAGAGCTCCAGTATGAAGCTGGAGATAGGCCTGCTAAGACTCACTGGGCTAGGGTCAGAGGGGAGGGCAATAAGGGTGATGTTGTGGTGGGGGTCTGCTATAGACCACCAGACCAGGAGGAAGTGGTAGATGAGGCTTTCTTCAAACAGCTAGTGGAAGTTTCCTGATCACAGGCCCTGGTTCTCATGGGGGACTTCAATCACCCTGACATCTGCTGGGAGGGCAATACAGCAGTGCACTGGCAAGCCAGGAAGTTTTTGGAGAGTTGGGGACAACTTCCTGGTGCAAGTGCTAGAGCAGCCAACTAGGGGCCGTGCTCTTCTTCACCTGCTGCTCGCAAACAGGGAAGAATTGATAAGGAACGTCGTAGTTGATGGCAACTTGGGCAGCAGTAACCACAAGATTATTGAGTTCAGGATCCTGAGGAAAGGAAGGATGGAGAGCAGCAGAGCAAGGACCCTGGACTTCACAAAAGCGGATTTTGACTCACTCAGGCAACTCGTGGGCAGGATTCCCTGGGAAGCCAGTCCGAAGGGGCAAGGAGTCCAGGAGAGCTGGCTGTACTTTAAAGAAGCCTTACTGAGGGTGCAGGAACAAACCATCCCAATGCACAAGAAGACTAGCAAGCATAGCAGAAGACCAGCTTGGCTTAGCAGGGAACTTTTTAGTTAACTAAATCACAAAAAGGAAGCTTATAAGAAGTAGAAACTTGGACAAAGAACTAGGGAAGAATATAAGAGCATTGCTCAGACATGTAGGGATGAAGTCAGGAAGGCCAAAGCGCAATTGGTGTTGCAGCTAGCAAGGGATATGAAGGGTAACAAGAAGGGTTTCTACAAGTACGTTGGTAGCAAGAGGAGGATCAGGGAAAGTGTGGGTCTCTTTCTGAATGGGGGAGGCAACCTAGTGACAGAGGATGCAGAAAAGGCTGAAGTGCTCAATGCCTTTTTTCTTTCAGTCTTCACAAGTAAGGTCAGCACCCAGACTACTGCACTTGGCAGCACAGTTTGGGGAGGAGGTGAACAGCCCATAGAGGTGAAAGAACAGGTTAGGGAAAAGCCTAGAAAAGCTGGGCATGTACAAGTCCATGGTGTCAGATCGGATGCACCCAAGGGTGCTGAGTGAGTTGACTGATGTGATTGCAGACCCACTGGCCACTATCTTTGAAAAAATCATGATCAGAAGTCCCAGATGATTGCAAAAAGGGCAAACATAGTGCCTATATTTAAGAAAAGGAAAAAGGAGAATCCAGGGAACTACAGACCAGTCAGGCTCATCTCAGTCCCTGGAAAAATCATGGAGCAGATCCTCAAGGAATCCACTTCTAAGTACTTGGAGGAGACAAAGGTGATTAGGACCAGTCAGCATGGATTCACCAGGGGCAAGTCATGCCTGACCAACCCAATTGCCTTCTACAACAAGGTAACTGGCTCTGTGGATGTGGGGAGAGCACTGGACGTGGTGTACCTTGATTTTAGCAAGGCTTTTGATACAGTTTCCCACAATATTCTCCCAGGCAAGCTAAGGAAGTATAGGCTGGATGAAGGGACTGTAAGGTGGATAAAAAACTGGCTAAAGCATCAGGCTCAGAGGATAGCAATCAATGGCTTGATGTCTAGTCGGCAGCCGGTATCAAGTGGAGTGCCCCAGGGGTCGGTCCCGGGGCCGGTTTTGTTCAATGTCTTCATCAATGAGCTGCAAGATGGCATAGAGAGCACCCTCAGCAAGTCTGCAGATGACTCCAATACACTGGAGGATAGGGCTAGGATTCAGCATGGCCTAGACAAATTGGAGGATTGGGCCAAAAGGAATCTCATGAGGTTCAGCAAGGACAAGTGCAAAGTCCTGTGCTTAAAACAGAGCAATCCCACGTACCAGGACAGGCTGGGGGCTGACTGGCTGGGCAACAGCTCTCCAGAAAAGGACCTGGGGGTGACAGTGGACAATAAACTGAACAGGAGCCAGCAGTGTGCCCTTGTTGCCAAGAAGGCTAATGGCATCCTGGGCTGCATTGGTAGGTATGTCGCCAGTAGGTCAAGGGAAGTGATTATCCCCCTCTATTTAGCACTGGTGAGGCCACATCTGGGGTACTGTGTTCAGTTTTGGGTCCCTCCCACTACAGAAAGAATGTGGACAAAGTGGAGAGAGTCCAGATGACGGCAATAATTTAAGTGGTGGCAAATGACACAACAAGGAGTGATAGTCTCGAGTTGCAGCAAGGGAACTTTAGTTTAGATAGTAGGAAGAATTTTCTCAGTAGGAGGGTAGTAAAGCACAGAAACAGGTTACCCAGAGAGGTGATAGAAGCTCCATCCTTGGAAGTTTTCAAAACCCGGCTAAACAAAGCTTTGGCTGGGATGATCTAATTGGAGACGGTCCTGCTTTGAGCAGGGGGGTTAGACTACATGACCTCCTGAGGTCCTTTCCAACCCTAACTTTCTATGAGTCTATGATCCCCTGGAGCAAACAGAAGTTCACTGTTGGGTATGGCGGGAGGGAAATCTAGCTGCTGGCTGGAAGCTTGCAGCCAGTTTCCCCTAGCAATGGTCCCTCCTCTCTCCCAGTCTGTCCCTGTTTCAGAATGGGAGTGAGGAAAGGGAGCAGAAGGAGTTCAGTCTAGGGGTCCCCCAGCCAGTGCTGGAGAGTGGGGCGGGTGTATTGCAGCCCTCCCATCTTGGGGGTGGGGGCTGCAATACACCTGCCCCACCCTGCAGTGGGAGCTGAAAGCCCCCCAGACTGAAGTTATAAACTGCTTTCTGTGGCCAGATTGGGCAAAAATTTTCACTTCTGTATGCACTTCAAATATAACATCTGTATATACCCTCAGTTATACAACAACGTGAAAGAAACAATCAGACCACAACAGGTCAACAAAGAATTCCTTTGCTGTGAGGACCACACACTCCCTATGTGAGTTTTCTATCTGTCCTGATGCTCTCATGCACGCACACACATGTGCGCGCACACAAACACACTCAAAGGAACTGACACACATCAAGACTAAAATGATGTGGCAGGGGTATGTTATGCTAAGTGACAGCCTGCATGTGTTACAGCAGCCCAAAT
>NW_005842014.1:2265389-2270516 GCF_000455745.1 Alligator sinensis
GCTAAAAGACAGCCTGCATGTGTTACAGCAGCCCAAATGAACAAAAACCTAATCATGATAGATCACACTTTGGGTGTCAAACCTGCATGCTGCCTCTAAGAAGTACAGTGAATGTTATTAAAAAGTTTAAGCACACTATACTATTACTACTTTGTAATTTTACTGAAAATACCACAGTAAAATTCATATGTCAGAATGAAGTTTAAAGTTGTCAGGTGTACTCGTAAGAATTGGGAGCTTTAATGAAAAAAATAAACCACATCATTTCAAACTTAAAAGGGATCCCTTACCATTCTCAGAAGTGTATCTTAGGTCCTGCAGAGCAGCTACAGCAGCTTGAGTTCCCTGAACATCTTCTTCAGCTTCTGTGATATGCAGATAGTGAGGGGACGATTCTTCAGAAATCTCTGTTGTTAACTAATAAAAGAGAAACCATTGATCTTATTTCAACCTTTGAAAATGAGAGGGCAATCGGTATCTAGAGTTAAAATGAAGTAAAACTGAACAACAGATTTCTAGCAGCAGATAGTATGAGGGATTGCTCTTTGCTGCTTTTGGCAGGAGCTTACTGTTGCTTTTCACTGCGGTCGAAATGTCACCTCATGCCCCAATACCTCTTTTAGACTTCCAGATACTTGCAAGCAGGGTTCCTTTGAAGTTAGACAGTGACCCTTTGGCTGCTTGCAGACGTTAAACCGCCCCCCAAGAACAGGGCTTCACTTTAAACTCTACGATGCCCCCGTGTCGAGCTCAGCGCATGCCCAAAAGAGGCAGTGCGTTAGTCGGACCCGGCTCACCCAATATCTGTATAGATCAGGCACTTCTGTGGGGTTTTTTGGTGCTTTTATCTACCTAATAGCTGATTGACTCAGCTTTAGATAAAAGTGCCAAAAAGCCCTGCTGAAGTGCCTGATCTATACAGATGCTGCAGAGCTGGGTCAAAGCAACGTGCTGCTTCTTCCAGTAAAGTGCTTTTTTTTGTTTGGTTTGTTTTTAATGTTTGCAAGCAGCCTTTGTGTCACAAAAAAACCCCAAAACCCAGTTAACTTCTATATGTATTCACTTCTGGTATGTGCAATCAAGTCTTACTGAATAGCAGCCTCTGCTAAGGTTGTGCCTGGGCACCTAAGATGCTCTCTCATTTCATAAAGACAGGGGTTAAAAGGTGCTTCAGTATTAGTGCCTGGACTTTCAGTGCTAGCACAGAAGACTTATATGCTGGTAGTAGGTGTTTCAGTGCTGATTGCTTCTGTGCTGGTAGGGAGACAAGCTATTTGCCCATGAAGCACCCTAAGTTGAGTGCCAAGGTATCAAGCACATTCCCATCTGAACTGGGAATTACTTCAGTACTTGGACCTACTTGGTGTCGGTGAAGGAGATCTAGTCACCCTGAGACTAGTGTCTTTTCTCCCTTCTTTCCCTGAACTTTTGGGCTAAGGAAGGTTTTGAGTCTCTAACCAACTCCACAGTGAAGGAGTGAGACTTTCTCAATAATGGGGGAGCTCTGGAGCTTGGCTGTTGCAGTGGACTTATCTGAGCACTCAGCGAGATGGTTTTCATCTTATTTTCTTCAACATGAGCTCAAAAGAACCTCTCACCTCGGGGATCCTTTGAAGAGGAAGAGTTTAAAGAGATGCCCTCACTTTATTAGTCCTGTCTGAGAGCCATGTAATGAGGAATACCTGGATAAATGCTCCATTTTGGCAGAAGCATCAATTCTGAAGAATTAATAGAAATAGGCATGTTTTAGCAGGGATAGAACTTAAATACTCAAAAGCTCCATCATCTCTAGAGAGAGGCAGCCCAGGGAGCATCCTCCTGACTCTGAGATACAATTCTTCTCCCTACCTCCTTTCTAAGCCAATGGGCTAAATTGTAATAGTCGCTGACAACTGGGCAGGAACTATAAACAGCAAATGACACAGCATGCAGAGATGCGGGCACCACAGGACTTTTGTCTCACAGCTACAGGCATCATGAAGAAAATTAAAAGGTGTGTAGCTGTCCTGGCCTTTAATGCCTTCAGCAGCAGAAGCAAGGGATCACAGGGCAGTGATGGCCCCACAGGCTAGACAAGTAGTATGGCACTGGTGTCTGGGCTGGATCCACAGGGTTGCCACCTGGATCCCACCCTGTGCTGCCACATCTAACATGCAGGGTCATGTTAGCTGGCCTGCAGGGCTCCCCACAAGGATGGATATTTGCCAGTAGGGAAATAGAAATTAATACTGCCACTGCTCCCCCAATGCCAAATTTTCAGACCGAGGGGGAGTTCTGTAGGCTGGATGATGTTGCTCCATGGGCTAAGTCCTGATCTAGGGTACAGACATAACCCCCAAAACAAACAGCTAATCAAATTTGTCTCTGTACTCAACTATTAGGAGAAGCTTGCTAATTTATACTAATGGCCAGGAGACTCATTGTAATGTAATGAATTTTGCAAACTAGGAAATAGAATTATTGCTCCTCTATCGTTTTATGATAAAACCATATACAACTTTGATTGAAGCAAAAAAAAAAATCTCAAAACTTTCACTGATTTAAACAATAGATCAAGCCATTTTTTGGCAAATGAAAAGTTTTTTAATAATACATTTTATACAAGTAAATATAATCTAATAGATTCTGTAAATGGAATAAATTATGATATCATTACAGAGCACCGCTATTAACTGTCTACTAAAAATTAGGGGGGAAAAAATCCATTTGCCTATTTGCATGTGTGAACTATAGGGGCTTTGAATTAATATGCATTAAGTAAGCCTGCCTTCTGCTGACATGTTTCGTATAAGAGTAGGCTTTATACCATTAATAATTTGCTATCAGTACCATAATATTTTGTCAAAAACCTTTTAAACTGGAAATCATTTAGCCACAAAATTCAAATGGCTCTTCAAACGAAAGAAGAGACTGCTATACTATCATTACCAGTGAACCAAAAAAGCAATAGGAAGGCCTGGCAGTAGGTTTAGACCAGAGTTTAGATTATAACTTCAGGCTGGAAGTTTGAATTCGGAGTTAGTTCTGCTGAAGTTTTTTGAGATTCTGCCATAAAATAACAGAAGCCTCTCTGATCCCACAAAAGTTCTGCATAGTGAATGGCTTGGTAGAAGAGCGCTGCAAGAACAATTTTTCAAGTGTCATTTCAGCTGCATCAAAATTGGAACTGGAAACCCAGGGTCTTCAGTTTTGGAGTCACAATACAATAAAGTGCATTATGATGGGTTCATACTGGGATTCAATGCCAAATCTTTTTCATATGAGAACATGAAGCCAAGATAGGTAGCCTCAGATCTGTCACTTGAAGGGCCACCCCAGGACAAGCAAGCAATTTGATCAACATCTCAAATAATCTTGTTTGTTCCACCTCATTCCACAAAATGGAGGGCCAGATCCTCCTAGCAGTAAAGGGAATGCCAACAAATTATACCATCTGAGGAGCTGTTCAAAAATATGCAGCCCACTGAAGTCAATGAAACTCAACCACATCCCACTGAGACCAATGGAAAAGACTGCCACTCACAATACTGCCAACTCTTATGTTTTACTGTAAGTTGCATGGTAGTCTGATGTTTTTGCAAAAAACCCTGCTCATGCAGCCAAGTGATTGCACAAAAACCCCATCTTACATTCAGAGAAAACAGAATAGGATCTACCTTCTTCATTGTGGAGGAAAGCTTGCAAATATCAATTCTAAAAGTTCAAAAGACAAATGAGCCACATTAAGAAAAAACAAAATCTGGATTTTTGGAGTCTTGAGTCATGATTTTGAACAACTGGAGTTGTTGGTAATAAAGCATTAGCTTCAACATGCTCCTTAAGCACAGACACAAGATAAAAGTTGTTGCTTTTATTTCTCAGTCCAGTGCTCCATTTCCGTTGATTAGTTTATGAATTCAGACCTTTCCAGATCACATGATTTTACAGACAAACCTTTCTTTAAAAACATAGCATAAACTTTCAAATCAGACTTTTCAGCTTTACATTTATTTCCTAAAACTTTTATTTTTTTCCAGCAAGTAAATGTAGAAGCTCAGAAGCAGTAGTGAGAAGTAATAACCACTTATGACCTTGTTAATCCTGCTAGATATTAAAGTCAAGCTTAAAAGCCTTTGCACTGCATGCATTCAAGACAGCGATAATAGAGAGAAGAAATGTTTCTACTGCACAGAGATGTCCATAGCATATTTCTGCACTCATTCCTTTCTATACCTCTGCAGAAATTTTGGAAATGTTAGGGCAAAGCTGTGGCAACTTTATTTTTACCTCCCACTTTGTCTCCCCATCCTGTTCTATTAGCTTCAGTCCATGCTTGTTCTTAAGATGTCTGTTAAATTCCCATTTTGTACCATACACGAAACTGCAAACAGGGCACTTAATGCCACCTGGGGGGAAAAAAAATGAGAAGATATTTTTGGCATTATTATCCTTTACTGCAATGATCTTGGATACCCTTAGTGCCATTATATTACTGGAGTATAATAAAGTCATGAGACCCATTCAAGTTTGCCACCTCCTCTGTTGAGCAGATGTACCTCATTGGTGGCAGCCGCAGAAGCTGACAGATGATTCTGCTTCTTCCCTTTGCTTTCTTTGTGCTGAACACTTCTAAAATATAATCTGACCAGTAGTGCCATTACAATGTTTGATACAATTTTTAACACAAAAGCGCGTGTGCCTAAGGAGGAGTAACAAATCCACAACACTGCTCAAATATCCCTGTGTGGTAGTGCAGAACAGATACACTTGTCCAGTGATTCTCAAACAGGGATGCCGCAAGACAATTTTAAGGGAGGTCCAGGGTGCCACATAATAGTAGCACTGATAGATGTGCAAACACTTGCACGTGACTTGCAAGTTAAACTCAAGAGATTTCAAATAGGAGTCAATAGTGTAAAAAACTTTCTGACTTGTTGCAGTCTTCCTGAGTTCTTTTCAGCAGAAGAATTGCTCTATTATTTTTCTGTAGTCAAAAAACAAATGAAAGCTATGAGCTGGCATTTTCCAAGGGGCGCCTTGACCCTAAAAAAGGTTGAAAACCACTGCACTAGTCCCTCTGCCTTCTGCCACACCCTTCAATTCCTCTTTTCAGCCTTCTCACTGTTTTCTGTTGGAGTTTTTCCTCAG
>NW_005842014.1:2270526-2277922 GCF_000455745.1 Alligator sinensis
CCCTTCAGTCTCTAGGCAAGTCCATGAGCAAGACCATCTACTAACCATTAGTCCTCTTGGATGTCAACTGACTGAAGGTTGGAAAAGTCATAAGGCAAGTCCCTCCATTGATCACTCCCTATCCCCGTTTTCTCCTGCCAACCAGCTCTTGACTTGGGCATGGCAGACGCATTCTACGGCTCTTGCGTGCACACCGTTAGCCTTTCCAGCCTTGGCTCTCTAGCTCAATACGGCACTGCTGACATATTGAGGTAGAGCGCCAAGGCTGGAAAGGCTAACGTGTTCTCCTAGCTCTCAGCCTTCCTCAGCAGATTCATGGCCTCATAAGAAAGTCAGGCTGGAAGGGACCCCTAAGGTCATTAAGTTCCACCCCTTGAACGACTGGAAACCAAGGGGAAACTTCAGCTAGTGCCAAACATAGACTCTTAGATTGTAAGGTCCATCTCTTCAAACCACATTCAGACCCTCAGAAGCTATCTCCCCAGTTATACATCCACCCAGAAGTTAAGAGCAATAATCGGCAGGACTGGGGCCTCAGCAGCTGTAGACACTGGATTTTGTTTTCCCATTTGCCTTATAAGCCCCCTTCTTGTTTGCCTTCAGAGAAGGATGCAATTTCTATTGGGATGAGGTGTTTTTGTGAGGAATGCACTTTTCTGTTAGTTAATGTTTAGCAATTTTTTTAAAATAGGTTTAAAATTTCACTAAATTCTCCCCAAGTTGGTTGTGTATCTTATTAATTCAAAAAATCCTTTAAGGTGGCTGTCTAGCCTCATCATATTTAACAGCACCAAGTGATTGAGTAAGGCTGTTCACCTTTCTTGGACTTATATAGTGACAAAGCTAACAACAAAAGTGCCTCTTCCTCCAAAACAGTTTGGTTTCTGTGAGTTGGAACCTTTTGCTTATTTTAAAATATAAAAGTGCAAGCATAGGTATTTTCTTTGTGGTCTTTACAGGAATACGGGCCATTGTTTACTCTCTGAGCTTCTAGCACCATAATTAAAAAACCCAGCATGACAAAATCACAAGCTTCTAATTTCTACACTAGATTAAACCGGCTTTTGCATGCTTTTCTTATGAAAGTCATTTGGTCAAATGTCAGATCTAAGATGCACATAATTATGCAAATAAGCATTTGTCTTTTTTCCTTCAGACACTAAACCAGAATGGAAATAATCTAAATACTATCGAATGTCGCATCAGATGTCCAGACCTCATTAAAATGAATACAACCAGAAAGTTCCTCATGCTGTTTAAGGTCCTGTGCCACCAGATGGTTCTCTGCCCATTATTACCCATTGTCCTGGCAGATACTGTCAGCCACTTTTTGCCACACAACTGGTCACATGCTCGATACAAATACTGATCAATGCTTGATACAAATGCTGATCTGCCACATTTGCATTGTTCATAGTATTCCATGAATGACATGACTAGAAAAGATGCTCATTTTTACAGTAATGAAAAACTAACGTGATATTCTGCAGGTGGCATGAAATGAAACGTTTTATTTTGATAATACAGAGTAAAGTTAAAGTTAGTTGCTAGGTTCTTTCAATGACTCTTATTAGCCTTCAAAGATCACCCCCCCCATCTTTATCAAATTACCCTATTACAGCAGATGCTCAATCCTCAGCTTTTATACTAACTGAAATTGCTTCTTTATTAAAGGTCTTGATATGCAACAATGCACAAAAGCAAACTTCTGTACTTCGGTTCAGGTTAGGACAAAGATATCATCAGCTACAAAAATGAAATGAAATATTAATTCCACATCAACCTTTAATAAAGAATCATTTAGGAGAAAGACCTTTCCACATTACTTTTAAATTAAAAGTATTATAACAATACACTACATTAATTAAAGCTCCAACCTTTGTCATTGTGACTTTAATTAAGGAACAACAAATGGAAATATGCAATCAAGTTGGTAATGTATAACTTTGTGTCAGTTAATAGACATCAAAGCCCAAGAAAATTAATTTCTGCTCAATTCATTAACTAGTTGGGCGATATATAGAAAAGGTCAGTGAATGACATACCTTATCTACTTTGGACACAAATATTTGTGCCTGCAGCAGAATGATATACATGAATACTTTGCACTTTCTTTCCTTTTTCTGTCAAGGGACCTCAATGCACTTTCCAAGCAATTAATTTACTGACTTACTAGCCCAGTGAGATAGGCATTACACTTATTTCTACCTAACACACATGCACTACTACTAATAAAAATTGGGCCTGTCATGTTCCATACATGCACTGGTCCATGCTTTGAACCTTTGGGAATAATAATATCTATACCACTAAGAGCTCCCAGCTGTGACTTAAGACTCCACTGCGTAAAAGGTTGCACAGAAACAAAGTGAAAGCTCCTGTTTCCAAGAGCCAACTTATATAAACTTATAAAGACAAGGATAAAAGGGGAAGAAAGATACAGAAAAGGGGAAGTGCCTTATCCCCATTTTAGCCAAAGAGTGGATAAATGCTTCATGCAGGGTCACCGAGGAAATCTGAGACAAAGCTGGGGACAGAATCCAGGTCTCCCGAATCCCAGGCTCAGATTTTAACCACACAATTTTCTCCACATCATGTTCCTTTAGTTTGATTCCCTGAGTGAAACACCAGGGGTCCAAAAGCAATTTTAAAAAACTGAAAATAGCTGGTATGATGTTCTGCAAGATATCCTTGAGCTCTGTGCTAACTCCCATGTAATGTTACATTACTAATTTCCTTTATTACTTAGAAACATGTTAAAATTCAATTTCAAATTAAACAGTTCAATAAAACAGAAGTGGCTGAAAATATCTGCTCTTTGGCCGTTATCTGCTGGTATTAATTCTAATAGCAGTCTAAAAAATAAAATAATAGGGGTATAACTTGGTTGTGTAATTACTTTGATGATCAGCATGGTATCTCTCTGTACTCTACACATTTCCGGGAAGCTTAGAAAAAGTTTAATACTTTAATCAAAATATTTCACATAAATGTAATGTATTGACCACTTCAACAATGCAGTCATAAATCAAGGGCTCTAAGGCAACTCACGTGACCCTGAGCTGGCTGGGGAGCAAGAAAGGGTATGTAATATATGGGACAACAGGTCAAGAAAGAAGTCTAATCAAATATATAATCTATGCACTGAAGGTCATCTGTACTAGGCAGTGACACCCTTAAAACATGCTGACTTGCTTTGCCTGAACCAGAAGTGACAGCTGGATTTATGCAATTTTGGGGAGGGCTAATTACCACTGTCACTCAGCAGTGCTATTTACTCACCCAAAGCACAAAACCAGTCATGACTGTTTCCATTTCAGAAGGTGGCCTCTACAGAGCAAAGCTCAGCATGGGAAAAGTCCAGTGCAGACATTGTCTAATATTCACTAGATTTCCTTTTTGCCTTGTTTTAAATCATTTTCTTTCACACTTTGTTGATCTTTTTGGTACTTTTCTATGGTACAAGTCAAATATCAGAGCTGAAGATTTCATACACAAGTTCTACTATTTTAAAAAAATGAGCCTTTATACATGTGCAAACAGTCAAAGGTGTCTTGAGAGAGACTACCATATTTTGTTGCATACAGTGCAGCTCAGAATGAGATATGCACCTTGTTTTTAAAGGCAGAATGACAAAAACAGGACCTTTCCTTCTAGTAACTGAGCAGTAGCAACTGGGGAGCTGCGCCTGCTCATTATTCTGCTCTCTGGAGTCTGTAGGCCGCCTTTACTTCTGCTTTTGCCCAGTAAGCAACAGAAACTGCTCTTACTATATTTCTTTGCATATAATACACAATCCAACTTCCAGTGACTGATTTTGGGGAAAAAAAGAAAAGAAAAGAAAAGGTATATGTTGTATGCAATAAAAAATGATAATCAAGTGGCAAGATGTGAACTGTATACATCCTACTACCTTTGTTACCCTGCATCACCCATCAGTTTTGCCTTGACTTGCTTTTTTGTCTCATTCAACTATTATACTCTCTTTCAGACTGTACTCTCTCAGGGGAAAAGACAGTGAGCACTACAAATCCAAACTACGAGGGGAAAGGCCCGATTTTGGAAATTTAAAATACTCAATGCTATCTCATGGGGTCATTTAAACAATGTCTTGATTGCCCTCCTATCCTCTCCCATCCTTACTTCTTACCAAGGTACTATCTCCTATTTCTCATGCTCTATAAAATGATTACGGGGACCAGATGCACAGGATTTGATGATTCCAAAAATAGCAATTCTTATCTACTTATGAAGCATTCATCACCATAATGGCTGAGTGTAAACGCTAATGAATCTAGCCTCACAGCACTCCTGCAGCAGGTGGTCATGGTACTCTAATTTTACAGATGAGGGAACCAAGGCACAGAGACAAATCCGCAGCTCAAATAGGCAAGGAAACTGGCTCTCCTCAGCCCAAGCTAGTGCCTTCACCCCAAGATTATCTATCCTTTATTCTTCCATGTTTAATGTTTTATTTTGCATCAATGAAAAAGAAAAACTGCTCTTTTTATTCCCATTCAGAAGTGCAGTTATTTTGGCTCCCAAAGGTAAATAAAGTTTGACTAAACAGCTACCCAGCAACAATTTTCATTAAGACAAACTTCCTGGACCCACACAGATATCCACCGACTTACTGGATTTCTACATGGGTGCCGGGCCTGTCTCTATGATGTTATTTCAGGACAAGGGCTTAGTTACAATGCAACTACGTATCACCATATTTGCAACAACTGTATTTCCCATTCCAATCTTCAACTCCAGCAGAGCTTTCTAACGGGGCACCTCAGGTGCCCAAGGTCGCAGGTTCCTCCAGCACTATGAGCTGTGACACACTACGTGACCTTGACCCAGGCACAAAGAAGGGGAAGTCAGCGGGAGAGGGAGCTTGAAGACCCAGCTGCTTCTGCAGCCAGAGCAATGGACGGTAGTGGTGGCTCAGTGGGTGCCTCGGGGCTGCAATGTAACCTTGTGAGACACACGGGCTGCCAACTGTACAGCCCTGCACTACTGCAAACTAGCAGCTTCACAAACTGATAACTCCTATCCTCTTGGAAATTCAGAAATGTCCAACTTTAGGCCATTCTAGATCTGTGACAACAAGGGGAAATAAGACTTGTGCAGGTAAGGCTACTTCAGTCTGCCACCTTAATGATACCGTTTCTCTAAAATACAAGTTAAAGGTAGAGCATAAGGCTTTAAATTTTGAATGCTTTTGCTTGTGTCCCAGTTTTAGTGTTATTTAAACCTGGTTTCATGTCTCGGGTATACAAAGATTCTTTGTAAAACAAATGATTTGGAAATGCTTTTTAGAAATAATGTTTCTTAGGAGAATGCGTTTTTATTCATTATCTGATACCATACCATTATTCTGATACCTATTCTTCTTTAACAAAAAGGAAAATGTTAAGTTCCCAAAAGGCATTTAAAAAAAAAAAGTTTTGTATGTTCTATTCAAAATGCAAAAAGTACTTAGAAATTATCAGAAACAAAAGGAAGAAATTCAACTCTATCAAGGAGTTCAGCACTTTCAACACAATGCAATGTAATATTTAATCTGGTTTATTCCCCCCTCCCCAACCCTTTCAGGAACCAGAACTGTATGAGCTTTGTGTTTCCTGAATCTCTAAATACATTTTATACTGAACAAGCTATCTGATTGCATGGTCAGATTGTTCGCTTTGGTCTGTCTGCCAAGTTTACAATAGCAAAACTTCACTTGGGAAATAGTAAGACTTGTACCCGTCTCCTCCCGCAGCTCCTGGGAACTTCAACTGCTTCGCAGAGAAAGAACTGTGGTTTCTAAATAAGTAATAAAAAATTAAGTGGTGGAAAACAAGCAACCGGTAGTACTGACCACTATTTATAACAAGGATGCAGGAAGTCAGCTGCATGGAAACTTTTAACCTAAAATGGAACTACCACAACAGCAGTTAATCAAATCATCACAGGCTATTAATAAGTGTGTAAATAACAGTTTAACATGTGTGTGCTCAACCTCTGGCCTGCGGGTCAGAGCTAGCCTGCAGGTTTGTGTCACTTGGCCCACTGGGCAACCCACAGGTCCAGAAACTGCTCAGGGGGGAGCTGCTGCACAGTAAATGCTTGAAATAGAGATATGATGCAAAAGGAATGAAAAGCATCTCATTGAGAAAAATATATTTATCTAAAAATTATAGCTTATTCTAGATGTCTTTCAAATTTTAGTAAGACAACTTCCAGACTTTTGGAGAGCCCTGTGGGCCACAAGATACAGCCCTGCATGCTAGATCAAGCCAGCACATGGGTGGATGTGGGCACACAGTCACATCTGGCATACTGTGGATCCACCCCAAGTGCTGATTCCACTGCAGGCTACAGATCAGAGACTGATCCCACACTACTCGTTCAGTGCACAGGGCTGGACGGCTGGGGACCACTGTTCTGACATGTCTCTCTCCCCCTTTACTGCTGCTTTAGCTCTGATGTTTAATCCTGAATATCAGGCATTTCCTACTTTCCTGGTTACCCTCTCTCCATCTAACCTCTTATTTCATATCCAGTCCTATCCCGTAGAAGCTTGACAAATCAGCTACAGCTAAGTGGGCATGATCTGTTTTCAACTGTATTAGACTGGGTACCCTGGCCATCCAGGGTCCTAAATTATAATCTGAAAATCAGATCAATTGATTAAGAGTGGCATAAACTCCTTGGGCATGTCTAGACAAGCACGTGCATTTCCTTGGGGACAAACAGCTGTGGCACGTATTTGTACCGCTGCTAGTAGGGGGCGCTCCTGCGTTGAGCCGCCCACCTCCCTGCGCCGAACCACCTTCCAGGCTCCGAGTGCCTCCCTTAGGGTGCCTCCCGTCCGGCCGACCCCTTCCCTGGAGCACACCCGCTAGCCTGGGGTTCCCGCTGCCACCATCCAAGGCTCTGGACTCACTTCTGGCTCTGCGCACCTTGGAAAACACAGGCCTGATCATCCAATGGGTGCTAGACCCAATACCAGCACTTGGGGCACTTCCCCAAGTCAGGGGCTGATTAGGAAGCCTCCCTTAGTCCACAGGCCTAAGGGGCCTCCTTGGCATAATTTAGACCCACCCCTCAATAAGTCTCCCACACCGGTCTCAAAGGAGAACTTTATTGATTACAGGGGTAGGGCGGAAACAGGGTAAAAGGTAGAGCAATATCAAGAAATCTTACAGGAATATCAAAGGAATCCCATAGAGCAAACCAGGGTGGCTGAGGTAGCCGTTTAAACACGCATCTGAGTTACTGTAAGCTAAATATCTAATCGGATCTCTAGTAGCTTACGCACATGCATCGTCCAGAGGTGGTTGTTGTTTCCTCTGGAGGCAGGGCACTCTTGGAGCATGCGGTGATGAGGAGAGAGCCAGCTTCAGATTCACCTGGATGA
>NW_005842014.1:2277953-2313314 GCF_000455745.1 Alligator sinensis
CAGGGCCAGGTATTTCCCCCCTGCCCAGGTGACCAGAGCATCGCCTCCCAGGCGCCAGGCTTTTGTCTGCAGACAAGGAGCGAGATCCCCGCTGTGAGGGATTCAACAGCAGCCTCTCAGGCTGGTTGAGACAGATCTTGGGAGAGGGGCACCGACGGTGGCATTTCTGCCACAGTCCCCAGGGAGTACCCCTGCATGCATGCTCTGCTGTGGGGCAAACTGCCCCTTGTGAGAAAAGGGATGCTGGGGCCAGCATCTGGGCTGGCCCCAATAGCCTTACCTGGGGCCCTGGGGCTGCAGTGGTGGCAATCCAGGCGCATGGAGTTTAGCCAGCAGCCGGAGCGTGGCTCTGGCCAGCCAGGCTCTGGTTTCAGCTGGTGCACTCTGCTGCTCTGTGTCCTGTGCCACATTTTCAGTGTGCTTTTTCCTGATACCAGGATTTCCCAGTATCTAAATCTGGCTCCATGCTGCAAATATGCACCACCAAGATCCAAATCACATGCACAGGGTGCATTTTGCGGCACCTCTAAAGCCTTTGAAATGCCACAAAGAGCATGGGTGTGCTTATATGGATGTGCCCCTTGAGCTCTAGGGTGCAGAATCCATCTTCAAGTGAAACCCATGAATCCTTTTTACTCTTATTTATATAGAATAACAGGGTGAAAAAGATAACCATAACTGTTTCACAACAGGGCATTGGGTTTCAACAGTAAAATGGCCATCGTTAAGGAGGAGAGAAGTACAAAGTTGAAGTGCTCAACTCCCAGGGGAGGTCTGTGGGTATGGGGAATTTGTGCCTTTGAAAACCTCCAAATATTGCTATGAGTAAAATGCCTTTGTGTACCAGACTAAAAGTTGACACAATTAAATTTATCAACAGATATAGTTAAACTTTATAGCCTTATTTTGATTTCAATTCAAATAACTATTTGACATGCCTCCAAAAATCCAGTGTGAGGCCAAGGCCATTTTCATTTACAACCGATCTGTAATTATTTCCTCTCCTCTAATCTACTTGTTTACTGAGAAAACAACATAGTGCCATTTACTCTTAATCTTGTTTAGGATTTAGCTCAGCCTTACAAAAACAGCCATGGAAATGTGTTAGCCGATTTCTTATTTAGAGAGATTGGGACTGTTTACCTGAGTTAGAAAGGACGCAAATGAGGAAAAGATACAATAAATGGATATAAAATAATGACTACGAAAGGCAAGGTCAATCAGGAACTTTTGTTCACAGCACTTCATAAACCAGGAACAAGAGTAGGATGAATGAAATTGAAAAGCTAGCCACTTCACAACCAATAAAAGGAGATAATTTTTTCACACAATGTATAATTAAACTGTGAAGTCATTGCTAATTCACATTTAAATCAACTTGGTTCAACAGCAAAAACAAAAACAAAGAAGAGCCCTCACCCATAGACTAAATCATTAAAAAAAACCCTGGAAACTTACCTTGTTGTATAAGAGCTTCTGCAGCAAGTTCACCAGTCCCTACATTAACATACTCTTCATTGGGATGCTTTCTGTTATAATGCCTCTTCAGGGAGCCAGATATATTGCAGGAATAATGGCAGTGCGCACAACGGAAAGGCTAGAGGCAAAAAGAAAAGAGCCAGAACGTTTCATACGTTTACTTGCTCTACGGATTGGTCCAAACTTCACCCTTCTGACCAAGATACAGACTTAATTAAGGACATATTAAGTACATTCATGTCAGTTTTTAGGCACGTATATAATTATCTCTAAGAGGACAACTTTCAAAACAACATATTTACATTTAAGCCAACTCTTACCTGAATTTTGTCACTTTACTACAGCGATGAGCAATGATTTTAGCTGGAGGGCAACTTACCAAGTTTTGGTGAGCTGTTGAGGGCTACACACGCAAAATCTTTCAGAAAATATCATTTTAACAAATTATAGATAAAAAACAAATCATTAACTAAAAATCAAACATCTACTATATTTTAATTTATTTCGTTTTAATTTTATTTATTTCATTTTATTTCATTTTTTTTTAAGTTTTGTCCTGATTTAGGTTTTTTTGAGTAGCATATATATAGAGGCAATTGCCTAGTAGCTGCAAATAAAGTCTTATTCCTGTATAGTGTGTGTGTGGGGCAGATGATCAGCCACCTGCGGGCAGCCAAGTGGGTTGAAGGCAGCCGGGAGTTGGACCACATGCTGGGGAAGGAGCCACCCAGCTGCAGCTCCCCCTTCACCCCTCCTGGACGTGCAGTGCCCAGCACACATCCCTGTGGCTGCTGCTGCTGCTTCTGTGTGCTGAGTGCTGGAGCAGCACAGCAGGGGCAGAAGGACGAGGAGCTACTGGAGGCAAGGGGATCCAACCAGTACCTGGGCAGCTGCAGCTGCACTGGGAGCAGCCTGCTGGGAAGCTGTGTACACTGGCTGGGGCTGGGGTGGGTAGGAGTGCAGGCTTGCTCTGGGCAGGGCTCAGCCCCATGCAGAGCACCATGGCCCAGATGCAACCAACTGGCAGGTCCCTGCCCATTGTCTGGATCCAATCAGCTGGCGAGCCGCATTTTGTTCACTCCTGGTTTACTATAAGCATCAAAAAGTAGGCATCCTCAGGGTAACACTTTTACCTTGCGTGCTTTGTGATATATAATTATATATATATATATAATTATGGGTCTGATTATGAAAAGACTTTCTAAGATGCATGGAGATCAGATTCTGACTGATGTAAGCAATGTAACTTGAGTATAAATAGGGTAGGAAGGAGGACTTGAACAACTAGGTCAACCAGCAAGATGCTACAAAGGTCTTCCACAGAGAAGGAAGCTGCAATGCCCAAGTATTAGGCTCCTGCCCCTTGGAACAGAATCTACACTCCATTTAGTGTGCGGGGGAATGAAGTGTAGGGCTGCTTACAGATGTTAAAACCCGCCAAAAAAACAACAAAAAAAAGGATGCTTTATTTTAAACTCAGTGCACTCCTGTGTCGAGTCCAGCAGATGCTCAGAGGAGGTATCATACTACTTGAACCCGGCTCGCCCATGTTTGTATAGATCAGGACTTTTAGTGGGGCTTTTTTGGCACTTTATCTAATAGCAGACTGAATCAGTTTTAGAGAAAAGTGTCAAAAAGACCTGCTGAAGAGCCTGATCTATGCAGACACTGCGGAGCTGGGTCAAAATAATGAGCTGGTTCTTTCGGTAAAACGCAGTTTTGTTTTGTTTTTTTAACATTTGTAAGAAGCCTTGATGTCTATACCACCTCCAAGGGCTTCCTAAGATTGCTGCCAAAAACTAAGCCCCCAACCCCAAATCACCCCTAAACCACAATGGACACAGTCAAGATGGTCCAGGGACACTCTCTGCTGCTGTCTTCAGACATCCTCCTCAGTTCTGGTTCTGAAGCACGGGCAAGCAGCCTCAGTAGAACCACGTAGGCAATACAGACCTGCCTCTAGACACCTCACCATGGCACACCAAGCAGTGTACAGCCATCTAGAGCAGGGCTGTCCAACTTGTGAGCAATGGGGGATGGAAAGGTGCTGCACACTACATGGGCCACAGAACTCCAGGCCTCACATCTCAGGGACCGCGTGCCCCCTCCTGCCCCCAGACCATGCACGCAGCCTAATTCCCCACGTTGCGTGCACCGCGCAGACAGGGCTGCTGGTCTGGTCCCTCCACCCACACTGTGAAGACACACAGATAGACTTCCCTCCCTAGATCCCTTCCTGCCATGCCATCCCACCACCAGGGGATGGGAGAAGGAGGAGCGGAGAGACTGACCACTGCAGTAGGAGCAATTTTTTGCAGTCTACGTTCACCTGTGGGCTGCCAGTTGGACAGCTGTGATCTAGGGCAAGCCAGCAGGACACACTGACCACTGGTGATGCTTGAAATCTGGCCCTTGCCAAAGGCTGCAGGGAAAGACTGACAATTTACTCAGGATCCACAGCCCAGAATACTTGCTGGAGGCTGGCACTTATACCCTTCTCATCACGGGTGGAGCGAGACCCTCAAGTCACAGCTGCAGGAAGAGGAGGAAGTGGTCGTGGTGCCACCATCTCTTGTTTATTGAAGCCAAACGGTTAAAGTCCCTGGCCAGGATGTAGGATACCCAGTTTCAATGCCTGGGGAATTTCAAATCCCTATCTTCTACCTCCCAGGGGAATATCTATGAATCTATGAATCTTAAATACCTGGCTACAGGCTGTTCTGCCCTCCTGTGCAGAAAAGAATCCAAGAGCCATTGAGCCAGGAAGACAGCATAGGAGAAGATACTATTTCCTTGTGTAACTACTAAATTCCCCTCTGTGCGTCTCTTGTACCCAAATGATAAATTATCTGAAGCAGGAATGGGGCAATATGATAACACATGGCAACAGCAACAACATGCAAAAACATCCCTACTTGGCATTGGATAACGTCTCCTTAGTCTTAAACTTTAGTGACACACAAAGAACAGAATTTCCACCAGTGTTTGTCTTGGGAATTAAAAAATAGCCAGTCTTCTGATTTCAATTAAGGCTCTGCTATGCTAGTTAATTATTCCAATTAACTTTTCAGAGTAAACAATCAACTCCTTAAAATTGGTGCAATTACTCTCAACTTCTCTAATGATAACCGATGGTTTGAATAGTATGTGATGTCATCTTCTGAAACTTGACTATAGTTATAATAATTATATTAGTTATAATAGCAGAATTGCAGTATTCATCTCAGTAGAGAGTATAAAAAGCTATGTAATTTGAGAAAGGGGAATGCAAAAAACAAAGGCACATCTAGGGAAGTCCCATCTTCTGTAGGAAAATTTACCCACATTTCCTTCTTTGCTGATTACTTTTCATCACCATGAGTGTTGGCAGCATTAGGAGCCCTACTGTAGCAAAGCTGCTGCAGGAGTTTGCAAAACCCGTGATTCAATTTGCTCTGAAAAAGGTTACGTGATACTGTTGTACCACAAGCAACCTCTTTACTTGCTAACGGCCCCCCAGTACTGCAAATTCTCACAGGTCTGAATTAGCTGAGAATGTTTTGATTCTCTTAACGTAGGAAAGACGAGGAAGAGACAGATGGCTGTAGTATAACTGGCTGCTGCCTATGACAAAAGATGAAGAAATCTTGATCTGCAAGAAATGGTATCAGAAATATCTGCAAGCTTGACTCTTCACCAGGCTGCACTGTTTCCTTTTTGAAAGCAGACAGGTAAACTATGGAAGAATAATTCTAAATCAATTTGTAGATTTGATTTGTTTATAAGAGATTTTAACAAGCTTAGAAAATTCCTTTGACATAATCATGACACATACACATTGACTACTTAGAAACTGCTGTCAACTTGAAATTCAATACATCAAAAAATGAGTTAAAGATGCTTTAAGGCATTACATTTTCAGCTTTGCATTTGTCCAATTGCTTAGGTGTTATAATTGGATTTTCTTGTTATTTAAAAGACTTTCTGCTCTTTGCTTCCTGTGTGAAAGACACACACATGCAGCAGAAATAATTGACAACAGCAATGCGAATGGCCAGATTTAGGCAAACCCCAGCACTACACTGGCGCCTGACTGACTACCTGCCAAACAAAGAGTACTGAATGCACAAAGGTAAAAAACTGAAAAGAGAGAGAAAGATATTTCCCTCTGATCTCTTCTATTATAGTAACCTTAAATGATACTTGTTACAATAGTAGGTATCCAGGTATTTGATATGGTAAATTTTGTTTTGTTTTTTTGTCTTCTGCTTTGCCATCCATGTCTCTTTAAAGACTCCCGTGAAGTGAACAATGCTTAAAAGTCCTTTTTCTAAACACTTTTATATGACAAACATTTATGGACCAGAAAATCCTGGAGGAGTTAGGAAACAGTATTACTATTTCCTAAGTTTATAGAAGCTTTCAAAGTTTTCAAAAAGCCCAGACCACTGCTAATAAATTTGATTAGCATAATAGCTTTGCAGAAAGGAAACACTCTATACGATACATAAATAGTGCCCATTGCAGATACCCCCAATACCCCTTAAAATACGGAAAAACAATAAACAAACACAAAATGTGACAAACGTAAGGATCCACTTTTTATTTATTAAAAACAACATCTAATTGTATGTTTTATTTTGTCAGAGAAGTAGATGAAAACAGGAAAATAAATACTTCATTTACCTATTTGAAGTCTGGATGTATCCTACTATCATAAAATGGCCTAGCACTTAAGGCATGCTAAATCACAATAAATCAATCTGCTCTAAAAGGTTTGGCATGAGAGTTTAAACTCTTTAGAAAGGACATTCAAGTAATTGATTTTCTCATTATTTTGCTAGCAAGTACAATATTTCCAAAGTGTGGAGGAATGAACAAACAGCCAGGGAATGTTTTACCTAAATGGCATTTCTTTTCTTTTGAAATGTTGTAAATACTCTCTAATGCACATTAAATAATGCAATGGGGTTTTTTTTCATCTAAAAATACCCCTCGACTGTTCCCAACGGAAACATTTTAAAATTATATTTGGTCTTTAAGAATAACAAAGAGTAGAGAAGAGGAAGGGAGGAAGGCGGGAAGCAATTTGCAAACAGGACAAAAAAAAGCCCAAATGGAGAGAAATCAAAACAGTGCCCATTAGATAAGCTGACAATGTAATACTGCACATTGGAAAGACCTAACACAAAGCAACACTTATACATGAATTTTCTGCTTGGGCCTACAGGATCTTTTAAATGATTTTTAACCCTTTGCTCCAATGCAGCACTTGAGCAGTTCACCAAGGTCACCCTCAGCTGAAGGAATACAGCACTGTCACCATTATTGCAACTTTATTTTAACGTGTTCCTCTCCTGACTCTCTTCTTATTCATTTTCTGCTCTGTGCCAATGTGAGATACAGAATATCGGGCTAGCTGAACCTCGTCTGACACGAAATAGCTCCCCTTATGTTCTCTCTCTTCTCCTGGCCTGGACTATCCTCCCAGCCTCTTACAATACAGAGCAGCAGTCTCCCCAATTCCCACCTTGGCATATCTTTGGCCAGCCTATGTCATTTCTCTTAACATCAGTCAACCTGCATTTACTATTCCAGGTTTATGCTATTCCCCCTGGCTGCTGCTCTACTTCCCTATCCTTTGAAATTCACTTGCTTACATAGTTCACATCACTGTAATGTCTGAGCAAATAAACATGGTGGCAATTTCAGAAAACCGTTTTCCCACCTACATCCCCTTCAGTGCACGACACTAAATAAAAAGGTACAGGGAATACAGGGAATGCTGTCTAGATGATATGCTGGTGTACATACTAGAAATCCTTCAGGTTAGCATAGATCAGTTCATACTGGGCACATCTACATGAGACGCTAACTGCCCAGTAGCCTAATAACACTGCACAGCAGCACGTCACAGCACAGACTGTGCTAATATGCTGCTGTGCAGTATTATCAGGCTACTGCACAGTAGTGTCACTAAAAAGGCGTTCACTGATGCTACTGCACAATAACTCTAGTTAATGCGCATTTAGTACTTAATTATACAAGTACTAAATTAAATGTGCAGTCATCATTGTGCATTAATGAACGTGTAGATGTGCCCACTGATTAGTATTTAAAAAAATGAAAGGAAGAAAAATACCTGATTACTCCCTTCTGTCCATGTCAGAGAGCCATGTTGGGTTGAGTAAGAGTAACTTTGATTTTCCTCTCCCCCTTCCCACCCCCACCATAAAAAGGTGGTTTAAAATGAACTGGGCAGAAGCAGTTACTGCCTGCTACTTACTTGGCTGAATTATAGTTACCACTCATTGGGCATCAGGATAAAGCAAACAAAAATTAAATCACTAATGGAGAATAAACTCCATCGTCCCAATTCTTGCACTCTACATATTTTCTAATGGTTTTCTAACAACCATTTGAAATTCACCAACATCTCCTGGCTCAACTACTGAAAAGGCCTGGTGATTTAGAAATCAGACAGATAAGAATTAGGGCCCTTCTGTGCGCTACATTTATGCCGTGATTGAGATGTTAATCGCAGCATAAATGGCCAGGGTTCTAACACAAGCATCCAATTAAAGGCACCATAAAGTGGCAAACTTACAAGAAAAATGTACAACATTTTTTATTGGTTGGTTTGCATGGATCCTTAAATGAAATACATGGCATGTCCAGGGCTGCCCCAGGGATGGTACTGACAGTCAGGTGATTATCAGACTCGGTACTGGCACAGCCATGGGTCTTGCCAGCACCCAGCTTTCAACTTGGTAGTGCAGGAGGAGCCCAGGATCAGGCTCCCAGGCTCACCCTGCACCAGCAAGCAGAGAGGGCATGACTAAGATCTGATCCCTGATCCCCGAATCGTGTCACATGTGGCATGGCAAGAGGCAGTATTGTTGGGATTGGGGATCAGATCCCCTGGTGCCTTTAGTGAACATGTGCCAGGAGCCGTACAGACATACCACATGATTGCAACATCCTCACTTGTGTTTTACACATACACAAACAATGGTCCCAACAGAAGAGGATGCATTCACTGACCACGAGTTTAGTAAAAAACTCTGACAAAGCCCCTTCACAGAGCCAGTTGAGATTTCTTGAAGTTCTCTTAATAATTCATTGGCTACTATTATTTCAGACTGACAGGAGGCATGAAAGGAGACAAGGGGCCATGAGAATTCAAATTCTATCCAGAGGTCTACCAGGATTGCATACCACAAGGGCTGCATTTTAAGTATTTTTGTCCCAAAATATGTTTTTCTAAATAATGAATACAAATCTCCCTTCAAATTTTCTTCCAGACCTTTGAAAGAAGCATTTGCAAACAAAAAGGCATCTATTACAAATAGCATAATAATTATATAGCAGATTAAGAGAGGGCTCTATTCTATAAAAAGCAACCAACGTCTCAAACATATAACAGCCCTGCTGTGTGACAACTATAAAACGTAAGCTCATAGGAACAGCCATCAAAAATCAAAGCAAATCAAATCAAATTTCTATCCAGCATAATAAATACTTGAAATATAGATCATGATGCAAAAGGAATAAAAATGATCTGATTAAGAAAAATATATAATTATCTAAAAATTACAACATTCTAGATGTCTTACTTTAAAATTTCAGTAAGACCAACATAAAAAATAAAACAAACTCTGATCTGAGGATTGTCTTAATTTCTGTTTTAGAAAGAGTCAACACAATGTTGGCTAGTTGATAAAATAATGAATTTCTAGGTAAGGAAAGGCAATGCATACAAATAATGATAAAACCTCTTTGTAGAATGGCTAAAAAGTTTATTCTTTATCAGGATAAACTGTTAAATTATGCTGAGTATTTTTTCAAAGATTAAATATTATTTTTTGCTGAAAATGAAAGGGCATGTCATTTTTGTTCCTCAATTATAGAAATCTCTGTATTCATGGCATAAAATTTTACTACACTGAGAACCAAGGTAAAACTTAGACTATAATACTAAGTTGTATTAAAATAAAATCTAAGAAACTCATTGGAATTTTAGTGAGCTTTAAAACTTGTCCCAAGATACTTTTTAGACAGGATTCATAGTCTCCTATTTCTTTTGAATTAAATTCACTCGTCTTTTATATATGCAGTGGCCACCTTGAAAAAGGCTTCAGGGAGACAACAAACAATACATGGAAGTTTGCTTCTTTGAAAACATGAAGCATTTTCGACTCCATTCTTTATACAATAACTCTTACTGGTGGAATGTCAACATTAAAAACATATAACGTCATGGATTTATCATGAAAAATCATGTTACTTTCTCCTAAAACCCTCCTGTGAAGTTTGAAGACACCTCCATTCCTACAAAAGAAATAACCACGGCTTATCTGATTTCTTACCTTGAAGGATACATGTTGTTCCATGTGACGTAGGAGCTGTGGCTTTTGGGCTGCGGTGTAGTCACACACTGTACACTTAAACTGTTTTCCTGAAACAGGGAGAGAAAACCAAGTCAGGGAGCTTGATTCTTCCATTCAAATACTCAAAGAGTTCATTGATATTTCTTAATTTAAGTTAGTTCAGAGAAAAGCAGGGCTGGAAGGACCTCAGGAGATCATCTGGTCGAACCACGTGCTCAAGACAGATACATCCCTATCCAAACCATCCCACACAAGTGCTTATTTAACCTATTCCTAAAACTAGACAAACAACCCTGCCACACAAGTGCAAAGCACTTGGCTCAAGGTCACCTAGAACATCCTAACCTGCCACTAGATAAAGTAGGGGGATGAGGGTACTCTTTAATATCCTGCCACTGCACAATTGGTAAATACATGCAAAGGATTCAAGGAAGAATACCATGTCCCCCACCAGCTACAGAGAAAGGCAAAATCCCCCATAGTCTGTACCAATGTAACTATGGGTTAAAATCTTTCCTGACCCCAATTGTGGTGATCGGTGTGATCCTGAGCAGAGGGGCAAGAACAGGAACTAACCAGGAAACTCTTGTTTTAGTTCCAGCAGAAACAGTGGCACATGTCCGTCAGTCCCCCACCTTGGCTGCAGCCAACACCCAACGCTTCTGAGGAAGGTGAAAAAACCCCTGACCCTTGTAGCAACAGAAGGGGAGGTGGTGGTAGAAATTAGGGATGTGCAAAACGGGCCCTATTCAATTCGTATTCGGCCCAAATCGGGGACAGTGATTCAATTCGTTGATTCAGATCACTATCCCCGATTCGATGTGGCTGAATCCAAACCTGAAGATTTGATGCTGATTCGGAGAATTAGCGATTTGGCCATAGCAGCTTTAAATGTTTTTTCTACATACCTTGAGGCACCTGGAGCGGCTCATGAATGCTGCAATGCTGGGGAGGATGAAGCGTCCCACAGGAGGGAGTGTCCCACAGAAGCGCATGGGGCTTTCCAATGCGCTTGAATACAGTCCTGGACGTGGACCAGAAGCACTTCTGGTCAACTTCCAGGTCAGTCGGGGAGCCCCCCCGCCCCACCCCAGCTCAGCAGTCGGCTGCAGGGGGACCCCGGGTGCCCCCCCAAACCAAGGAGGCACCACTTGCTGAGCCGGGGGGGCATGAGGGGGACCCCCCCCCATGCTCTCTCCGGCAGACCCAGAAGTGGACAGGAAGTGCTTCAGGTCTGCTGCCGAGCACGCTGGGGAGCCCCCCACGCTTCTGTGGGACACTCCATCCACCCCACCATCACAGCATTTACAAGCCACCTGCTACCTAGAGGTATGTAGAGAAAATATTTAAAGCTGTGTCTAGGTCCAAATCGCTGAATCTTCCCAAATCTCTCCGAATCGATTCGGGGGGTTCTGATTTGATTCAGAGAGATTAAAGGGTCCTCTGATTCGATTCGGTTTCAGAGATTCAGCCACCGAATCGGGTCGAATCTCTGCCGAATCGAATCAGGGACTGAAGTTTCACACAGCCCTAGTGGAAATTCCTTCCCTGTCCCCTGTGTCAACCAGCAAAACCCAGAAGCATAGGAAAAGCCAAACACCCTCCACTCTGCTCTGCAACCTGAGGACAGCAAACCACACAATGCGTCTCCTTTCTATCATCCTTTCTCCTCCATAAACTTTGCTCAGAAATCTCTCAACTCCAGTATCCAAACAGTTGATAAATGCATTAAACAGCACTATGCCTCCACATGAAACCTCCTGCCGTTCTGCCATGGATCCATTTACAATTGTTTTTTTCTGGTGGCTATCTTGTTACCTATCCACCTTACAGCAGTTTCATCATGCTTGCTTTTCTCCAGTTCGCTTATGAGAAGGTCATATGGGACTTTGTCAAAAGCTTAGCTGAAATTCAGATATAGTATATCTATTGTATTCCCTTAATCCTTCCAGCTACTAACTTTGTCAAAAAACGAGATCAAATTTGTTTGTCGTGATTTGTTCTCGACAAACCTATGCTGACTGCTTATGATCAAATTTTCCTCCTCCAGGTGCTTACAAATTAACTTTCTTATGATACGCTCCAGTAAATTCCTACGCATTGAAGTTAGGCTAACTTACATATAACCCTCCAGGTTCTCTTTTTGGCTTTTTTCTTTTTTAATAGGCACTATGTTTGGCCCTTTTCCACTTCTCTCGTACTTTGCACGTCTCCCACAACTTAGTAAATACTACTGCCAAGAGCTCCAATATCTCCTGTGCCAGCTCCTTCACTACCCTGGGATGCAGCCCTCCTGACTTGAATTCACTCATACCAATCAAAAGCTATTTCTATCATTATCTCAACATTCAGCTCATCTCTTCCTTATCCAAGTAACTCTTATTAGCGGTAATGAGGCCAGTAATAAGAGAGTAAGAACATCCCAAGACAGTTAATTTATCTATCAGAATTTGTGATCAGATTCACAAAACTCTAGTGAAATAGGACTGACTGGAATAGAAGCCTTTGACTGCCATCTTTAATTGGACAAATTAAATAGTGGATATATACCTTGGGATAACCACTTCAAGGGGAAAACACTGTAGATCAGAGCTTTCCAAACTGTGTGCCACGACACATTAGTGTGTCGGCGGCAGTGTGTAGGTGTGTCGCACGAAATGCAGAAAATTTTGCGGAAGGGCACTGCGGAGCTCCCTTACTCGCGTCTGCTTCCCTTGGCCCCTCCCCCGGAACTGAATTACTGTGTCGCGAAATGATGCACGTCTAAAAAGTGTGTCACCAACATGAAAAGTTTGGAAAGCTCTGCTGTAGATCATTTTAAGTAGCCAATGATAATCATTGCTTTCCAGAAATAGAGTTGCCAACCCTTTTTTGGTAGTAATAAACTAATCCTTAAAAGGCAGATGTTCAGGCATGTTTGCAGCTGTTTATCCCATCTCTACCCAAATGTTCTGATTCATGTAATGTTTTATTTTTGACATTCACTGGATTTATTTCTGGAATGCTCAGAATTATTACAGTTGGTCTTCAATAACGATCTTTATTGGCATTTTTCCTTGGCATAGTTAAGAACAAGTTTAAAATAACGACTTAAACCATCTTGAAAGACACTCTTTTAAAGGCTATATACCAAACAACCATTAGCAGCAAAATGTATTGTAAGATAAAGTTCACCTGTCATGTAGTATTTGTTCCATGTAGTGTCATGGGGCTCTGGCTGCAACCAGGGCTGCTGGATGATACAATACTCTAATTAAATATTGTGAACCTGGTATTTTTATACCTTGCCTTCTCAATCTATACTCAAAAGACTGTACCTCAACTAAGCTGAAAATTAGCACAGGTGGTGCGCAGGTATACTGGTAAAAGCCTACTTACAAAGAAGACTAGGACATGTTTTATAGGCAGAGTACTTCATTGGGGATTTAGACAATAAAAACTTGAAGCAGAAATTATTGGGTGAACTTTTTTTGGTCCTGTGTTATGGAGGAAATTGAAGTTGGGGATCAAAATTGTAGGGAAGAGAATACAAATAACTAATAACAAATGCTGAGTTAGCAATGCAAGATTACAGCCGGAGTCACAAGACTAAGTGTCAAAACATTGTAAAAGCCAACTGAACTAGCTCAAGACAGGTACAGACAGTTAAGATAGATATCCTGGAGGTTAAAGATTCCCTATTTTATTAGGGAAAAGTTTTCAACTAGCAATGATCACACCTCAGTTCAACCTCCCAGGCTATGATACAGGATAACCTATGGGTGACCCCCAGCCATAAGAGTGCCTGCGCAATAGTAGAACAAAGTCTATATGCATGCAAAATGTTATGATAACCACTAATTATAATAGGCAAAACAACAACAAAGGTGGAACAATGATATGCAGCAAAGGAAATGGTGATTCGCCATGACATAAGCATGACAAAAGGAAGAAATTAGAACATGGGGCGGGGTATACAAATTTATATGTTGCTTTCCACTAAGTTCTGCGCACGTGCCCCTCCTGCCCAGGTCCAGACAGCTGTCCCGGGTATTGGAGGTTGGTCTCCTAAATGGGTATACCAACAGAGATTTTTGGGGCCAATACCACTATCAGATTTTTAAGGAAGCAATTTCTGATACAGCGTGGAGAGCTGCCTCTAACTGGTAAGTCTGTTGTGGTGGAAGCGGAGGGGGCAGGGGAGGAGCATGCGGGGGGCAGATCAACGCCCCACACAGTGAGGGAGGGGGCAGGCACTGCCCAGCTGGGGTGGGGGCAGCTCCTGCTGCAGTGCGCACCCCAGGAGGGCACGGGCTGGGGGGGCGTGTACCCCCCAGATCAGTATGGGGCGGGGGGGTGGGCTGCAGCTGACAGCAGGGCCCAGGGCTGCACTGGGCTCCTTTTCACTGGGGACTGGGCTCAGGGCGGGGCTACGGAGAGGGCTGTAGCGACCCCCAATTTTGGCATAGCTCCTCCCTAGCACCACTGCCGTCACACGCCCAGCACAGCCTAGTGTGTGGGGGGAGGCAGGGGTTGAGCCGCTTGTCGCTTGAGGCTTTGCAAAAGGTAAAATGGACTAGGCTGGAACAGTCGGATCTCTATCACTCCGTGTCCCATTACTCTCTAGGTTTCTGGGTTTTTTTCCTCATCTTCCATTTGTGCAAGTGACTTTCTCTGTTTTCTTTGTTCCTCCATTATCATTGTCCGCCATATGATACAACATATTCAAAAGCATGCAGGGATTTCCCCCTTACGATAGGATGCCCATGCTTTATTTATTCAAGCTATTTGAAACATTTGTTAAAATGACCCAAAGTCAAAGAGGGATAAGTCAGATTTGCTCCAGTTGATCATAAAACAGGCCTGGTTCCTTTAAATTCTGAATTTGTTCATTAAAACTGCAAATGTTTTATACTGGAAATGACAGCTTCCATAAAACACAGCTAAGAGAAATCTTCAGACTAATTTTGCTATCTAATTAAAATAATGAAAATCAGCTTCTCTGTTACATTTCTAATCATAAACAGTAATAAGCCTTGACTATTGAACTGCTTTCTGTCATGTCACTCCTGAGAGGAATAAAAGCAGACAGAAACCCACTTTATATTCCACTAGTTAAACTGACCCTGCAGAGCTGATATTTGAACAAAAAATGCCTGAAGTCATAAGCCACAAAGACAAGACAAGGAAATAGCAGAAGCATTTTTTCAAATTAATTTTCTTTAGTTGTGGAATAATTGAAGAACACCAGAGTGCCTTAGTAAGAACTTGGACTGGAGCTACCACGGGAATGGATACCATACAAGAGAACTATTCAAGAAGCTGCACTGCCTCAAGCAATCCATCATACAGTACACCCCTGGCTAACAGAAATTTGATCCTACTTGCCACCAGTGTGTGAAGTATGTGTAGAGTTTATGGCAACAAGTTTAAAGAAGGGCATGATTCAAACCTCCGAGAGGTTTCATATGTATGACGTGAAATCCTGATGAAACAGAATTTCACCCTTAAAATTCTTCTTGGAGTGAAAAAGAAAAAGCAAGTAACAAAGAGAAAAAGTCTAGACCCATTCATACCACTGGGAAGCAGAGCAACAGCCAAAGCAGCAAGGCAGCCTACTCCAGGGGAAGATGGCAGTCTACACTAGACTTAGTTAAAATGTTCTCACACCACATTTTTAAATCCAAGTCCAGATACATCCAAAGCCACTGAGCACATATACACGTGCAGAAAGGCTGCTTCAATGAGCTGTAATTACAGTATGTCAGAGCATACTTGATTAATTAAGTCTGCTGAAGTGTGGTAATTACCATGCTCCAGCACACTCTGACATCATGTGTATCAGTGTCCCCATGCTGAAAAATGGTGGTGGGGGCACTTCAAATAAAGCTTGTTCAATTAGCTTTAGTTAAAGCACCCCACCACCATGTTTGAGCATGGGGACGCTGATACATGTGACGTTCCAGGCGCTTTAATTAGAGTGGCTCTCAATTAAGCTCCTTTGGAGCGGCTCTTAATTTAAGTGCCCCCTTCCCCAATTTCTAGAGCACGTTTATAAATGCCCTTTATGATTACATGCCCTTTGGCAGCAATGATCTAGTTAGGGATGGTCCTGCTTTGAGGAGGGGGTTGGACCAGATGACCTCCTGAGGTCTCTTTCAACCCTAACTTTCTGTGATTCTATGATTTAAATCCAATCATGACTCATGATTCTCCAATTCTGTCCAATTCTGTTTCATCAGGATTTCATGCCATTGGACTTAAAGTCCAAAACTTTCTATGATTCTATGCTCTTAGTTTCAAGTTGTCAAAATAGTCACAATCCAGTGATACAATCACTTACTTGTACATGTGAATGAGCTGGAACTGAACGATCTGCTTTGCAAACACAAAGAGCATTTTTAAATCCACATTTTATTATTTATGTATGAAAATAATTGCATCTAAATTGTGAATGAAAATACAAAGGTAGATTGTGAGACTAAACCACAAAGGCCAAAAAAGAAAGGCTGAAAGAACTATCTGCTCAGATCTAATAACCACTTATACAGGGTCTGCGCATGCTCTCAAAACTAGAAAATTCTTCTTTGTTAATCGCACCTTGCAATTTCCTTTTGACTGAAGTATGGGAACAAAATCAACATGAGCTGCAGAAGACAGGGCACTTGTGTACACGTGCTCGATGTCTGTTTACCAACCAACTGCTATACTCCCAACTCAGCCAAGGACAAAGGACACACGTAAGCCAGAGAAAACACTTCAAGGACACTCTCAAGGCACATGTTAAGTAAGGCATTGACATCACAAATTGGGAAAAAGTAGCTTGGGACAGAGCTATGTGGCAATGCCTTGTGAAAGAAGGTACATCTTACTTTAGGAAAACAGTCTTGCCCTGGAGGCAGAAAAATGTTAGAAACAGAAAGAAAGGAAACAAGACCAAGAAATCCATAGTTCGACCCTCCCTTTAACCACCACCTGTGCCATCTACCAAACTCTGCGGGTCTAGGATCAGCCTTTTTAGCCATCAGTGGACATATCTACAACCCTTAACTTGACTCATGAGAGTGATTATCTTCGACTATGAGCGATCGCTACCACCAATGTGAACAAAAACTGATGAATTAACATGACTGTTCAGAGAGGTTTCATTTGATGCATACAGTCATTGCCTTGATTCAAAGCAGAGCTGCACTGTTTCATGAAGTGTGTCTCCTAACAGTTCTACCATTAATTCAAATATACTGGGGCTCCTAAGAGCACAGTTTTTAAAAGGAAAACATGGTCATTTCATGATTTACTTACACTAGTTAATTTAAGAAGAACTGTATATTTCTTAAGAACATTTGTTCTTAATTCTGCCATTGTGAGAGGTATGGTGTACCCTGGAAATGAAAACCTAAAAAGGGAGATGGAAAGGGAGCTAAACATGAATATCAGATGTTTAAGAAGATAATACTAATTCATTACTCGAAAAGTAAAAGTGATATTCAAAACCTGATAAAGAAAGGAATGAATAAGATTTGACGACACTTCAATCAACTGTAACATATAAGCACTCACTGAGCAAGCTCCAAAAATGCAATGCAAAGCAATGATCCTAATTCACTTTGTGCCTACTTCAAAAAATACCAAGAAAGTAAATTTCATATTTTGAAATTAAAAAAAAAATGTAACAAAAATGTTAAAATATTGTTTTGATTGTTATGGAGTTAATTTTTGCAACCCACGTTTTCTACGTGAGAGTATATACTTTACATTTTTAAACCTTAAACTTCGTTACATTCCATAGTTGAAGAGTATTTCTCTCATGTTTTGTTTTGTTTTTTTACATCAGTCACTGTATTACCCTCCCATAAAAGAGGAGCCGGCAACCCTTCCACCTGTCAGACTCCCATGCTCTGTGCGTGGAGTTCTGTATGCCTGAGATAAAGCCGAACCAGCATTTTAGATCAAATCTTTAGTAGTCAGCAGCCTTTCCATTTATGGAAGTTAAGCATGCGATGTTTTCAGTGGCTCCGTATCTCAACATTTTCTCTCGTCAATAAAGAAAATCCATTTCTGAGCACACTCCCTAATGACAGGAAAACTGCATCATCATCATCATCATTGTATTAACATTTAGACAACAGCTAGCATCTGAGCATGTGAGCTTTGGGTTATAAAACATGCACTCACCATCAGCCGTATGGAGGAGTTTATGGCTCTTCAAAGTGCCCTTTGATTTGAACTTTTTCCCGCACATGTCACATAGGTGAGTTTTCTCCGTGCTGTGGCGATTCATATGAGCTTTCAGATTACTCTTGCTGCGAGTGGCATAATCGCAAAGAGAACATTTGAATGGCTTGATACCTAGCAACAGGGAAGAAAAAGAAATTATATGACTGAGGAGGTGAAATGTCTAAACTGTGAAATTAGTGGAGAGAAAAACTGCTTAAATTAGTTGAACTACAAGGGAAATGGGGCAATTTTTTTTTTCAAATTTGGATTCTGCAATTTAGAATCTAAATCTGTAATTAGGATTACAACCAAGTGACAGGATTTTCAAAGATGCTGAGCCTCTGCCGTACATATTAACCTAACTAAAAGAACTGAGTACTCAGAAAGTTAGATAGATTTACCAGATTCAGGTCCCTGATTTAGGCATACAGACCTGAACATGTAGGACTGACTCCCTGTTGACTTTGTTGTTTCAAGACAGATCTCCCCCACACCCTCCTCATACAATTGTTTAGTTGGATAGTAATCACATTTTCTAGGAGGCCAGAGAATATTTTACCTAGGTGACATGCTGCCTGTTGTCCTGAAAGGGTAATTTTGGAGTTATCTAGGCTCCCAATGGAAGACTACACAATGACCAAACATATAATTTAATAAAGGCAAAGTGGAGGGGTCCATTGTGCTACTCTAAATGCCTATAGTACCAACATGGCCCTAGTACTTTGGAATCAACTGTACTGAAATTCTTATGTTTTTTTATCTACAGAAGATTTGGTATAGGATGGAAAATACACATTTGAAGTCACAATCAATAATGATACATGACATACTAACTGACTGAAGTGTTTAAGTGATGTTATTTCCTAGACCATCACCACGACATTCAAGAGGCAAGAATTCCCATGGGTGATATCTTCTATTGGACCAACTGCATGGTTGGGAGAAACATACCTGTCTGAAACCACTAAGAAGCAGAAAGGCTTCCATCTACTTGGTAAAAACAGTTTTAAAAGCCAGCTTGGGGTTCTGTAAAACTTCCATAGGGACAGCTCCATTCCCAAAATTTGTTGCCAGCACATTTTGGAAATTTTTATAAGCGACTTGCACAACTTTGGATAAAAAAAAAAAATCAGAATTGTTTTATGCTTCTCACCACCTTTTACCTTCACTCTAGTCATTGTGCACACACCACCTAATTTAATTGCTCAGGTAAGTCATTACTATGATCAAATGTGACTGGATATCATTTGTTTGATTAATAAATTTCCATCTTAAGCATTTCTGGACAAGTGCAAAGGGAGTTGTAAGTATGATGAATAACTGCAAAATACTGGGTTTAGTTAAGACTTTATTATGAATTTAGTTACATGCACCTTGCCCACACTTATTTTAAAAGACAATGCTTTCTGTATTAACAGAAATTAATTCATTCATAAACCAAGGGGGGGATCAGAAACGTACTCATTTTTTCACTAGTCCTGACCTGTCTGTTGAGGTTGAGAACCACATGACATGCAGTTCTGTGTGACTGAGAACCCAACACACTGGCTTATTTAACCTTTCCTTAACTTCAAATTAAAGTAATTTGTTAAACCACAGCCATAAACTTTCAGACTCTCTTTTAGGCAGTGGAGCATGTACAGAGAACTAGACAAATGTGAACAGGATGGAAATGTCATTCACTTTCAGTGTATTATTTAGTATATTAAGATAACACAGGCAAGGAATACAAAAGATAAATAATGTGAGTTTAAAGTTTATGTTGCTACCTTCATGAGCCCAAATATGACGCTGAAGATCTGAGCCATTCTTCATGAAATAAAAATCACAATAGGGGCATTTCACAGCTCGCTTTCCAATTAGCCCTTTAAGCTGAACCCTCCTACCAAGAACCTTTGAGATGGTATTCATTGAAACCTCTAGAAAAAAAATGAGAAAGAAAAGTTGCTTCAGGCTGCAGTGAATTTATTCCAGTTTATAATGAATAAAACATTGTAGATCTACATCATTCCTCTTTGCATGTTTTAACTAGTTATACAGTGCCCCCTGCCCTTCCCCCAAGAAAACAGCCGTATTAATTTATGGTCTTTTCTTGAATTGGCCACTGACTTCTGTGCTCTGTGTTCCTCTCTCTGCCAGTGATAAATTAAAGCCCAGGGGCACCACAGACTCAGAAGTCATTTTCCAGCTTAAAAATAAATTCCTGAGGATTAAGAGGTAACAAGGCAATGTTTGGACCCAAATATTTATTATTCTCAGTATCTTCAAATGGGCTTACAATATTTGTTAAAGACTTCACTAGAGATTTGCAGAGAATCTCTGCATTTGAGGATTCTTTTCACTTCCATTAGAATTATGGTCATTCGGCACCTCTACAAATCATGCCCTTCATTTTGAAAGAAAAAAATTAAAGGCCTAAAGCACCAAAACCGGTGTCAAAACAACTTTAACTGACCAGGTTTCATACAAAAATGTGAGTTGTCTCAACTGTACATGAGCAGACATTTTCTCACGTGCTTTATTTGCTCCCTGCTCTTTTGCCCCCATTGCCTCCATGCCCAAACCTTACAACCAGCATAGATGGCTTTAGAGAACTTCCAAGCATGCAGTGGAGCAAGTGGGCCTTAACAGGCATAGTGAGGGTTGCAGCTTACAATTTTGGTCTCAGAATCTTGAAACAGGATTTAGATAGATTTGTAAGTGCCTAAGTCCATGGATGTGGGAAAAACAGTGGATGTGGTGTACCTTCACTTTAGCAAGGCTTTTGATAGGGTCTCCCACAGCATTCTTGCAAGCAAGTTAAGGAAGTATGGGTTGAATGAATGGACTGTAAGGTGGATAGGAAACTGGCTGGACTGTCTGGCTCAATAGGAAGTGATCAATGGCTCAATGTCTACTTGGCAGCCAGTATCTAGTGGAGCGCCCCAGGGGCTGGGCCAGAGGCCAGTTTTGGTCAATATCTTCATTAACAATCTAGACGATGGGATGGAGTGCACCTTCAGCAGTTTCACAGATGACGCCAAGCTGGGGGGAGTAGTGGGTATACTGAAGGGTTGGACTAGGATTCAGAGTGACCTAGACAAATTGGAGGACTGGGCCAAAAGGAATCTCATAAGGCTCAGCAAGGGCAAGTGCAAAGTCCTGCACTTAGGACGGAGCAGTCCCATGCACCGGGACAGGCCAGGGGCTGACTGGCTGGGCAGCAACTCTGCAGAAAAGGACCTGGGGGTGACAGTGGACAATAAGCTGAATATGAGCCAGCAGTGTGCCCTTGTTGCCAAGAAGGCTAATGGCATACTGGGCTGCACTGGTAGGTGTGTTAACAGTAGGTCAAGGAAAGTGATTATTCCCCTCTATTCTGCATTGATGAGGCCACATCTCGAGTACTATGTTCAGCTTTGGTCCCCCCCACAACAGAAAGGATGCAGAGAATTTGGAGAGAGTCCAGTGGAGGTCAATGAAAATGGTGCGGGGGCTGGAGGACATGACTTCTGAGGAGAGGCTGAGGGAAGTGGGCATATTTATTATGCAGAAGACTGAGGGGGGATTTGACAGCAGCCTTCAACTACCTCTAGGGTGGTTCCAAAGAGGATGGAGCTGGACTCTTCTCAGCGGTGGTAGACGATAGCACAAGGAGCAATGGTCTCAAGTTGCAGCAAGGGAAGTTTAGGTTGGATATCAGGAAAAACTCTCTCACTAGGATAGTGGTGAAGCACTGGAACAGGTTACCTAGAGAGGTGCTGGAATCTCCATCCTTGGAGATTAATGCTCAACAAAGCACTGACCTGGATGATCTTGTTGGTTTATCTGCCTGCATTGAGCGGGGGTTGGACTAGATGACCTCCTGAGGTTCCTTCCAACCCTCATTTTCTATCATTCTACGTTCATTTTGGACCTAGCCTCTACGCTGAAATCCTAGACCTACAAAGTCCGTGAGAGTAGGGGGACGCTGATAAAGATTTTCTTGGCTGATACAGATAGCCAATTATTAGTCAACCCTATCACCTGATACTGATCCGATAGCCAATTTACAGGAATGCAGCCAGGCAGCGTAGAGAGCAGCATCCTGCCAGTAAGTCGGGAGGGGAAGGGGCAGATTGAGGCCCCCACAGTAAGGGAAGGAGTAGGGCAGGGGCAGGCACTACCCAGCCAGGGTGGTAAATGCAACCTTGGGACCAGGAGAGGGAAGCAGTCACGGGCAGCTTGTCCAGGGGGTGCAGAGGCCTTGGGAGGCTATAACCACCCCAAAATTCCCTGTAGCTCCCACCCCAGTAGCCACCCCTCCCAGCACCACCACCCGCCCTGATCGTGGCACGCCCCACACCCAGCTCTGGCCCAGCCCCCTGCCGGGAATAGGCTGGCACAGGCCCTGACTCCAAGCCCAAAGCAGGCAGTAGCAGGGAGCTGCTCCCTTTCGCCCCCCTCCCCACCCTCTGTGCCCCTGGATGAGCTGCTCGCGGCTCCATCCTGCTCCTGGCCCTAGGGTTGCATCCACCACCCTGGCTGGGCAGCACCAGCACTTGCCCCTGCCCCAGGCCCTCCCTCACCATGGGAGCCTCAATCTGCCCCCCCATGCCCTTCCCTCCCCCAAACCTTTATCCCCCACAGACTTACCTCCAGGGCACTGCTCTCCAAGCTGCCAGGCTATATTCCTGGCCGCATGCATGTTATGGTTGCATATATGCATGTTGCATTTATTGGTGACATTATCGGCTACACCAGCCAAAAAAAGCCGATGGCCGGTAATGTTAATTTTCCTTTTATCGGTGTTGATCCGATATGTGACCGGTATATCGGTGCAGCGGGTGCACCTCTACAAGGGAGTTCTGTCTTACTGATTCCACTAGAACCAGTATTTTGCCTTTGCTGCCTGAAAATGTGGAATACAAGATAGTGCTAACTGGACTGACCAAAGTAGCACATTTTCTGCTTACTGAACCAAAAACAAAGGCAAGGCAAGAGGCAGGCTGAATGCCATCAGAGGCAAAAAGGAAGGAGAAGCTGCCAGAAATAGCGTTTTTCATGATAAATAAGAAATGGGCTCAGTTTAAATTAATTTTTGATATGTTCTTTTAAAACTCAATTTCTTTGAACATTATCAATTTTTGCCTTTCATCTTTATTCTCTCGTTTTTGCATTTTTAAAAACAATTGCCTTCATTCACTTGAAGGACTTGCCACTTTATGCTATCAAATCTCTAGTACCACTTAAAAGAAAATGAGTTTAGTAGAAATATGCTTATGACCCCCCCAAAAAATCCTTACTGGTCACAAGGAGAAGGTACCTAGGGAAAAGCTATGCACATATTCTCCTTTAAAAATACTTTGTGTGCGTGTGTGTGTCTTAGATTACAAAAAGTAATGTGAATCTTAGATGTAGGGTTTGTTTTTTTTCTCCCTATAGAACTATAGTTTCTCTGCTTTGTTTCTGCTAACTTGTATTAAAACAAGTTTCACATCAATGGAAAATAGATAAAAAAATACATTGGAGATTTTCAACCTTGCTTATTCCTTATCAGTTATGCACCACCCCAGTGAGGTAGCACTTTACAGGTGACCCAAAAGGCTCACCAGCCCATAGACAAACACAAGCCAACAATTCAGACTAAGTGGATGAGCTTCCATGCAAGTGGGTTCCCTTAAATTTCTGTACATATTGTGCTCAAATATATATTTGGGCACAATCATTTGTATATTTTGATGTACATATTTTTCATATAACTTTTTATATTGAGACCTCTTCAGGGTTGAAATAATGAGTAAAAAAGTTTCTCTGCTGGACTTTGACATGGTCTAAGCACCAAGTACAAGTATTTAAAGTAGGGCTCCAGTGCTATACTGATTCAGGATCCCTGCACCCTGTATATTGCCCACAATACAAATTGACAACACAATGTAGATCAGTGGTGTTCAATCTCCAGCCCATGGAGCTGTGTCACATCTGGCCTATGGGCTCCTCACAGGTCTGGAAACATGGCAGTGGGAAGAGGTGGCAATTAATGCGGCCACTACTTCCCCACTAACAAATTAACAAGCTTTGTGGATCAGAAGACATGGCCCATGTGCTGAACCAGGTCTGCATGCCCGGTTGCAGCACGGGGCCTGATCCAGTGCATGTGGAGCTGGGGCTAGGACAGTGGGTCCAATCCAGATGGCATCTGCATGCTGATGCCACACTGAATGAGTGCAATGGACTGATCCCATGCACCAGATCCAGGCTGCGGACTGACCCATAACAGTCATCTGGCCCAAAGCCTGGATGAGTTGGGCACCAATGATATAGACTATGAACATTGTTCGAGTTGAGGAAAATTTTGTTGAGGTTAGTGTTGAAAGCAAGATAATGACTCCTGCCAGCAGCAGAACATAAGAACTGCCATTTACTGAGTCCGAACATAGGTCCATCTCGTCCGAGATCCTGTGACCACAGGGGAGCGCCACCGTTTTGCTGACTGCTGCTGGAGCTGCTGGACCAGGGATGAGCAGGAGCTCTACTGAGCTGCCGCAGGCTCCTGCTCTCCCCACCACCACCACCTTTGCCTGGATCTACAGCCCCCCTCCCCTCTCAGGGGGAAGGGAAACCTCCTGCCTTGCTCACCACCAGCCACTACTTACTGCTACAGCTACCTCCAGCTAAAAGGGACCTCACAGCACCAATGGGGCCTCTCCATCAAACATCATCAGCTTTCCAGCTGGCTGTTCCAACAGCACCCCGTGTCTACCCTTCTGCAGTGAATCCTATGCTCCACTCCCCGACTCCCAGTGTTTTTTGTATGACTGAGAAAGCCAGCAGCATACTATCCCACAGCCCTGACCCCGACCCCAGCTCCTCACACTCATGCCTCAGACCCCACCACACAGCCATCCCCACCCCCGAATGCAGTTGGAGGAGGAACCCTGGACCCCATGCTGCAGCAAGCCATCCATTTCCACCTTGGCAGAGGGGAAGCACTTGGCTCCCCCTCCCGCAACTCACACAATCCCTTCCTACGTAGCCTCCCATGGCAGCACGAGAAGGAGCTGGCACACGATTGGCCCCCAAACAGGGGGCAGTCAGTGAACTGGGAGAGACGCTTCATGGTGACCTCCAAACACTATGGCAAAGGTGTCTTCCACCTTGCCATGGAGGCCACTGCACAGGTGGTGGAGAAGGGGCTCACAGTGGGGGGCAAGCATATGTCCATCAAGCCCCTGGAAGAACTGGGGGTCTTGGCAGTCCTCAGCCCCATTCCCCGTGCCTCCATAACTGGGTCTTCATGCTCTTTCTGCAAGACTTGGGGAAACTTCTCCCTGGTTACCACCCTTCTGCTGGAGTGCTAGAACCCAGCCTTCACATCCAACCCTTCTGCTGCCAGGCTACCCTCCAGGTAAGGTGGGGGTGGGACCTTTATGCTCCCCTTCCAGAGGTCCCTCAACAAGATCTTCTACTCTGCGGAAGAGGTGAGGCGCTTCTGGTGCCCTCAGTCAGCAATGCAGAGCACCACAGACCCCTGGCAAGGAAAGGGGTGCCACCACCAGCAGTATCCCTAGCACCTCAACTCCAGCATTCAGCCTTCCCACAAGCTCATGCCACAGCCACTGGTGGGGTTACAGAGCAGGAGGACACGGGCAGGGGAGGGTGGTGAAGGGGTACACCTGCACCCACCACCACCCCTCCTAGCTCCACCCCACTCTTAGCACACCCTCTCCGGACCACTCCAAGGTTGAGTGGGTGCTGGTTCCATATGGGTGGCAATCTGGTGCCCAGAGCAAGGTGAAGAGCAAGGCCCAGGTGCAGCTTGGGTCCTATATGGAGAAAGCCCCTCTTTCACCACTAGGGCAGCCATCATAGAGGACAGTTCGGTTGTCCTCTGTCCTCTGATACAAAACCAGACACCTTTGTGTCCTCTATTTTTCTTTGAGGGGAAAAACAGAGGACATAAAGGCATTGGGTTTTGTATGGAGGAGACCCCCAACACTACTAGCTGTAACCTACCCCCATCAATGCAGGTGCTGAGACCCCGGCCCCAGCTGCCCCTCGTCCTCTGACCAGCTGGTGGAGACCAGAGCCCTAGGGAGGAATCACTTTCCCAGGGCTCTCAGGAGGGTACCATCAACCACCCAGGTGCCCAAACTCTCTCCTCCATCCCCACTCGAAGTCAAACACATCACGGATCCCAGCACATCCTGTGGCCCCAGTACAGATGGGGGAGAAGTAGGGTCCCTCATGAATATCTTCTGAACCCTGAGGGGGACCCTGAAGAGATCCTACTGCCAGTTTCCCTGCCATTCCCCATGCTACCTGTTTGCCTGCCCCAAGGGACTGCAGCTCCTCCTCTTTCAGTGTTGGGGGACATAGAGGACTGGGTACTTTGGGTGGTGCTCTGCTAGGGCTCTGCCCCACGGAGGCAGAGGGAGACAAATAAAACACACCCCAGCCACCAGACAGGAGGAGCCCACCAAATGACAGGACCAGGAAAAGGATGATTGGGACTAAACACAAATAATCAAAAGGCCCAGGCCTGAATTGATTCAGTATTTGCAGGTAACTCTAAGCTCCATAGTCTGAACCAATAAACAAGTGAACAGACATTCACTTTGGATTCTGGAAATGGAGCTATGTGCTAGCAGTGGCCCAGCCCAGGATCTATGGGGTGCTAGAGGATGCCTCCCTGCTCAGCTGGAGCAGACAGCTTGGGCCAAGCCTAGCCTACCCACCCTGCAGGAGAGCAGGGAGTGGGGAGAAGGTGCAAAGCATCCTGGGATGCTGGGGTACTGTGAGTTAACTTGAATTTGGAGGGGATCTGGGACTGAAGTTCAATAAACTGATTTAGCCTAAATCAGTTCAGTCTGATACTACATCCATCAAGGCTTATTTTAAACCAGTTTTAGCCATTTTGAAACCAGTTTATGTGCACTGAATTTCTGTTGTGTTACAGATTTGAGCTGGTTTCCGATCACTTATACCGGTTTACGTGTCATTTCTGTCCCTAGCCCAGGAGTCTGTGGGCTCCATAAAGCTTGCAGATCTCTTAACCTGGAGGTACCCAGGGCTGCTTCAATTCCTGGAGAGCACACTGCATCCTGGGAAGAAGGTGCAGCTCACTCTGACTGCTGTGGAGATTTCCACCAAGTCCTCAATTTTGTGAGGGTTCTGTTGGAGGAAGACAAGGGGCATAAGCGAAGTAATGCCAAAAACTACCAGCAGGCCCTCAGCTTCCACAATGTCCTCTACACTTATGGGAGGGTGCTGGGATTGCTGATGAGCACTGCAGCTGGTGTTGCTTCCCATGAAAGCCCAGCCAATAATAAATCCCACCAGTGAGGTCCTGCACTCTGGTTACCCTCAACATGCGCAGCTGCAGGATGGGTATCTGCAACTGCCAGGTACTCTCCTTCCTCCGGGAGGTGTGGGGTACTCTGTGCTGTTCCTGCAGGAGACCCACATGGCTCCAGACACCAAAGCCAACTGGCAGCTGGAGTGGGGGACAGGGTTTACTTCAGCCACCTCATGGAAACATCCTGTGGGGTGGTGACCTTGTTGTTCCTGAGCCTACAGCCAGAGGTCTTTCTTGCTGTTGAAGTGGTGCCAAGCTGCCTGCTTCATCTCTGGGTCTAAGTACAGGGGCTCGTCTTTAATTGGAGAATACCTATACCCCTGTGCATGAACCAGTGATAGCCAGTTTCTATTAGCAGGTAGCTGCTTACCTTGGGATCCTGAGCCCTCACAAGTGCCTGGTCCTCGACAGGGACTTTAATGTCACCCTCAAGGTGTAGGGCTGCACTGGAAGGGAATGAAGCCAGCCCACCGCAGAGGTCCTCAGGGAGGTCATCACTGACCACTCCCTGGTGGACATTTGGTGTGACCACCACCCTGACGACACCACCACCCTCACCTTTACCTCTGTCAGGGTGGAGAAGCAGCAGACATGCCACCCCAGTTGTACCAAATCTACATGTCCATGCTAAACACTGCCCAAGTTCACACCTCTGATACTAGGCCAGCCCCCTTCAGCAACCACCATAGTATATTCTCAGGTCATGCTGCAGCCCAAGCACCTAGGGCCGGCCTACTGGCACTTCAACAACAGCCTACTGGAGGACATGGGATTTATGGCTTCCTTCGGGGAGTTCTGGATGGCCTGGTGTGGGCAGCAGCAGGCCTTTCCCTTGGCTTGAAGATGGTGGGATGTGGGGAAGGTGCATGTCAGATAGGGCTGTTACCACTACATCTGGAGGCACACCTGACAGTGGGAGGCAGCTAGAGAGCAGCTTAAGAGGGAAGTGCTGGAGCTGGCAAGGCATCTGGCTGCTAACCCAGAGAATCTGTCCCACTACAGAGTGTGTCCGGAGAGACAGGAAAAGCTCTGAGTTCTGGATGACTGCCACGCCCATGGTGCATTTGTCCGCTTGTGTGTCCAACTCCTCTGGGAGATGGACCATGGTTTCCACTTCTTCTATGTCCTAGAGAAGAAGAGGGGTGCCAAGAAGTACATCACTTGCATCCTGGTGGAGGATGGCATACCCTCACAAACCCCAGCAAACTGCAAGAAAGAGGGAGGGCTTTCTACGTAGAGCTCTACTGGCCGAATCTGACCGAAGCCAACAGCTGCCAGGTCCTGTGGGAAGGACTGGCACAGGTCAGAGCAGGCAACTGGGACCAGATTAGAGGATCCTCTCATCCTGGCCAAGCTCTCAGAATCCCTCCGCCTGATGGCCACCAAAGTGCTGGGCATCATCAGGCTGACCCTGGAGTTCTGCCGTACCTTCTGGGAGGTCCTTGGCCTGGACCTTGCCGCGGTCTCAGCTGAGTCCAAAGGGCATGGGGAGCTCCCCCTGTCAAGCAGGAGGACCGCCCTGACCCTGCTGCCCAGGAAGGGGAACCCCCACAACCTCAAGAACTGGCGCTCCTGTCTCACTCCTCTGTACAGACTATAAGGTCACAGTGAAAGCCATCTTGCTGCACCTGAGGTCTGTGCAGCTGGACCTTATTCATGCTGACCAGATGAATGTGGTTTCAGGGCACTTTATCTTTGACAACATGCACCTGGTGTACAACCTCTTTGAGCTTGCTCACAGGGATGGCCCGTCATTCAGCCTCCTGTCCTTTGACCAGGAGAAGGCAATTGACAGGGTGGATCATGGGCACCTCACAGGCACACTGAAGGCGCTCAGGTTTGGTCCCCGCTTCATGCTGTTTCTCCAGGTGCTGTACACCTCCACAGAGTGCTGGTGAAGCTCAACTGGATGCTGATGGAGTCCATCTGGTTTGGGCTGGGAGTGTATCAAGGCAGTTCATGGTCATGCCAGCTTTACAATACTGCCCTCGAGCTGTTCCTCTGCCTCCTGCACAAGGGCTCCTTGCCTTCCAGGACCTGGGTGACCTGGCACAGGTGGAGGCCTGACAATCCATCTACTCAGTGGCCTTCTTTGCTTGGGTCAACTTCATGAAGAGCTCTGGTCTGACGGTGGGTGACAGGTGGGTGATGGGTGACAGATGGGCTCACTCTTACCGGTACTCCAGTGGAGTGCAGGCTCACTGCTCTATCTGGGGTCTACCTGTTCCCCAGTCAGCTCTCCCCGTTGGAGAACTGGCACCAGCTAGAGGTTAGGGTGTCTGAGTGGCTGCAGGCATGGGTGTGCTTCTTACAATGTCTCTCCCTTTGTGGGAGGGCACTGGTCATCAACCAGCTGGTTCTATCCATGCTCTGGTACCACTTCAAACACCCTGGCCATGACCCCAGAGCTCCTGGCCAGTCTCCGGGGACTGGCACTGGAGTTCTTCTGGTCAGGATGGCACTAGGGCCACTGGGAGAGTAACCAAATTACTATGTTTTTAAAAGGTGTTAAATTTTGTCTAGATCTGGTATTGTGTTTAATTTAAAAATATTAATTATAATGTGCTAGCTACCACATTTAGAACTAATAAATACTGGATATTTTTTTCACTATCATTTACATTGTTAGTATCACGGCCATCTCTGGTTCATACAAGCACAGAGGAGATACTAGCACACAGAACTGCAGAAGTGTGTTACTACAAACATTTTTCGTTTCAGTTTAAAGGGCTGGATCCAGGAAGGTTAAGAACAGGAGATCCAGGATTTCCCAAAAGAGGGCAGTGGGAGCAGCAACCTGCACTGCAGGATTGGGACCCTACTCCCAGACTCCTTCACCCCCACCAGTGTGGGCAGACTTTTTAAAGTCCCTAAATCTCCCCTCCCTTCCAGCTCAGAGGCAGCCCCCTCCCCTCCTTTTTCCCCTCTCCCCACCAGCCCCCCAGCCTGCTCCTTTGTCCCAGCTCCTTTGTCCACTGCTCAGAAGCGGGGAAGGTCCAGAGCCAGCTGGGCTACACGGAGGCTGGGCTCAGCTGGGGGAAGACAGCAGCAACAGGGTAGCTGGAGAGTAGTTCCCCCTGCTGCCCAGTCCTAGAGCAGGCGCAGGGAAGGGAAACCACTGTCCATCTCTGCTCCCCTTGTCATCATCTCCAGATAAGCTCAGTCCCTGGGCAGTGGGCAGGAACAGATCTGGGGCTTCCTGTCACCAGGACAGTGGGAAAAGGTAGGTGGAAGGAAGGGGAAGAGAAGAGCCATGCCTTTGAACAAGAAGGGAAAGGGAGGGAAGATTTTCACCAGCTTTAGGGACTTGAAAAAGTCCCTAAGGGGGCCCCCATGGTGCAATGCAATCCAACGGAACAGGGGGTGCAGTCATGCCACTGCACCCCCTCTGGATCCATCCCTAGTTGCGAATACTCAACAGCCTCCTAAGCAAACCTTTTAAAAATACCTTTGCTACAACCACAAAAGTAGATCAGCTCGCTTCAATAAGACAAGTCTCGTGCTAATTTTTAGATATGTTTTTAAGTGCTTTGCTGAATTGAGGAAAGAATGGTCAATACCTTGCAGAGTATAGCCCATAAAAAGTACAGATCTATAACACACGCACAGTCTGTTCAGAATCCAATCACTAAAGATCTGCAGATTCTACCAATATTCTTATACTAATTAAGGCACATTAGAAACGTGTATTTTCTTGAAAGCCATCACATTAGATTACTATTGCTTAGACACTCTTCTGTTGCAGTAGATTTAGAAATTGTATTGTGGTTTCTCTTACCAGGGTGGTTTGTCTTGATGTGCGATTTTATTAGTCGATCTTCAGAGAAAGATTTCTCACACACAGGACAGGAGTAACTCTTTTTGTCCTTAAAAAAAAAAAGCAGGGTGGGAGAGGAGATTATTTTAGCAGTGCACTGGTTCAATCGTTACCTCTCTTTACATACTGAAAAAACATATGGCTCCCAAAAAAGCAGTAAGCAAAAGCTTCAGGAAAAAAACCCTAAAACCTAAAGCAGTTATCATTATGAAATACAGTGAGGGAAAATATAAATTACCTTAAAATGTCACTAAATCTGGGGTGATTCAGTGTTTTGATTTGTAGCACATGGGAAAGAAGTGTTTAAAATAAAAAATGTTAAATAAATTAAAGCATGATGATCTACCTTTACAGAATCAGGAGGTGAAAGAGTACTGAACAAGTCACATATCAGAAAGAAAGTTTTAGGATATGATGGGATTGGGGACATCCATTTCCCCCACCCCCTCCATCATTTGATCAATCCATCCTTCTATGTCCAAAGGAATAAATCTCATTATGGCCTTAATTCTGCAGACAAACAGTAATACACCAAAATATAATGGAACATAATGTTTGACAGTGGCAGATGCCATTGCAAAATCAGGATGCACATTTTCTAAATTCTAGATTAATAGTCAGTATTATATGCATCATTAAAAAGTACTGTTCCACTGTTTCAAGGAAAGCAGAGGGAGCTGGCTGCACAGGACAGATGCAGAAAAATCAGTGAAGAGAAGCTGGAGCATAAAGCACCTGGACTATTGACATGTCTGACCTTAACCCAAGGCAAGGAAGCATGTGTAACTGTTCAAGATTATGTCCAGATCTGTTTATTCTCTGCTGGCTAACATAAAGGGTTTTCAGAACCTCTACAATGCTGTTTTGTGTGCTGTCACAGAGATTATTTGTACACCAAATTATCCGCAAGGTGGAACTCTGGAAAAGGATCAACTTTTCTAGCCCTACGCTTAACTAGATAGGAAGTTCCTCCTCATCTCCAAGCTAAATTTCCTCTGCTGCAGCTAGATGCCATTGCTCCTAGTTCTGTCCCCTATGGTCATAGTGAAAAGCCCATATCCATCCTCTCTGTAATCACCCTTCTGGCATTTGAAGATTGTTATCAAATCCCCCCTCATGCTGTCTTCTACAGACTAAATAACTCTAGTTCTTTCAGCCTTTAATCATAAGTCTTGCCTCCAAGGCCCCCATTCATTTTTGTTGGTCTCTGCTAGACTCCTTGCAATCTGTCCATATCTTTCTTCAAAGGCCCAATACTGGACACAGTATTCTGAGTGAAGCCTCACCAGTGCCAAATAGAGCAAAGGAGTCACATCCCTTGATCTGCAAGAGCCCTTTCTGTTAATACAACCCAGTATGCTGTTGGCTTCCCTCCCACCCCTGCCAAAAGCAAACTGTTGCTTGATTCAGCTTGTGGGCCACTGTAACCCGCAGATCCCTCTCTGCAGTACTGCAGCCTCATCATTAATTCCCAAGTCTGTCTTTATGCGTGCAATTTTTCTATTCCAAGTGCAGGATCTTGTATTTGTCCTTCGTGTGATTGATTTTAATGGGTATGGACTATACACAGCAAATCTATATGCATCTAAACAGGTTTCCATACCTGCATATAAAGAGAAGTATATATACATAACACAGACAAACATATAAACTTTACGTAAAGTTGAAAATACCAAACCTGACATGTAAAATATATACTGGACAGAAAATTTTCAATGGAGAGTTACAGAAGCAAAATGCTAGAGTCTCCCTACTTTCTGCCAAGAAAATTAACACCAAAGCCCTTCAGAAACAATACACAGTCAACATCTTTACCAAATTCTGTGGCATACAGTCTTTAAATAGGTGTTCTTTATAATCTCACACATGAATGCATGGTCTCAGCATGCAGTGCTGTCATACTACGCCTGTCAACAGCTAGAATCCTAAAATGAGTGCAGCTGAAGCCTAATCTTACAAAAGCTGTTTGCCCAAGTCACTGTCATGGACTTTCACAGGGCTACATTACTGCTTCAGTCATCAAGAATATGCCTGTCACTACTTCAAGTCTGTCACATTGCTTGTCCTTCATTGTAACCCTATCACTCTCTCAGCCAGCACCTAAAAATTCCCCCATTACAAATAAAGCATTTCAGAGTACATACAGGTCACAAACGCAGAGTCCCAAAGAGGCCTCTCATGGCAGCTTGGACCCTGCAGAGTGCCCTTGTCACAGATGATGACAGAGGTGTTTTGAAGGACTCAGAGGCTATAATAATACCCTCACAGCATTCAAGATTTTCCTTTGGTAAGAATAAAACTAATTTATCCTATGCCTTATCAGTGTCCCTGCCTTTTAAATGCCTTTGAAGATTTTCTGAAGGACACATACACAGGCAAAGTATTCTGTGAGATGGCTCTATATCTGTTAGAGACTGGAAATACAATACAATCAGCTATTTCAATTTCAAAGTTATATCCAGTGTCTAAAATTTGCTTAAGCCTCCTATTAACCAACTTAGAGAAAATACAAGAAACTTAAAAAAGATAAAATAATTTCTAAGCAAATCAAGAATGCTAGATTTTCAACTCTGTGAAAGCAACCCATTTTATCTTCTACGCACTGGGAATGACATTATTTCATAAATACTCTCAAGCCTTGTGAATTAAGTAGTCTATTATAACTGGGTGGAATTTCCTAATTTCTCTAGGATACATTTCATTGCAACATGAAGCCATCTAAATAGCAACTAGAATGTGGTTTTTTTTCATTCTATGAATGGATTCAGTTCTTGCTACAAAAGAATCACTAGATATATTTCAATATACTCTGAAGAGTGTATTGCTTCCTTGAGGCAAGATTAATTAAGTGGGTAAGCGTACTCATACATGGGCATTTATAAAATCCCAGCCTCTGGATATATAGCATTTACAATATTCAGAGACTACTCTAGAGTTTATTTAATGAAGTAAAAGAACTGCCAGTCATGGCTCTGGCCTGGATACATTAGAAACCAACATTTGCTTCATTTACAGGGCACTACTTCATTGCACATGCCGACTCAGATGCTCTCTGCAGTGGCAAGCAGCTGTGCAATACTTCAGATCAGGGGTTGGCAACCTTTGGCCCGCTGAGCCATTTGATCCAGCCCACTGATGGGAGGTTTAAGCAGTACTCAGCAGCAGGGAAAGCTGGGTCTTAGTGCCCGCCCACCTCCCTTAGGCTGCAGGCTGGAGTGACCGGGTCAAAGAGGTTGCCAACCATTGTTTTAGATGCACTGAATGAAACTGTGGCCCCTCTAGCTGTTCCATTCAGTGCATCTAGAGCAATGTTCTATGCCATTCACTTCAATTGGGCAGGATATCACCTGCTATTTTTAATGCTTTCCTAGCAGTTGTCCTTATAACTGGCTGTTCAAGATATACATCGGGATCAAATCTGATATAAAGCCATACCTGACCCACAAGCAGATGGAGAATATTCAGATCCTTGTTAAAGAAAATTCATTTTTCCTCTTTATTTTGTATAGAAATAAAGTAATATTTTATTTTACTTGGAGGAACAAAACTGCAGAGATTGATATTGCTTATTACTTACACGGAGGAAGGTCTTACAAGACCACAACCAGATGCCCACTCCTTTCAACTTCCCTCTCCCACCCCAATCTTTGATACTATACAAATATAAAACAAAAGATGGCTCATGCCCCTGCCCTTAAAACATGCTCTATTTTCAAATACAAACATTAAAATTTTTAGCTGCCATCTAGCACTTCACACTTTGATGCTGGGGGCTGGAAGTACACCCCATCGTGACTACAGTAACTTTCAAAACAGTTCCTGCCATTCACCACCTTGCAGCAAACAGATTCCCTGAACGGCTGCACAAACCCTGGAGAAATTATTTCCATTGATCTATACTGTATACAGACCTTATATTTATTTCTTATTCGTGTTTATTAAAAGTCCATCCAATATTCTAACCTCGAAGAAAAGAGGTTTAAACTCCAACTGTGCATGTCCTAAGCTGCCACAAGCAATAAAGGACAGTACAAGTAAATATCAATTGGTGCTTCTAGGTACAATGGAAGGACTTGGTACGTATTAAGAAATGCCTCTGGTGTCAAGGACAGGGGGATGAGCAAATTGCAGAGCACTCTTGACAAAGAAGGCTCAGCCATGGAAACTGATTGCACTTATTTCCT
>NW_005842014.1:2313336-2315645 GCF_000455745.1 Alligator sinensis
CCTGCTGAAGCTTGTATTTGACAAATTTTAGAATTAAGTGCCAAATACCAATTCAAACATGGTTCTTTAAAAACACAGAAAAAAAAACATTATCACAGATGGAAACAGTAAAAGTTAAGCTTGTATTCTCTGGGGTTGGCTAGAATTACTGAACATACACTGAGACACTATGGGATGGATAAAAGCAGAAGGTCTGCTACCCAAGTCTAACAGGCCATGAGGCGAGTGTGCTTAAGAGCTGATATATTCTATAGCCAACAGCACACAACAGAGTGTTGTTACAGCCTAAAGGATCAGGTTCCTATTCATACCTACTGTGAGCTAGGGACAGCCGGGGGCAAGACTGGACTGGGGCTTAATCTGATAATTCTGGAGCCATAACAAGACGCTGTCACTGGTCCCTAGCACCGTGTCTCAGCCTGCAGTATACAGAAAATAAATTTTAAAACCTATTATTACTGTTTAAAGAATATCAAGTGCATTCCCAATTTGCTTGTTAAGCTTGCTACCAATCACAAGTACTGTTTCCCTCAACAAGTGAGAAGCAAATTTCACACACAGGGTCAACTGCCCCTGCTGTTCAACAAGTTTTCCTGGCCTGTGATGCCAAGCTGTTCAACTAGGGTTACCATATTTCCAGTTCCAAAAAAGAGGACACCTCACTCGCCACCCAACAGCCCCCTGGCCCTGCCAGTGCTCCTCACTCCCAAACTGCAGCCCCATGTCCCTTCTGCTGCCCCTCACTCCTGAGCCACACACCCCAGGCCCTGCCGGTGCCCCTCAGTCTCAACCCACAGCCCCTGCTCCCCTCAGACCTGCCAGAGGGGGCCTCCAGCTGCCCCCATCCCAATGGGCTGGAGCATGGTGACTCAGATTCATATGGGCAGTGGCAGCAGTGGAGTGAGTCCAGCCCTGGTGCAAGCAGGAGGGAAAAGGGGAGGCCTGTGGCACCCCCTGCCCTGGGCTGTGGGCTGCAGAGCTGTACCAGGTGGTCTTGGTCATGTTTCCCTGGATAATGTCTCCTACCGAGCCCAGCCCCGTGAGCATAGGCACCAGCCCCAGTGCAACAGGCCCGGCCACAGAGCTCTCTGCAGCCCTCAAAGCCCCCCCCCCCCCCCTGCTGGAGGGGAAGGTGCCTGCCCCCTGCCCCTCCAGCAGTGCCCTGCCACAGCCACAATGCCCAGACAGCTTCCCCCATCACTGGAGGGCACCAGCCCCCCTCACACACCCATCCCCTCCACACATCCCTGCCACACATGCAACACCCCCAACAGTCTCCAATCCCTGTCTCCTAAAGTCTTATCTGCATCCAGCTGCCAAAGCTGTTCCTATGACTGTGCCTAGCTGCATGCCAGTGACTTGTGTGTGCATGCGCAGACACAAGCGCGCCCGCTACCTCCAATTGCCCTCCTCCTGCTCCCATCAGCTGAGCAGAGCAAAATCGGACGGAGATTGGAGGATCCAAAAAGAGGACGTGTCTGGGAAAACCCGGACATATGGTAACCCTATACAACCATCACTACCCTTCTGCTTACAATGGTAAGACTGGGAGCTGCCCTGCCTGCGTAGCTTGAATTGTGTTCACATCCACTGGATCACATTGGGTCACAAAACACCTTTGGTTCACCAGCACTTCCTCCATCTGCTCAGCCGCTGGAGAAATAGCTCATTGGTTCCTTCCTGCTGCTAAAGCAAGTCAGGCTGATGACGGTAGCCATAAAAAAAAGGAGTTAGTTATTTATTACATAAATAAAATAAACAGTAAGTTAATATGGAAGCTCACAAAATGTTCGTGCCTGCAAGCAAGGGATCTCTACTTTTACACGAAGATTAAGTAATGAGTATCCACTCACATATACACATTTGCACATCAAAATAAGGAAGAGATCCAAAAAAGGCACTGTAACAGTGTGGCAGACTGCCAGCTTAAGGCGCTTGGGGGCAGGGTGAAGACTTGCAGGGGCTATAGCCCAAATGCAAGCAGTAGAGGTGATTTCAGGCTGCCTAGGCAACAGGGTCAGCTGAGAGGGATAACTAGCTGGCAGGAAGATAAAAGGCTTCCAGGAAAGGAAGCCCCAGGGAGACTTCTTGGGGAGAGACAGAGGGACAGGAGCCAGGGACAAGGAGAGTTGGAGTCTGGAAGCAGGGAGAGAGTTTCAGAAGGAACCACAGGGGGAGAGGTAAGCTCCTAGAAAGAGGAGCTAGAGCAAAGGCAAACAGTTGAGGGCCAAAAGCCTGAGAGCCAGAAGCCACGAGCTGGGAGCTGAGAGATGGAGAGCCTGAGAGAAAAGAAAGCCAAGAGGGAAAGA
>NW_005842014.1:2315655-2320676 GCF_000455745.1 Alligator sinensis
AGGGTATCAGCTCATGGTGGAGCCCAGGGGCAACACTTAGAGGGCTGTTATCCTGAAAGTCGGTCTACAATTGGGAAGCTGACCACAGGTATTGAAAGACCATAAGAAGGGCCACAAGAATGAATATGGGCATGGAGAACAAAACTTATGAGAGAAGACTAAAAAATCTGGGACTGTTCAGCCTAGGGAAGAGAAGACTGAGGTGGGGCTTGGTGGCCGTCTGTAAGAATGTAAGGAGTGAATATTGGGAGCTGGGGAAAAAAAAACAAAACTGTTCACTAGGGTGCCCCAGGGGAAGACAAAGAGCCATGGCCACAAACTGTTAGAGGATGGTTTCAGGTTGGATGTAAGGAAGAACGTCTTTATGGTAAGGGTGACCAGAATTGGAATAGACTTCCCAAGGAGGTGGTGCAGTCCCAAGCCTTGGACATCTTCAAGAGGAGACTGGACAGACACTTTGGTGGGATCATTTGATCTCAGCAGTATCCCTGCCCAGAGCAGGGGGTTTGGACTTGATCATTCAAGGTCCCTTCCAGACCTTAATTACTATGATTCTATGAGTGCATCAGAGACCGTGTATATGGCTTACGTTGAGTGACTCCTGCTGGGAGGAAGCTTGCCAAGAGAAGTAAGGAAAATAAATAGAGACTGAGCGCCTGTAAAAGGACACTGAAGGACTGTTTAGTGAGCTAGTGAACCCCTAACCTGCTATAGGTACTACTGAAATTAATGGTGGAAGAAATACCCCAGTAACAGACAGCACCTGCACAATGAGGTATATTCATCTCAGCACCTCATTAAAATATGTCCAAAGTAATAGCTCTTCAAACATCCCATCAAAACTGCTTTGTCCCCATTTAGTTTTCCTCCCACACCGGCTTTTCTTTTTCTCATTTTCCTTTCCTACTTACTTAAAAAGTATCTGTCTGAAAAAAGAAAAGCCTCAACTGTATTTGACAGCTTGAGCCATGAAGTTTTGTATCACTTTGTAGCACAAAAATGTAAGAGAAAAGTATCTTTCCCTCTTCAACAAAGAATAATTACTACTTATAACACCAGCTAGTCATAGTGCTATAACTTGCTGCGCAATTCTTTTCCTGTGCATCTGCTGACATGCTTCATCCTATCAGGCAGACCTCTTGCAATTACCCCTATGTCTTACCTAAAAAGAAGCTAATACATTTGCCTCAGAGTGCTAATCTCAGGCTTCACACTGCCCTCACTTGAATCAATAAAAGCTTCACTATTGACTTTCATGGGACCAGGACTGGGCCCTACACAGAATTTATGGGATATGAAAAAGTGGAACTAGATTGCCACACTCATCATTCCTATACCAAATCAAGATTTTCATGAATTAAAAAGGCTCCTGCATTAAGCTAATGTCACACAGCCTTGCTAAAAGTGAAGTACTATGTTGATCTAATTTATTTGGGAAGAGATTAGATAATACTCTAATGAGAAATATAGGAAAATTAAAATGGTGGACAAGACAGAAGCCTATTTGTCTCATCTAATGGCAACAATGAGAGAGAATATTAAGGCATCCATTTTCACAGTACAGGAATGCATAACTCTAGTGTCTGTGCGCATGAGCATCTGCGCATGTGTGTAGGTAGGTATTACATATTAAAATATAAATTAAAATGATATATTAAATCATATAATTTAAACAAATCAGATTCCATAATTATATATAATCGTTTGAAATTAATTTTAATATATTTTTTATATAAAAATATTTTCCTTTTTTTGAATTCCTGCACCAAGAGGTTTGCAGATAGAACCTAATCTGGAAGGCAAATACTCTGGGAATCAGCCATGTATCTTTTCGTGACCCTATTACCATCCTTCAAGATTTGGGATAATTATGATGATTTTTAGCAGCTCCTAATATGCCTACTTTACTCAGCATGGCTCACTTCTCATTTGCTATGAAAAACCATGACCATCCTACTCATGTTGCCCAGTATCTCATTTCCATTTGCTGGGCAGAACCGCACCAAATTGTGAGTGACCAGGGACAGTAAGCAGGGCTGTTTGCAAGTAGCTCACTGGAAGCAAGAGGAGGAAGGGGAAGAGGAAGAGGAGCCAGGTATCAGATCCTGCTTCTAGAAGGTAAACGATCCAGGCCTGTCTGTGCGATTATTTGGTGGACTGTGCATTTGCAAGGAATGTAAATGTTAACAAGAAGTGTTTCTACAAGTATGTCAGTAACAAGAGGAGGAACAGGGAAAGTGTGGCTCCCTTACCGAATGGGAGAGGCAACCTAGTGACACACGATGCAAAAAAAATGAAGCGCTCAATGACTTTTCCACCTCAGTCTTCACAGGCAAGGTCAGCTCCTACACTACTGCACCTGACAGCACAGTTTAGGGATCAGGGGAACAGTCAACAGTAGTGAAAGAACAGGTTAGGGACTATTTAGAAAAGTTGGATGTGTACAAGTCCATGGGGCCGGACAGGATGCACCTGAGGATGTTGAGGGAGTTCTCCAAAGTGACTGCACAGATGCTGGCCATCATCTTTGAAAACTCATGGCAAATGGGGGAGGTCCCAGACAATTGGAAAAGGGCAAATATAATGCCCATCTTTAAGAAAGGGAAGAAGGAGGATCTAGGGAACTACAGACCAGTGAAGCCTCATCTCAGTCCCTGGAAAAATCATGGAGCAGATCCTCAAGGAATCCATTTCTAAACACTTGGAGAAGATGATTAAGAACAGTCAGCATAGATTCACCAAGGACAAGTAATGCCTGATCAGCCTTCTATGATGAGATGATTGGCTCTGTGGATGCGGTGAGACAAGTGGATGTGATATACCTTGACTAGCTAGGCTTTTGATAGTCTCCCACAACATTCTTGCAGGCAAGCTAAGGAAGTATGGATTGGATTAATGGATTGTAAGGTGAACAAAAAATTGGCTGGATCATTGGGCTTAAAGGTCAGGTACATACATTGCACTTTTACCAGTATAAGTGATCGGAAACCAGCCTATACCTGTAACAGAACAGAAGTCTGGTGCACACAGACTGGTTTAAAAATGGTAGAACCCAGTCTAAGATTTGCTTCCCCCCTGCTCCCCCACCAAAGGCTGAATGTGTAGTCTGTTTGCTACTGATTTAAATTACACTGCTTACAAAAAAACTGTGTAACTTGGATCAATTCTGTCCTGGGTTTCTGAATGTCTGTACCTACCCAAAGGATAGTAATCAACAGCTTGATGTCTACTTGGCAGTCGGTATCAAGTGGAGTGCTCCAGGGGTTGGTCCTGGGGCTGGTTTTAGTCAATATCTTGAACAACAATCTGGAAGATGGGATGGAGTGCACCTTCAGCAAGTCTGCAGATGACACCAAGCTGGGGGGGAGTAGCAGATATGCTGGAGTGTAGGGCTAGGAGCCAGAGATCTAGACAAATTGGAGGATTGTACCAAAAGCAGTGTCATAAGATTCAATAAGGGCAAGTACAAAGTCCTGCACTTAGGACAGAACAATCCCATGCACTAGGACAGACTGGAGACTAGCTGGCTAAGCAGCAGCTCTACAGAAAAGGACCTGGAGGTTACAGTGGACAATAAGCTGACGATGAACCAGCAGCATGCCCTTGTTGCCAATAAGGCTAACAACATACTCGTCTGCATTAGTCGGATTGCTGCCAGCAGATCGAGGGAAGCTATAATCTGCCTCTATTGAGTACTGATGAGGCCACATCTGGAGTACTACGATCAGTTTTGAGTCCCCACTACAGAAAGGATATGCACAAGTTGGAAAAAGTCCAGCAGAGGGCAACAAAAATGGTTAGGCCTGGGGAACTGGGCTGATGACGACAGGCTGAGGGAACTGGGCTAAGTTAAGTTGGGAGAAGAGAAGACTGAGAGGGGATTTAATAGCAGCCTTCAAATGTCTGAAGGGTGGCTATGAAGATGGAGCTAGAGTGTTCTCAATGGTGGCAGATGACAGAACAAGGAGCAACAGTCTCAAGTTGCAACAAGGGAAGTTTAGGATAGATATTAAGAAAAACTGTCTTACAAGGAAGGTAGTAAAGTACTGGATCAGGTTCCCCAGAGAGGTTGTGGAATCTCCATAGTTAGAGGTTTTAAAGACCCAACTAGACAAAACCTTGTCTGGGATGATATATTTGGGGATGGTCCTGCTTTGAGCACGGAGTTGGACTCCTGAAGTCCCTTCCAACCCTAATTTTCTATTATTCTAAATGCAATATAGATAAAATGGTGGTACTTTGAGTGTGTGCCGCTTTCCTATGTGCTTGGAATGAGGCACGGACTACAAAAGTGGTGTCTCGAGGCAGGTTTCGGCTTCCTGGACAACGACCCGCACATCACGACGAGGGACATGCTCAGCTGGGATGGGCTTCACCTGTCCCCCAAAGGTAAGCGTGTGTTTTCTTCTAGGTTGGCGGATCTCCTCCGGCGGGCTTTAAACTAGGCTCGTTGCGGGGAGGGGAAGATGAGGGCGGGGGAAACTGTGGACCACCAAACCATGTGGCACCCACAAGGACAGCCCAGCCTGAAGAAAGAGAGCATTGGGAACCTGAAAGCCATGGGGAGGCCAGCACTACGACACAGGTAAGTAACGAGAAGGTAAGAAACAAAGGGCCCCTTGGGACTCGGAGCGGGGGGGCAGCAAAGACACCAGTCGCAGGGCTCAAGTGCCTATATACTAATGCTAGGAGCATGGGGAACAAGCAGGATGAACTAGCGCTCCTGCTTGCACTAAACACCTATGACTTAGTGGGGCTAACGGAAACCTGGTGGGATTCATCCCACGACTGGGCGGTACATATTGAGGGGTATAGATTGTACAGAAAGGACAGGGTGGGGAAAAAAGGGGGAGGGGTTGCGCTCTATGTCAGTGAGCAATATACGTCAACCCTCATCAAGACAGAATCCAAGGATGAGGAAGTAGAAGGATTGTGGGTTAGGCTACATGGGGGGCAAGGAGAAAGGGATTTGGTGGTAGGGGTCTGCTACAGACCCCCACATCAAGGGGAAGAAATAGATG
>NW_005842014.1:2323013-2333496 GCF_000455745.1 Alligator sinensis
CTTTCCTGCCTATGCAGGGGGTCGGACTCGATGATCTATAGAGGTCCCTTCCGACCCTAACATCTATGAATCTATGAAAAGTAGTAAGACAGTAATGTGGCTCCGGCTACTGAATACAGTGATGAAGCAACTCCGGGGACCTGGGTTCTGATTTCTGCCACTGACACAGAGTTCCTATTTAATTCTGAACTAATTACCTAAACCAGAGTTTTTACACGTGACCACGGACTGTGTTTTCCTCATGTTCTAGCGGTCTAATTCGAGATACCAAACACCTTACCAGAAGGCCTGCACACACACCTGCAACTGAAATCAGTAAGAATGGTGAATATCCCAACACTTGAAGCAGTGAAATCTAAAGTAGGAGTGTCAAAACATACAGCCCACAGGCCACATGCAACCCATGGAGCACCCTTATCTGGCCCCCGACACTGTCCCTGGGTCTGGTTAGACCCACTTGGGGCACTATGTGCATTCACAATGTAGAGCTGGTCCACAGGCCAGATTGGACCCACAGACCTCTCTCCCCTCCCCTGTGCCCCAGCATACCGGAGCCAGTGGCTGCTGTACATGCAGCCCAGAACCAGAGTGCATGGAACGGGCACCACATGTGGTGCCATCCAGCTGGGGCACCACAATCCAGTTGGACTCTGCCACATGCTATGCCTGTTCCAGTGACTGAGGGATTCATGGTGTGGGTGGTAGACCGGCTGCAGCAGCCACCTGATCAGGTATGGTAGGAGGTTGGAGGGAAGCAGGCAGGGCAGAGAGGGGGTGGAAGAAGAGGAAGGTCAGAAGGGAGGGAGGGTGGTCTGTGGGCCTGATCTGGCCTGTGGACTAAGCCTGCACCACCCATCCAGTCTACAATGGGGCTGGATGAGTCTGACATCCCTGGTCCAAAGGAACGCCTGCCAAGTTAAGAGCAAGGGGCCTCTAGATCCTAATCTCTGCTCTGCCACTGGCTCAGTGGGTTTTCTTGGCTAAGTTAACTTCTTCAGTTTGCATCAGTGGAAGCTGGGTGCCTAAATACTTTCGTCAGTCTGGACCTTTATGGATCTGAGCCTCTTTCAGTTCATTATCTGAGGCAATTATAATTCCTCTTTACCTTTCAAGAGTGCTGGGATGATTAATTAGGTAATGCCTTACACCATGGTTTGAACATTTAAAGAGGTATAGAAATGCTAAGCACTCTGATCAATCAAGCCCTAGGTGTCTCCAATTTGGCATGGAAAATTAGTGAAGACATTTGCAAATTTTGGTCTTAAGCAACCTATGCCTCAGTTCCCACTCTATGAAAATCCTCTCTACCATGCAGGGTGTTACAAATATAACTTAATTAATGCTTATTAGGCACAGATACAGTGACAATAAGTACCACAGAAGAGCCCATGAGAAAATTAATCATTTCATTTTTCAGTGCAGGGTTTGGATGGTGCATAGAGAATAAGATATGAGGCCTTACACTGAATGATGATGAGGATAAAAAGAAATATTGAAAATCTGATTTATCTGAAAAAAACATCAGTCACCCCAGGCGCCAAATGAAAAAAAGATCCAAAAGGAAAAAGAAATACTGTATATAAGTATGTAATGAAAAATCAGAAGGTATTCAAGCAAAGGGTTAAACTTAGGCTTCACAGGCAACTTTAATTCTGGGAATAGCTTCTGAATGTTTGAATTTGCACCCTCCATATACATCCATGCAGCTTTTCTTACATGAAGATGCTTATACATTGGTTAAAATATTTTACTGTACAACCTGTATGTAAAGTACTAAAAAACACAAGGTTTAGGTACGAAGATCCATCTGGAAAAGGCCATTTCTAGTTATACTATTTAATAATCACTTGATAAAAATATAGGTTAACAAATGTGCACTTTAAATGTTCAATACATATTTGGTAATAGCTGTCACTGTGAAATTTGAAAGACTCTGCTTACCAATGCAATCTAATTGGAGATGCATTCTCAATCCTACTTTGCATCAAGGTCCTGGGCCTCTGGCTGTGAAGATTAGTTGGAGCTGTTGAATGCTCGGCAATTTTGAATAAGGATTTAGGAATGTATATTTAAACTCCAATTTTTTTTTAAACCTTGGCCACCATTTTGTCACTTAGTTACTCCTTTTCATGGTAAGATGTAAATACTTGACTACTGATATATTACAAGAGTAAGGTTAAGAAATTCAGAACAATTTAATGGAACCACTATTAGGAAAACTGTCTGATTATAATAAATCTCAGTTCTTGTTAAGAAATTACATCTATTCAACTAAAAAAAAGTGAGAAAACTTGTGTCTAAAGGAGCTGGAGTTTTATTGCGCTATGTTGCAGTTTTGTTGAAGTGGAAACTATCAGCTATATTCAGGAAGTTCTAGATTATCTGAAATGAAGTAAAAATAAGAGAGAGAAAACAGATACCTAAAAATATAAGATTGTGTCCTTTCCTTTTCTATCACCTGCTGGTTATAGATAAACTCTCCTGCAAGTCCCCACAGACCAGCACTTGGTAAGAGTCATAAGAGGGTTCTGTTCCAACTCCTGGAGATACTAACCAAGTGTCTATCTCCTGCCTGAGCAAGGAGGGTCTGAAAACATTACACTTAACTGCTTTTCAAAGCAATTACACAGAACTATCTATAAGAAAAAATGCACTCTAAGAACAAAGTCTTTATTCCACACCATGCTTCTAGTAAAACAAGACACAGCTTCGCTGATCCACTGCATCCAACAGACACGTTAGCACAGACTAGGTGATAAGTAAAGTTTTGCTTTCTAGAGAAATGTGGTATGTATACTGTACGCTTTACACGTTGAGAACAGATAGGGACTTACATTAACAGGGGGGCAGTTAAAAGCCCAAATGTGCCTTTAGCTCAGTAATTCTTGTTTTTAAGGGGAGGTGCATATGGATCTTCTCTCTGGGCAACTTTCACTGTTATTTACTATGTTTTCTTCTATGTAGAAGTAAACAATGTATTCAAGAGTAAGTTTAATGAATTCAAAAGGTACTTAACAAAATTGCTACTGTTGGAGCTGTCTGAATGTCTTGCAATAAATCTAAATTACTAGGATATAACTCATGCCACCCTCCTGGCACTGCCAGTAAATAATATTTAATTATACATTCCAGAACAGCTTTCCAAATGTTTCTTGAAATCAGAAATTGTGCTTTATTCAGTACTAGCTATGCCACACAGATTCATGGAATCAATAAGAGCCATGAAATAAATATTTAATAAATATTTGTAATATACTGCATTAATTCCAATTCTGCTTAAAGATGCACATGTCAATTGCGCACTCACGATGGTTTCATTACAAATTCTTCATCTAACAGCAATAAAAAAGCCTACATCTCCTAGATGCTCATAAAATACTTATGTAATTTAAAACTGTAGTTCAGAGCACAACAATACATTGAAAACTCAGACGTGGAAGACAACTGAGCAAATCTGGTGTAGAAAATACTGATTTCTGCATAATATTCAGACAGAGGCACTGGATCATAGGCAGAGCTTCTTGGAGCAAAATTGGCTTGCAACATGTTCTGGAGTTCCTTAGATGCTCTTGAATAAATGTGCTGCAGATAGAGCCCTGAAAAGGATGATGCTGACTGGCCACTCATACCTCCATAACCCATCAGGCACTTGACCCAGTAATTCAATGCAGGGGTGGGGACCTGAACAAGACTGTGTTCCTTTCAGAAGTAGGTGTCTCACCCTCCTGATCCACCGTGAACGGAAATGATAGCTGTAACAGAAGACTGACCAGATTTAACCACACTAACCATAAAAATGCCTTCCTTTACAACTAAGTCAGCTTATCCTAACAGTTACAGCAACATACTAGTTTGTGGTACTAATAACTGTGGAAAGAGTCAGAAGTAGCAACAGTCCCATACCCCCTTTTAAAGTCTCAAGCCCCAAAACAGCCAGGAAGGAGGAGAGGAGACAGAGCATATGTACTGCATTAAGATTTTTTCCAAATTTGAAAGAAATGTTCAAAGAAAGTGACATTACAGAGATGAGACAGAATTTTGATAAAGCAAAGAGTATTTATTTTGTTACTTACCAGCTCTGTGTGAACTTTCAGATGTGCCTGAAGCTTGTATTTATCTGGAGTAGAATAGTCACAGTGTTCAGTGGGGCATTTCAGCAAAATATTGCTGTGTTTCTGTATGACGTGACGCTTAAGGCAGTTTTTGGTGATGGAGGAATAATTGCACTGGGAGCAGTAATATAAATGTTCTCGAGTGTGAGTACGAACGTGCATGTCATAATGGACCTGGTACCAGAACAACTTGCCTAAAAATAAAATTAAACATGAAAACAAGTAATTTCTAAAGACATTTGTAAAAACTGATATTGTTAAAAAAAAAAAAAAAAAAAAAATGTTCAGTTCCCTTTTATTCAAAACACAATTTTACAAAGCCTTCCTTCTGGAAATATACCTGTTAAATTGTCTCAAAGAGATTTCACTGTTACATGCACAACTAGAAAAACACAATAGTGACCTTGTATGAATGTCACCCTTTCTGTGGGATGTGTTAACAAATGTGTTCCCAATGAAGAGGTCTTCTAGGGTGCCTGTAGATATGGGGAGATGCTGCTCCGATGCACTGTAATTACAGCGCCTTGGACCAGACTCGATTAATTGGGTCTGATGGAGCGTGCTAATTAGTGCACTTCAGCAGCCTCCATGTCTCGTGTATTCAGCATCCCCATGCTTCAAATGGCAGCAGGGGCCTTTAACTAAAGCTTGTGGAACGAGTGGCGGGGATGCTGAATATATAAGGCGCTGCAGGAGCTTTAATGAGAGCACCCCCAGAGCACGTGTAAAGACACCCTTAAAGTCTCTTCCCGCATTCTAATACGCGAGCCCGTAGCAAATGTGGTTAAGCTGAACTATCAATACGATGGTAGACCGAGCTAGCACTTATCCTTCTTCAGCCGCTCTGAACTTAATTATATGAGGGTTCCAGAAATGCCTTGAAATGAAAGCACAAATATATTGACTTAAAAGTATCAAAACTTTTAACTGATTTTCTTTAAACTTTAATTCCTTTCCCTTCCTGGGCAGTGAAGACGAATCAAATTTCAGAGCTTCTCCATTTGGGGGCTGTCAGAAGAGAGTAATCTCCCTCCAGTTTCCTAGCTTCCACCCAGAACAACAGAATCAAAACAGTTTCATCCTAAGACTAAAACTTTTCAGCTCAAAGGAATAGATTTATATAAGTATGAAAATGAAAACTGCCATCATACAGCTCTGGTGTGTATACATGCATCTTTGCCTGGCCCATGTAAAAGTTAAAATCTGCAGTGCACAGCCTTAATTTGTGCTGCTAAAATAATACCTAGCAGGGCTGCAATACTAACAAAGAATTTGGTAAAGCAAAGACTTGTTTGGACAAAGACCTCTCTCTTCCTCAGTTTCCCTGATGGTTGTATGTTCTGAACACAATAAATTGGACTGGATGACAAAATCCAGCCCAGAATCTTTGCTTAACCATGAAAATGCAGTGAACTATACATTTAAAAAAAGAATGCAATAAAAATGTACTGTTATGTGATTCATTTGAAATAAAACTCACACAGTTCTACTGGTTCTTACCACAGTATTCACATTCCAGGTCTCCATAAACTTTTCTTATCTTCTCACACAACTCTGTGTTCATTTGTCTCTTTTGTAAACCATCCAAAATCTGCATAAAGGCCACAGCTCCTCCCCGAGTATCAGAAGCTGTGCTAGCAGAGTTTGGTTTTGGACTGATGGCTTCCCTGGAATCTGGTGCTGGAAGAGGATTTGTAGATTCTGCCATGTTTTGATTTGATGATGTGCTTGTTTCTAATTCACTAGCATGAAAGGGTTGACCTTTCTCGTCAGAAACTGAAAGGCTCTCAATGTTTATATCATTGTGATTCACACTCGAGTCTTTGCCTCCCGGCAACAGCAGGTGGATTTCATCACCCTGTATATTTACTGAACTATCACAGTTGACTTCCTGTTCATTTCCAGGAGACAATTTTGGTTCCTCTGAAGTGCTAGCAGCATTTTTCAGCAAAAAACAATTTGGCGCTGCATGTGATTCAATGTGCGGTACTTCTGCATCAGTTGATGGTTGACAGGGCAGCTCAGCTGCACTCTCCACCAGAGAGTTTTCCAATTCTAAGGAAGGGGCAGCCTCAATTTTTAAATGACTGTCAAGCTGATCATTATGGCTTACCTCAGTGGTATTTGTTTCATCTTTACAGTTAAGTTGCTTTGGTATGCTAAGTGCTTCAGTGCTTAGGAGAGTGATTTTATCTGCAGGCTGTGTTAATTGTTCAAGTGCTTCCTGTTGGATATCACCTCCAGGCTCCAGAAGGCAGAAACTCTGATTGATAGAACTGTTAAAAACAGAAGTTTCTTGCAAATCCGCATGAACTTCTTTGATATGTGCACGAAGCCTTACAGAACTGACAAATTTCTTCAGGCATACAGAACAGACATAAACAAATGGGTGTTTCTGAACATGAAGTTCAAGTGCTTGATACTTTGTGGCTCCATGGCCACAGAGCTCACAAGCAAATGGTCTTTCATCACCATGGACTAGCATGTGACGGTCTCGATCCAGTTCATTTTTGAATTTGCGTTCACAAATATGGCAGTCATACAGCAGCTGTCTCTTGCCTTCTCGGGTCATCAAGCGGAGCTCATCAAACACATCTTTCACCTTCTTGTCCTTCAAGTCATGCGTTTCCTTGATATGCTTGATTAGATTTTTGACATCCGAGTATTTCTTTTTGCAAAAGCGACAATGTTGCTTAATTTTCTTGTGGACTCGCTCAATATGGACTTTGAGATGGCCTTTGCTGAGACATGTGAATGCACAGTAATCACAACTGAATTTTTCCCCTGTGTGTTTCCTCATGTGCACGTTGAGGTTGGCTTTGATGGCACTGGCATAGCTGCAGTATGAACATTTGTAAGGTTTTTCATTTGTATGAATCCTCAAATGAGCCTGGAGAGAATGTTTAAATTTGAATACCTTGTTGCAGTATTCACAAGTAAAAATTTTTAGCTGAGTTGGACCTAGCCTAGAATAAACAACAAACAACAGTTATAATTAGAGTACTGATATACAATCGCAAAGTATGCTGTCACTGCTCTATATTATGGACTAAGGGTATGCAAAAAACAAAATTCTTCAGGACGTTTTCACATTATGAAGAGCAGCCATGTCTCACGCAAAGTGTTTTTGCCTACTGATCATTGGACGTTCTGCTTACATAAAACTGAAGACAGAAAAAAAATTCTCTCCCATGTTCAAAACAAGAAAATTAAATGCTTTTAAAATTACCTGCTTGATTTCATTGCCTGCTCATAGGGTGTTTGCTGAATGGCATATTCTTGATAGCCTCTTCGCTGAGCTTGGTCTTGAACAGCTGCCTCAGAATTTGTTGCCGGTTCCGTTTCTTGGGGAGCAGCCTCAACTGGAACTATTTTTGTGGCTCCTAAAATTGAGATCAAAATAAAGACTTGTTAAAATCATTGCATTAAAATGTACACTGCCTGTGATCTGCAAATTGATTCAATATATTTACTCTAGTAACAATCATTAACTATTTTTCTCTGGTACGCATTACTCTTGTGCACATAACTTAAAAAAAAACGTCGTGCAAGTAAAGTAAGAAAACCTTCCAGTAGACATCTAGTGCCTGCACTGCATAGCTCATATGGGACTAGTATCAATAATGAATGTATGTTAATTACAGTTGTCTAACATTTCTTGTTACGAGGTTTGCTGTCCAGCTATTCCTATTTTTACCAAAATTTACCCATTCAAATTGAAATTTCAGATACTGAGAAAGTGCTTCAGGCTCAAATTTTTAGAAAATTTCAGACAACATTTTAGTCTATTGCAAGAATGAGATTGGGAAATACATCACATTTTGTCCATTATTTAAAATTCTAGCTGACCAAAGGAGAAGTCTCCATAGCATCCCCATACCTTGGAACACAGACTTGAAATCTGAGAAGGGCCTAGCCATAGTGCGGGGACGGGGCTTTCTCTGTCTCCAGGAAAACCCACCCATGTTTAACCAAACTATAAAACTTTGTTGCGGGGATGGAGAAGGTGCTGCTTGCTGCTATCGTAGACAATTACTCAATACGAGGATGACAGTCTTTCACTAAATAAGGAATTGATGAGTCCACAGATGATTGAGGAGCCCAAGCGGAGGTCTGCATGTCCAATGGCAAATGTGGCAAATAGTTCCGGGAAGGTGGGAGGAATAGATCTTGGTGATGTCAGGTCACAGATCTTTCCTTTGTCTCATTTGTCTATCTGTGTACATAGTCTCCAAATTTGTTCAAAATTGTCAATGCTTTGTCATACATCACGTTATTTGGAACAAATTCAGTGTTCGAACCTCCCAGGTATTGATGTTAATTACATATTTCTTCAGATAAGAGATTCAAGCTGTCTTTGAATTGCTTCTTTTGCCCACCCTAGAGTGCTGACCACTGCTGAGTTGGGAGTATAGGACCTGCTTTGAGAGCCAAGTTGTCAGGCATCCTTATGACACGCCCTGTCCAAAAAGACCTGCTGCCATATAAATTTGGCTTCACGGTGGTGTTTACTTGCACCAGAATGCTGACATTCATGCTTCTGTCCTTCCAGATGACATGGAGAATTTTTCAAAGACATTGCTGATGGTAACATTTCAAAGCTTTTAGGTGTTTCCAATACGCCGTCCAAGTTTCACTCCCATACCACAGGGTAGGGATGACAACTGCCTAGTTTGATTTGGGTTCTGATGCCACGACCACTGAAGACAGTTTTGGAGTCATCCAAAGGCAGCATTGCCAAATTTTATGCGGTGCTGAGTATCATTGTCCTTGATTACTTTTTGGGGAAGCTGGCTGCCCAGGTAAGGGAAATGTTCAACATTGTCCAAGGACTCCCTTCTAATTATAGTATGTGGAAGAGCAGATGGCTGGGTTTGGGGTGGGTTGGTAAAGTATCCTGGTTTTTGTAAAGTTGACAATGAATCCAAGCATTTCATGCGCTTCACAATCTGAAGCAACCTGGAGATATTTAACTGAGTGGGCACACACGATGCGATTGTCAGTAATGGAGGTGTTGGTTACCTTGGATGGGTGGGGGTGAGGGAAAGCTGCTTCTTGCACATGCTCAGTAAAAACTTCAATATTAGCAGCTGACATCTCTAAGTTTCTACCTTCTTTTAGCATATTCTTTCCTTCCTAGTTTTTAGTGCTAAACAGAGTGTGAAGAGCAATATTCCCAGACCAACCAAAACACGGTCTGTCCTCTCACAGCTCTTTCTTGCAACAGGTCTGCACATGCACCAGCCCCACACAATGAAAGAATGCTCCAGCCCAGAGCTACTGGAGAAAAAGTTGGACTTTTTCAGTAATTGTTCCTCCAAGCCAGGGTTGGACCAGGCACTAGAATTAAAGCCTGTTTCACCTTTGCTCTCAATAGCTCTAGTGTTGACAAAGCACAAGCAGGAGGTGAAAAAGCTGGTGGGAAGGAGGAAAAGTAGCAGCTAAGGAGTGGGAAGTCAGGAAAAGACTGGAAATCCAGTCAGGGAAATAACTATGTTCCTTATTTCCTGAGTGCCTGACTTGTCCCAGGGTCTGATTTCTAGAAATGCTAAGTAATCACAGCTATGACTGAATCCACAGGGAGCGGTGCTCTGAATAGATAATAGCAATAGGATGCTAACTGCTCAAAAAAATCAGGTCCTGTGCCTCTCAAAATACCCACCCAAAATGAGTGGATAATTCTTTAAGTCTTAATCCCTATGCCTCAGCTGCCAACCTATAGAACAGGCATACGACAATATTCTCACTTCACTGGGATGATGTGAAGATTAATATTTGTGAAGCAATCGCACTGTAGTCATGAGCACCACAGAAAAGCTCATGAAGAAATTAAGATTCTGCCTTCAGAGTAAAGCATGCCACCTATACAGTTAGTAAAATGTGGGTTTCACTTAGAGCCACAAAAAGAAAGTAAGATATAGAATAGCTGCTCATTGAATGAGCACTCACCATGTGTTCATGAAAAAAATAGCATAGGATCATGCAATTAAAGACTGTATACATGCACACATAGAAGAACATAACATTGCACAGACAACCATCACTTTGGCATTTCCCAACTTAAGTACTTAGCTTTGCAACCTTAATAATAACACAGAGCTACACAGAGAAGCACATGCAGCCTGGAGGTGGCTGGGGACCTTCTTGTTTTGGGCAGTCCCCAGCCAGCTCCAGGCTGCACATGCAGACCTCCCTGTGCAGCCAGGGCTGGCCAGGTACTGTCGTGGTCAGAGACAGGTCCCAGCCCTGTGCCCCACATCAAGGCACAGGGCTTAGAAAGAGCTGCAAGGATGGGACAGGTCCCAGCCCTCGTCCCAATCTATCAGTGCAGCAGTTAGCAGTGATCTAGCTGCCTGTGGCAGGGGGCCCGT
>NW_005842014.1:2333506-2339639 GCF_000455745.1 Alligator sinensis
TTAGGAGGTTTGAACAGGCTGTGCAGCAGCGGGCAGGTGCACAGCAGTCTGATGAGGCAGTCACACAATCGCAGGAGGGCTCCTGGATTGGAGGATGGGGCTGAGCAGCCTCAGTATAACCACAGACCCTCAGAGCTGAGCGGGCAGTTGCTGTAGAGATGCTGCTGGAGTAACCTTGCCTGGCTGGAGTACTGCTGCTCCCAGAACACCTGGAGGTCAAGGACAGGAGCTATGGGGATGGAGGAGGTTCCTGGTCCTGGGGAATGACCTAGAACTACATCCTGCTGGGCTTGGAGGGTGTAGGGTTACCATATGTCCAGGTTTTCCTGGACATGTCTTCTTTTTTGGTCACCTGTCCTTGTGTCTGGGAGGGTTTTTAAAATACAAGCAAAAGTCCAGGTTTTTGCTTTGCCTCTGCTTTCCCGGGCACTAGCAAGCTTGGCTGCTTGGGGCAGGGAGCAGCGGGCAAGGTAATTAGCTGTTTGAGGTCACGTGTTCTGCATGCGGGCTCCCAGGTAAGATGCACAGAGTGTGTATGTGGGGTGCGGGAGGTCAGGGGGCTCTGGGTCGGGAGCATGGGACACTAGCAGGGCTGGGGGGGCAGGGGCTTAGGAATGAGGGGCAAAAGCCAGGGCACAGGCAGGTCACTGCCTCCCCCTCCCCTCCTACAATCATATACCCCTTTCCCTTTCCTCCCCTCCTCCTCTGCCCCCAACTGTCCTCTTTTTTTGGTCCTGGAAAACTGGTAACCCTAGATGGTGTGGTGGGGCTGCCTGTGGCAGGGTGGTCCCCAGAAAATGCCACATCAGTGCCTCCCTAGTGAAAGGTGAGGATGAAGAGCCATATAGGCTCAGCCCTCACGAGCTGGTGGATTACCCCATAGAGAGGATAGGCAAGGGGTCCAGGCATGTCATCAGAGGCCTGAGGTGCAAGGGGCATAAGGCCTAGTAGCACCAGTGGGGGGCATGTGTGTGTGGGCCATGTAGACTAGGGTCTGCATGGGCGGGCCTGAAGGACTGCATATAGGCTGACCTTAGCGATCGAGTGAGCTGTGTTTGGAGGGGCCCAAGAAGGAGGACCCATATGGGAGAGCGAGGTGAGTGGTTCAATAATCTAACCAGAGGAATCTCAGCTAGTCAATGCTGGGGCCAGGACCAGAATGGTCAAAGGGCCAGAGTGCCCACCACGAGGATGCCAGCCAGGGCCCTGGAGTTCCGACTGGCTTAGAGGTGATGCCAGGGCCTGTGTGGCCAAAGGTCCCAGAGGGGGCCACTGCTGAGAGGAAAAAGGACTTAGGGAGTTTTGCAGCACAGAATGAGGGTGGGGAGTAGACCGCCTGAAGAGGAAGGTTCCGAACATCAGGCAGGCATAGAGTGAGGTCAGTGTGGGGCTGGAGCCATATAGTGATGCCATCTGGGAGGCATGGGACAGTGTAGGGATGGTGCAGAGCCATGTATTACATCCATGTCATTGTGCAGTAAATGGGTAGCCTTCCGCCTACAAACAACTAATTAAGCTACAACAAAAGTGTGGCAAGCGAGGCAATGGACAGACTGCCCTAGACAGGTGGGCAGGCCAATGACCGGATTGGCCACAAGACAGCCCCGTGTTATACTGCCTCGCCAGTGGATCGGGGCACACACCTGCAGCTCTTTCCAAGCTCTGTGCCACTGGCCAGGGAGCCAGGGCCAGAAGCTCCCTGCTGCCAGGGCAGGGAGACACTGTCCCCACCCCTGTAGCAGGCAGCCCCCCAGTTCCAGGAGACAGCTGTCTCCTGGCCCAGCTCTCTCAGCTAGCACCCAGGAGCCTGGAGCTCCCCCTGGTGGTCACAGGGGTGCACTGCAGGGAACTAGGAGCAATGCCCGCATGTGTAGACACCTACCCAAAAACCCTTACTGTTCAGTAGTTTACTGCATGGTAAATCTAAGGTGGAGTAAATGCATGTGTAGATGCACCCTTTGTGTAGATCTTAGATATAAAATAGCTTAACTGAGACAAGCTACTTCACACACAACTGGCTACAGTAAGCCTTTTGGAGATTTTTTTCTTCTAGAGATTACATCAGTATTTGATCACATTTCCATGTACAGCAACAGATGCTAGCTGAGAATGGAAAAAGTAGATTGAAACTTTTTGTGATGGAAGAAAGAACACACATGAAATGAAATGGGAAGAAGTTTGACAAGTGATACAATAAAGGAGATTAAACAGTTAAATGGCTGTGTCACATAAGCTCAAGTAAGTAAATGACTATGAAGAAGTAGGGGTGCACCGGTACAGGTTTTTTGGGCCAATACCGATGGCCGGTTTTTTAAAATGAGCCATGTAGTCGGATACCGCTCTGATAGCCGATATGCAGCCTGGCAGCAAGAAGACAAGCGTCAGGCTGGTAAGTCTGTTGTGGAGAAAAGGGTGGGAGAGGGAGAAGGGGCGTACTGGGGTGCAGACTGAGGCCCCCATGGTGAGGAAGGGAGTGAGGCTGGGGCAGGACAGGGAGCATGATAGAGTTGTGAGCGACTCATCCAGGGGGCACAGGGAGGGGGTGGCTCCTGCCGCTTCATGTGCCCCAGGAGGGCATGGGGAGCATGTGGTCCCGGATCTGTGTGTGGGGCAAAGGCGGGCTGCCACTGCAGGCTGGGGCCGGGGTGGCACCAGGCTCTTCCCAGCTGGGGGCTGGGCTACACTGTGTTCAGAGTGGGTGGTGGCGGCGCTGAGAGGGACAGCTGTGGGAGGAGGGGGAGGGCTTCAGCCACCCTGAAATTTGCCTTATCCTCCATCACAGCACCACTGCTGCCTGCCTCACAGACTTACCAGGCCAATGCTGGTCTCCAAGCTCCTAGACTGGGCTCATGCTGTGGCTGCACACATGCACACATAATTTATCAGCCATGTGAGCCAAAAAAAAGCTGATGCCGATACTCTCAATTTTCCTTATATCGGTGCTGATCTGATATGGGACTGATGTATCGGTGCACCTCTAGGAAGAAACTTTCTTTTTTTAAATACATTTAGATTCCCTTTATATTCTTTATAAAATAAATATAAATAAAAAAGGATCAAATAATAATGCATGAACTATCCCTTTCACAAAAGAACATAATTTAGCTAAGTATTCTGTGGATTTATACAAGCTTCCAAGATCCTGAGGCTACTGATCTATTACCTCTTGTGCTCTAAACCTGTTTTAGGAAAAAAAAAAATCTTTTTTGTCTAACTGTTTTTACTGGAAAGTTTAAACCAACTAGTTCTGTTTGTACAAAGGGATTTGTGAAAGACCAGTTTTACCACTGCACAAGATAAAAAGCAGTGGAGGCCAACTTTTTGGTACACATGCCACAAATTAGGCCCCCACTGTTCCAGAGTAGCACCCTAATCCTCTTCCACAACCTGATCAGATGCTTTGCTTTCTGCCCCCTACCCTGTGCTCCCTGCCCTATATGCTACTCTGCTTTCCACTCCCTGCCTGTCCTCTCTCTTCTTCCGGTGTCCTTGTCATAAACTAGCTGTTTTTCCAGGTCGGAAATTGGTATGACAAGTTATTAAGCAGAATTTGAAGATTTGTTGGAATCTGGGCTATGGCATGAACACTTTTGTTATGGCAGTTGAAATTTGGTCCTCTTCCTGATTTAGCTTTATGCCACACACAGAGGTTGCTTGTGGCACTTTGGGCTGTGTGAAACACCACTGTTTTGTTTTGCAGTTTCAAAGGGACAGTGTTTCATTTCATCGTTTCGTTTGAAAGCACTGTCCTGTTTTGTTTAATCGAAACTGTTTTGCTATTTCCATTCATTTCGATGTTTCGCTCAGAGGCACAGCCCCCTGGGAGGGCTGCGGAGCTGTGCTAGATTCCTCCCGGGGATGCAGGCCCCCGGATCTGCGTTGGATAACAGGAGGCTGCCGCTGCTGCCTGAGACTGGCACTAGGTGCAGCCCGTGCCCAGCACTGGGCTCCACGGAGCTCAGCCCAGCAGCAGGAGGCAAAGCACAATCCCATCTCTGCCAACTTCTTGCCGCCAGGTTGTGCTCCGATTGGCTTCGTTAGCCCCATGAAGCTCAGCCTGGCGGTGGGAGGTGGGCGGAGCCGGCGCTGAGCTCCTTGGGACTGGCAGAGCCGCTAGGAGCACAGCCTAGTGGCAAGAGGCGGGCAGAGCCATCCATGTCTGCGCTCCACCTCCCGCCACCGGGCTGAGCTCTACGGGGCTAGCAGAGCTGATCAGAACGCAGCCCAGCAACAAGAGGTGGGCGGAGCCAGCGCTGCACTCTGATTGGCTCTGCCAGCCCCATGGAGCGCAGCCCAGCAGCGGGAGGCGGACAGAGCTGGCGCTGTGCTCTGCCTCCTGCCACTGGACTGAGCTCCATAAGGCTAGCGGAGCTGTTTCAATGCTTTTTGTTTCGTTTTGATTTTGCTGTTCATGTTTGAAACACGTTGAAACAGCTTTGAAACAAAACACTTAGCGAAATTTTGCACAGCCCTAGCACTCATGCTACAGGTTGGTCAATCCTTTTATAAAGCATTGTGCTTAAGCCTCATCTCCATAATGAAGAATAGATATTTATTTTGAACCTAATATATTTTCGAAAAGCATCTCGCATTAAAGAGGCACACCCACAGAGTATAAATTTCTCAATATTAGAAATAGAACCAACTAAAACAAGGTATTCTCAATTTTTGTAATTGATAAAATGTTTATTACCCTGCACATTAACGATAAAAAGGGTATTTATTTAGACTTTAGGCTTAGGTGACATGTGGGTATAAAATGCTAATGCCTGATGAAAATGCTGAAGTTCTGAGAGTCCTTAAGCAGTCTTGAATGTGATTTTCAACTTAACTTGACAGATGGTCTACTACAGACAGAGGAAAAATGATTTTTTTTTTTAATTCTTCAGCAAAAGTCTACAGCCATAAATCATTTTCACCTAAGAAGAGTTCTCCAGGAAAAGGAAAAGAAAGGCTTTAAGAACCACCTTTATGACACTGTACAAAATGGCATTTATGAGAAAAAGCAGCAGCCCAAAAATTTCTAGAAAACATCAAAATATCCAAAGAGTGTAAACTGATGACAAAAAGATGACAAATTAATGTATTGTACCGCAAGAAAAATGAAGCAAAACATAATGTCATTAAATGACATACTTCTCCTGTGAATCTTATGGAGGTAACACTCCTCTAATACCTGCCAAGTTTTCCAAATGCTGAAAATTAGGATAATAAATCATAAGCGTCTCCAATGGCAATGACTCTTTTTTATTACATATATTATAGCTTGGAACTTCAAGCTAATGAGAATGCTAGTTCTCAATCAAATAAATGGGAAGACCTTCAAATAGAGAATCATATTTTATCCTAACTCTCTTCAATTTATTAGAGTTCTTTGTATATATTGCATATTATGCGTAAACATCTTTCAAGTTGAAGCAAGTTATATTAATATTTTACGAGTCATTCAAAATATCATGCATGTATACAGAAAACCCATGGGTTTTCTTCCCCCCCTTAAGGGTATGGAACTAAAGTTCATGAAATAAAATTAAAGTAAGAGCTAGTCTCTTGCTTGTCTTCCTTCTCTTTTTCCTTATCTAGTTATAATTCCTTTTTTCTTCTACACTGGCAGTACTTCCTCATTTTTCTTTTTATGCTTTCCCTTACATCTACTTTTTCTCCTCTTCTACTCCCTTTCCCTTTGATCTCTTCCTCATTTTTTCATATTTTTGGTATTGAAAATATTGCCTCATCCACAAGTCTAGAAATGTATTAAAGTAATGAAAGCTGAAATTCTTATGCAAATAATTTGAGATACCAACTGGACCTTAAAGAACAACATCAAACACCGTGAGAATTGCAAGAAAACTCAAAATTCATCAACATTAAGCTTTCCCTTCATTGTCTTTCCCAAGCTTCTCTCATTTCCATAGCCCTTGCTTAGGCTAATGGTTCTCAACCTTTCTATGCTCAAGGCATTCCTCTGTAAATTTTCAGAATTTAGTGGAATCTCATTTCAAAATTAATATACATATTATCTAATATCATATAAAACATAACATTCATCCCTTCAGGCCACCATTAAGGAACATTCCCCTAACCTTACATGGCCCTGCACATTTTTGCTTCCAGAGCAGCACCTGGATTCCCT
>NW_005842014.1:2339670-2342143 GCF_000455745.1 Alligator sinensis
GTGAAGACCAGGAACCTGCAAACCATTTTGTGCTCTTATGCATCACAGGGTAATCCCCCTTGAACGTCAGCCCTGGGGCCAACAGAGGCAGGGCTCTGACACATCCATCCACCAACGCCAAAGTGCCAGGCTGTACATGTTATGTGTGGAGGGCACCAAGGGCGTTGGAGGGTCTGGGGGTGGGCAACAGAACACATGAGAACTGAGATGAGGGAGAAGGATCCCCTCTTAGCCCCCCTTCAGGACCCTGGGGGCAAGCACAGCCCCCTTCTGCCACTACAGTCCTTCTCCTTGCACATTCCTAGGACTGGCGAGATGAGCTGAGCTGAAAAGCATGGCTCTAGTCCAAATCTGCATGTTCACCTGTCTACAGCAGTGTGTGCTGCTCGAACACCCAGTGCAGGGACTGCCGGAGGGTGCAGGTGCCCCCCATCTGCAGGACTCTCGGGCAGGCAGAGGAAAGAGCAAGCGGTGTGCTTACCTCCTGGTACAGGAGCCAGGTGCCACAGCAGAAGTTGCAGTTGCAGCCTTTCAGAAGCTGCACATCAAATTAGCACAGCTCACTGTGAAAGCAGGACATTGCTAGAAGTATGACTAGTAAGGTTAGTACCCTGGCCCAACACCTCTTTTCTCCACCTAAGATACCTATTGCCATTCCAGTCCTCCCTGCTCCATGTGCACCCTCCTACTGCAACTGCCCCTCTTTGCCACTGATTGTCATTGCCCCCAAATGCTGCCATGGGCAAATTCAGTAGCGAGAGTAGTGGTGGCTTCATTAAGATGACTTGAGGAAAAAAAAAGGTAGGATTACTGCTTTCAATCTGGCCACCACTTCACTTGCTGTTGTTACCATCGATTCTCCAATCCAAGGTGCCAATGGACATGCACCCACAGGCCAGATGAAATTGTTTTGCAGGCTAGATCCAACCTGCAGGTCATAGGTTCTTGAGCCTTGAACTAGAGCATGAGCCATAGGCGACTTGTAGAGGGGGCAGGGGGAGGGGGGGGCCGGGGGGGGAGAGGTATGTGCTTCCCCTGAGATTGGTCCTCGCCAGTCAGGGAGCGGGGGATGACTGCTGGTGCACTCCCCTAAAATTGTGTGGGCGCTGAGAAAAGCACCGATGGCACTTCCAGGTGTGCTTCTGGCACTTCTGTCAGCGGCGGCCATCAGTTGGCCACTGGCCACTGATGCCCCCCCAGTATAAGGAGGCACCAGTCGCCCCTAGCATGAGCACTTCAGTAGCATGCATCTTCATTACCACAGCCATAAGGACAAAGAAGAATGCAGGGCATTATACATCTCTTGAGGTCTATCCCTGTAACCTATTAACAAGAGAACTGACAACCAGATAAATGCCAGGCTAAGCAACAACCATGTGAAGGCCTCGTTTTTAAAGCTATCTGAAATCCTCTAATGTAAAGATGCTACAGCAAATTCAAGGTACTTTGCATAAAGTACTTGCTAAATATCAATTCCAGTGCTTGGCTTCTGAACACATGCACATTCTTCCACACCTAAATTGCATGTTAAAATACCATACCCAATTAGATACATAACTGGCTATCAGTGCTTGCAAATACTTGACTGGAACTTACAAGTATGGCAGGTGTACACCTAATGAGATCCTAAATAGAGGACACTGATATCAAAGGGAAAAATTCCAATCTTCTTTTGTTTTACCTTTAATATTTTCAACTCTCTTTAAGCTTTCTGCATGAAAGATTTCAATTGATGGTCTTCTTGTTTTGTGTGACATTTTAGGATTATAACATTCATAGATTAATATCTAAATTTGATAACCATTCAACTGCTTCAGGGGTAGCTGCATGGATTGATTTTAGATTGCCATTAAATGATCTAATTGGGCAATTATTCACAATATCTTGCACCGTCTGAAAAATTGCACCACAATTGCAACCTGCACTCTCTTTAGTTCTCCATTTATGGAGTAGGTGTCCACATTTTCTATGAAGTGTCCAGATACAATTCAGGGAGAACCAACTCTTTCTCAGTATGTTAAATCCTGGCTGGGGATTGTAGGATTGCTGACGATGTATTTCTGCAGCAGGTTGGTATTTGCCCAGGCTTCCCTCCATTGTTCTGCAGTGCTCTTATCATCACAGAGGTTTTTGGTGTATTTCCAGAAGGTTTTTCTAGATTTGAGCCTATCCGGTGGTGGCATGGTGATGTCCTTGTTGGTTGGGAGGTTTGAGCTACTGATGGCCTAATGGTATTTCCTCGTGCATGCAGCACCGCGGCAGAGCTGGGGACAGGGGGCATGTAACTGATGGTTACAGACATTATTAAATCTAGGCTCCAAAACTCTCTCTCTCAATCCTTTTATGCCAGTCCTGTAAAGAAATCTGAGGCCCGCTGTGAATGGGACGTAGCCATCAGAGGAGTAAAAAGCTTTCGTAAGAAAATGCCCAAACAGAACCAAGCGTGAATGATTTTCAAATAATTTGAATGCCG
>NW_005842014.1:2342174-2361950 GCF_000455745.1 Alligator sinensis
GCCGAGTATGTCAGTCCTATTCCAAGCATTTTTTTCTTAAATTCTGTCAGAATTAAATAATGCTTAGGAATTACAACCTATCTATTATTAAATGATGAATAATTATGGTTACCTGGAATAGCTTCATGTGCTGTCAAAATCACACTTATAATAGGATTCTTAGCTCCTGAAATCTGGTCTGTCTCCTTGGCTGACAGAGTTTTCTCAGTTTTCGGTACCCGTGGCCTCTTTGGAGTTCTCTCGCGCTCATCTTCCTTCCTGTCAAGGTCAACGTCAGAATCATTACCTAAAGAGCAAACATCAAAAAGAACATAACTATGTACAAGTGAAATGTAGTTACATACTTGCTAATACTATGGAAAGACTGGGGAGATGCTTAATGCGGTTGCAAGAAAAGAGATTTGTTTGTAAAACTGAGGCAGTGCTGTAACAATTTGTTTTATCCCTTAATGAAACGGTTGGTAATATTTTCTGGCAGCAGGCTGGAAGTTAAGGCAGGCTGGTACTAGGACCCACCTCCACTACTATTTCTCTGCCACCTGACTTTATCGCTAATGTATGAACCACAGTAACTCCCCCAAAACTGGGGGAAATCAGGGAGTATCTGTGCCATGAAGAGCAGATTAAAAATAACAGGTTGGATTTGCAAAAAACACATAAAAGTGCATTCCCCTCTGAGTCACTTGTATTCCTAAATCACTCAGGAACTTTTCAAAATCCCTCCCAAAGGTTTTGCGGCTTGAAATGGTTTCCTCATTGCAACTGAAGCCCCCTTTTCCTCTTTCTCTCCATAACTGCATGGATGGCCTTTGGGAAATTTCTCTTAAGAGCCAATTTACTACCATTCAATCATCTTCGGACCAGGCCCTTTTGGACTATAGCAACAGTTATTCAATCAATAGCCAATATAACAACTTTCTCTTCCACTGCTAATTTATTAGTTTTAGAAATAGCCACAAGGCCCTGGACGTTATTCTGGTAACTTTCTACTGAACACTGATTAGCCAAACATTAATGTCTTCTACTTCATTTTACATACACCTCAAAACATGAGAGTACACAGGAGTGCATATCCTTCCCTAGCAACTAGGGATACTCTACTTAAAGCAATAGTTGCTAAGAAAATGTACCTGTCCCAAACTGGGATTAGAGTCCTAAAGCAATTATTACAAGTACATCAAGTAGTTAAATTGATAGCAACTTGATACATTTTCAGAGAAAAACCTATTTTTTTTTATACAGTGACAGTGCCCAGGTGCCCATTTATAGACCAAACACGAAATGAGCCATTATTGAACTTGTCTCCATTTTTAAGTCTCTTTATTTTGAATATTTGCAACTGTTTTGTCTTCTACCATTTTGTCTGGTCTCTATACAGGCAATCCCCGCTTAGCACTCTTAATTGGTTTAAAAAAAAACCTGAGTGTTAAGTGAAACGAACATTAAGCAAAACCGAAAGTATTTGACAACCCAAGATGGCGACTGCAATTGTTTTTAATGACCCAAGATGGAGACTGCGAGCATTATAACGAAACTCGCTGAGTGCTAAGTGAAATCAGGTATCAATTTCAAATAAGCGTTAAAGCGAAATAGCACTAAATGAAGCAGCATTAAGTGGGGGTTGCCTGTATAGTTGGTCACTGTTCTTCTGCATTTTAACATAGCAAGGAAAAAGGAGAACAAGTACACCATGCACCACACAGGGAAATGCAATTGAGAAACCTCAGGGTTCACAGGAAACTCAGCCAAAGATAAGTATACTCAAAAGAAGTGATTTTCCTCTGTTGTTACACTTCTATATTACTTGGGTTCATTACTCTATTGGTTGTAAGTGGCACTTTCTTTTCAGGTATGAGCAGGACATTATTCCCTTATCACATCACATTTCTCTAAGACTAGGTCTGTATGGTAAATTTGCTGTCCCTGGCAGTGCCCTCAAGCACACTATACTACTCTGGGTAGGCTGCTTTCTAAGCTAGACATGGTATATTAGCTGCCATACAGGCAGCCACATTAGCTTGGGGGGCAGGCAAACTGGCACTGTTACTCGGCAGTGCTAATTCATTCAGGGTAAAGAGGCTGTGTATGTGCCTGAGCCTTTTAACAGAATTAGCTGGATGGGGAAAGGCTGAAATACTTGATTAAGGGTAAGAGGCTGATTACTAGCAGCACAACTGCAGAGCTGTGATGGTTACGGAGTCGGGGACAGCTGTCCCTAACGCCCCTCCTTCATAGTATGAGAAGAGCGAGAGCCAGCTGGGGGACAGCTGAAATAGCTGGGAGTCCACTGACTTCTGGGGCTCACTAAAATTTAATTTAAAGTCACTGAACTTCCTTTCACCTTATGGGGGCTTTTGAAGAAGGGGACATTACTTGACGAGTGTCTTTTAGGTGAAATACTTTTCTTCAGCTTCCTTCATTTCCTGCTAAAGCAATATAGGAAGTTCCCATTCAAATTCAGTATGCTCTATGTAGAAGTGGCAAGAGAAGGCCAATAAAAAAGGTCAGAAGTTTCCAGCACAGGTTTTCCTTGTATCATATGAAGTGGTAGAAAATGAAGAATGGAAAGAACTGGGCTGGCAAATAAAGACATTATGCAAATATCCCAACAGCAACAAACAAGAAGGGAAATTGATTTGAAGAAAAAAAATAATATAAATGAACCCAATGAATTTCAGAAATCTTTCTGAATCCAAAAGAACTGATGCATAAACCCCAGAGCAGCCTATATATTCCATATTCATGAACTGTGGTACCTGCTCAACTGAGATAGGAAAACAACATATAAATATAAACTAGCAATATAAAAACCCAGTACGCCAAAAGTTATTTGTTTATTAAATGAAAACTGTGCAAGTGGTTGCAAGATATGCTACGTGCCAACTGTTACCTTTTTATTTTAACAAAATCCTGGTAATATTCCTGCCAAATTCTCAAGCAATCCCATGTTCACTAACCTCTTGCACTCAGGACAATGGAAAATGCATTAATAGTATTTAAATTTCATTTTCTTGACCCAATTTTTGTTCAAGTCAAGGCTACTTACCTATCTATAATCTATGACTAAATGATAGTCTGAAGTTAGGCAGAGGTCAGGGCTGCAGATGGAGCTGGGGCTGGGGACCTCTCTGTGCCTGGATCCCACCACTGTGGGAAGGGAGGGGAAGAGGTGCCAGTTCTGCCTGCAGGGGTCAGGTGGGGCATTCCCGCCGCAGCAGCAAGGCCCCCAGCCCTGTGGTGGACCAGCAGCAGGACCCAGACAAGGCAACGGGCTCGATGCACCTCCTGCTATGCCTGTGCTGCCACGGCCTGAACCAGGAAGGCTCCTCCATGCTGCCGGTGCCCTCCCCAGCTCGCCCCAGAAGAAGGGGGTCTGGTCCCAGCAGGTTGGCCTCCAATGGGCATGCTGCATCCTTCCCTCTCCCGCCCATGGCGCTGGGGCCACTTGGGGCCTGGCCCAGCCCTTTAGGCAGGGCTCAGTGCACAGGTAGCTTGGCCCAAGGAGTTGCTGCTGCAGCTGCAGCAGGCAGCACCCAGGTTCATGGTGAAGACATAAGGGACTGGGGCCATTCCTGATGGAGGTCACTAAATGGTAAACTGTAAGCAGTAAATGGCATAAGTTAATGCAATTGAAGTACGTCATTTAACCATTTAAAACCCTATTGGTAACGTGTGCATGACTAACCAACCAACTATACAAACATTCCCACGTGGGATGTGCTGAGAATAAAACTGTCTCATCACCGTATCCATTGGTGCACTCTCTCCCCTACAGATGCCCTTGCTATTGTTCTGGGAACATTCTGAGGAAAAGGCTATAAAAGGGACCATGATGCTCTGGTCATCTCAGTTCTTCCCCTCAAGCCCCAAATTGCAATTAGGGCTCTGAGAAATGGGGTAAGGAGGCAGAAAATATGAAGGTGCAAATCCCCAAACTCAGGAACAGAGAGTAACTTTCATTTCTCTTCTAGATGGCCTCTACATAGTCCCACTAATGGGATCGTTTTATAAGTAGTACCACCATTTCCAGATGATACCCTAATTGAATAATGGTTGCCTTGTCTAAACCTGCTTTGGCCATGCTGCCATCAAAAGTCTTCCCAGCCCAGCTTTACTCCCTCCTCTGGGTGGCTGGGAGCAGAAACATGCACACTGTCATAGCTGCTCCTTGCAGTGGTTCTGGGGCTCCTCCTGCACCCAGAACAGCCAGGGATAGCAATAGAAGCGGGGCAGCAGGAACAGGGAGGGATAACTGATGGAGAGGCAGGCACCAGGGGGGACACAGGGTGAGGATCAGGCTACCTGCTCCCCATGCTGCCTGTCTCCCTGCTTTCCCTGCCTCTGCTTTTCCCACTGCCTGCACCGCTATCTCAACTACCTCCCTACCTGGCCCCCCTCACCTCTGCTTCTCCACTGCTTGCCCCCCCCAGCCTTACTGTTTTCCTGCCATAGCAACGGGGGAGACACATTTAAAACAGTCCCCCAATAATTACATTCTAGAGATGGAAAATCATTACAAATATTTAATTTTCCATGTCTAGAAACTAATTATTGTGTTTAATTTGAAGTCATCCTGGATTCGGGTAAATACTGTAGCTTAGTTTCCAAAAAAAATTAATTGCTTTTTTAATGTAGGAAAGCCTGCACTCAAAGAGCAACTTAACATTGAACGTCATTGGATGGATAAAGAAGAATTAACTGTTTACCTTTAGCAGGAACTGCTTATAAAACATTGATCAAACAAGAATGCGACACCAGAGGTAATAGATATATTTGGAAATGTAAAAAAGGAGAGTTTTCCAAAGCTGTTATCAAAGTAGTTATCAGTATAATTGACTCAGTACATTAAATTTAAGTGGGAAGTGTGAACAAAAATTGTGAATTATTCATTAACATCCCACTGGATGCCCAAAACATACAATTCCACCGATATGATAAAAGAAGGCAAAAAGCTGTCCCATTTAGAAGGATATTTAGAAGAAGTGTACACACACTTCAATTTTTAAAAATGGAAGAATAGGGAAGTAAGCGACAGCGAATAAAAGTTGAAAGTTTTAAGAAGTTCGCAACTGATAAGGGAGTCTACAGAAATCAAATACCAATAGTTAATGTTGATAAAGATAAGGTGATTTTTATATATATTAGGAAAAAATCTCTAGGTCCATAACTAGATGTAGTTGGTAAATTCATAAAAACTAAAGGAGGCAGAAATGTTCAATAGACACTTCCATAAACAACGTGTGCAGGGAGTTTGTGGGGGGGTACCACTCTGTGCCACCGATGCCAACCCCAGTACTGCCAAGCGCTGGCTCCAGCCAGGCTGCAGCCCCACCAGCAGCACACAAATCTGGGGGGGGGGTGCACATGCTCCCCTCCCCACCCCACCCTGTACTTCCCTTCCCACATGTCACCAATGGACATTTATATTCTATATTTGGATTTTAGTGGGAGAATGTATGCATCCCCCATAGGGAGATATGGATGAAATAGGTTTACCACCTGTAATAAAGAGGGAGCAGCTACTAAAATTAAGCATTTTTAAACAAATGGGTATGGATAATTTCAAAGAACTAAATAAGGAGCTCTCTGAAACAAGATTAACAAAATGTTGGAAACTGGGGAAACTCTAAAAGAACTAATTGACTTCCCATAAAGCACCAATATTTCAAAATGGGGTATATAAGGAAGGACCCATGGAATTACAGACCAAACAGAATGGACGTCAAGACTAAGTAAATAATTGAAGTACGTCAATTATGGCCATCAAAACTACGTAAATAATCGAATAAGTAAATAATTGTAATTTCAGGACTCTATCAACAAAGAACTAGAAGCTAGAAATATATTTAAGACTGGCCAACATGGTTTCACAGCAGGTAGTTCCTTCTCAAACAAACTGGCTGTTTTCTGACAAGATTGTAAGTCAGATAGATGAAGGCAACTGCGATGAAATAGTTTTCACTGGCATTTGACCTACTACAACATGAAACTAAAAAAAATAACTGCATTATAGGGAAATACCCAAGATACATCATATGAATTAAAAACTGGCTCACTGACAGACCTTACTACGTAGTTGTTAACCGGCAAGCGTCAATGAGGGGACTTAGAAAGGAGTTGGACTCAATGACTTATCAGCAGGCAACCTGTGATATAAGCCCTTGCTCTTGATCCAACATCATTTAATATTGGAGATGATTATGTGATTATGTCAAGTCTCTGCTCATGAAGTTTGAGGATGATGAAAAAAAGACTGGTGGGGTTGCCAAACACAAGATAACACATCTACTAACCAAGAAGGCAGACGGGAGACTTGGAAAACAGTGATTCAGAGGAGTTAAGGATCAAGGTGGAGAACTCCCCAGGGTGCGCTTTCAGCACAATGCTGTGATAAAAAGGACTAACACAATCCTTGGGCATATGAAAGAAGAGAGACACATCAGGCTGAAGTGGGGAAGTGGCTTTGCCTCCGTACGTAACATCAGTAAGACTGTCAGTAGAATACGGTGTCCAGGTCTGGTGCCGACACTTTAAGGAGAGAGATTAGAGAAAGGCAAACCGTTTGAAGGAGAGAGTCTGGAATATGACCCTTATGATCTGAGATGGAAGGAGTTTAACTTGCTAACCTTTTTTTTTTGATAAGGTGAATAGGATCACTAAGTAGGTGAACATGCATCCTTGCACATGGAAAAGCTATCTGATAATGGGGGGTGAGGGTGGGAAAGGCATCTCAATCTTGCTGACAAAGACATAACTTCAACTTTCAGACAGTATTTTCTTATTTCCAGACTCAATTTATCTAAAATGCAATTTTCTGGTAGAGAGGGAAATGCTGGAAGTTTTCCAGGGTAGGACTTACCATTGCTTGGAGTCCTCATAATAAGCTGCCTTTCTTAAAAACATGCTTCAGTGTGACCCCTAGCAGAAATTCAATGGCCTCTGTGTGTTGGGAAGGGACTGAGCTGAATAATCACAGACCTGTGAATTTATAGATCGCTTGTCCACTGACCATGGGACAGTATTCATTTGAGCACAGGACGTCTTCCCTTGCAGCATGACTGAGGATTATCTGTTAGGGCTATTTGGGGATATCTCATCTAATCAATCCCCTGCTATTGCTGAGGCACCAAAAATTTGTGGCATGTCCTCTCCCTTGTCTTCTGCCTGTGGCACACAACTTAGTCTCTTGAGGACTGAAGTGCTTTTGTCTAAAGTTACTGGGCTCAACAGAGGGTTAGCTGGATGACATTTAATGTTCTGTGATATACAGGAGGTCAGATAAGATGATCTAATGGTTCCTTCTACCCATAAACTCTATGAAATTTGAAGGTAAACAACTTCAAACTTGAAACAACACGCTGAACATTAATGGCAATCAATCACCGGGACAATTTACCAAGGGACAGGATGGAAAGGCGTTCATTCCATGAAGTCTATAACTCAACATTTTATGTCTTTCTGAAAAGATATATGCTAGGATCAACCACAAGTTATTGGGCTTTGCAGAGAAATTACTAAATCATTGTTCCATCACCTGTTTTATGCAACCAGCAGTCATACTATATGATCACAATGGTCCCATTCTGGCTTTAAAATTCTATGACTCTAGCAGATTTGAAAAAAAGAGCTTTCTTCACTTTGAAATAAGCAATTAAATCTTGACAACGTTTATACTTTGCATTGGGAGAATTATTTGCCTAGACTCTTTCAGTCCATATATTCCTGAAGTTAAAGGAGAGGAAGGAAAAGACAGAAATTCATATACAGATGCTTGTTAATGACTATACTCTAATCAAGTGTGTGCAGTGGTGGTCACAAAATCTTCCACTTTTCCAACAGTTAAGATTAAATTCAACCACCTAGTGACTTCAGCACTGTAAAAACAGAAAGATCTAATAAATTAAGCATCTTTGTACAGAATTACAACATCAAAAGTCCTACCCACCCTCCAGATTCTTCCAAACCAAGCCCTGCCCCTGTTGTTTTTAACTATACCTGCACCCTTTTTTCCCATCACCCACTGGTATTTTAAATGTCACTCACAAACTTGTTCTCCCCAACTACCAGTGACTTCACCTGTTCCCCTTCCTCTATAGGCGTTAACAGTTTCATACATTCTTGTTTCCTAATAGGCACTAAGACCTGGAGATATTATTACATCCCTTTAACTCTTTAGAATACCTGAAATTTTAATTTACAAGCATAAATTATAACCTAATGTTTCTAACATTAACATTTCTAAAGAGTTCGTATTCATTTGCGTAACTGAGGGGTGATTGAGTTAAAGCGATCTCTTTCTTCTCAAATAATTTTATAAAATTGCAATTTTCCACAACCTTTCTTACACTAAGGTGGAGTCCCGGTGTTATTACTTAGTGCAATTGCATAGACCCTTTTGCAGAACTGGCCCCTGGATAAAAAGAAATCTTTATAGAGAGAGAGAAATTTAATCAGCCCATTAAAACTACCCCATGACATTTCACTGTGGCTACATTACTGCTGAGCAACAGAAGCAGAACTGAAAAGACATGAGTTGATTACATGGCTCCGCTGAATAGGAGCAATTATCCTGCTTTTCCTACAGTTGTTCACAAAACTCCTAAAAAAACCTGCAAGATTTCCCACAGGTTTCAAGTGCCCAAGTTACAGCTACACAATGATTCCTTTAATTTACTTCCGTTGTGTCCAGCCACTGCCAATTAATTTTTGGACCCAAAGACAAATTGTATACATGTCTTACTTTACAGAGAGGTAAAGTATATATCTTGGAATCATGCAGTGAACCTATAGCAGAAATAGAAACAAACCCCAAGTATTCTGTCAGTCCTTTGTTCAAGCCACCAGAAATACTCAGAGTACTGGGCACAATACAGGGATAACTGATATGTAATGGTCTGTGACATTCCGGGCATCACCCAAGGACATCATCTGATCCCCATAGCTTGAATTCTATGGATATTTGATTCCAAATTTGAAACAGTTGTGCAAAGCTCTGAGTTTAGCAAAAATCATTCTGAAATACCCAAAACAATGAGAAAGCATGTGTTCACAGGACTTAGATGTAGTAAAGTCATGTACAGTATGTCATTGCAGAAAGCTAGGCATTGTGGATCTAATTTTAATCTGCAAATGAAAACTCCTCCGTTTTCTACCTAACTCTAAAGAGACAAGCCGTACTGATCAATGATGTAAAGTGTGCTATGAGTTATGTCAGAAAGTGGGTGCAACGCACAAACCCAAAAAGGGAAGCATGCAGCAGGAAGGATCGTTCTGAGTTAGACCCACGTAACTTTATTTTTTCTTCTGGACCATCTCACACCCACTTGTAAACCACATCTTTTACAATACTGCTAAATCCATGAGTGAATATAGTTTAAGAGATGAATGTTGTCTTGTTAGATCCTTTGCATCAACAATTCCAAAATCAAGATTCCACCTGATTTGGTTTGTCATCTTGGAAAACAAGAGAAAAAGCTTAGGCTGACAGCAGGTTTTTATGTAAAATGTAGTTGCAAAAACACCAAAAGAAACACAGTATTTCTAAAGCTACCACCGCTGTGCTGCGTACAAGCACTGCTGTCAAAGGGCCAAATCATGATCCAGTCGCCTCACAAGATCGCACAAAGGGAAGTAAGAGTCCCCCATGCTCACCCTCCTGTGTGGCCTCTTGCATCTCCAGGAGCTGATCATTTGACTTGTCCCTTCAAATCCCCCAGGCAGCCTGTGCAGAGAGTACAAGAAAAGGTCTAGGCACCACCTGTCCCAATGGACTAGCCAAGGGCTGTCCAACTGACCACCTCTGGGTCACATGCAGCCCGTGGCGGGTTAAATTGTGGCCCCCAGGCTCCTGCCTGGCCATCATACCCTCATTGCTCCAGCTGCAACAGCAGCAGCTGGGCTCCCCCTCCCTCCTCTGGCTGCTGCATCTGTCGCATCCCGGGCTGGGGCAGCATGGTAGTAGGAGAATCTAAGGAAAAGAGAAGCATTTCTGCTTCTTTCTTCCCTGCACAACAACTCAGAGGTAAATTTATTGGGGAAATCTAACTCATATGGCTGAGTTGAGTGAAAAAATAGAGAGTCCTCTAACAAGTAGAAAATTCACAAGCAGGTGGGGCAAATCTCTGAGACAGAGCTAATGGATTCAAATCAGCCAGTGACCAGAAACTGCTAGGAATTTACCTTACCAAAACACTCAATAAAGCTCCAATCAGTAGATTGGGAAGACAAAGATGAACAAATGTTAGCCAGCAACGAACCTGTTAAATAAGGTTTTTAATTGGAAAAATGCAGTAATTAAAACTGCAGTAAGTCTCATCTCTTTCAGTTCAAACAAGGGGAAGGCGAATAGAGAAAAATGCACCTGTTATATCAAATGCAGTTTACATCGGATCCTCTGTAAAATTAGGATGGTCTTAAAAACAGGGGGTGCGGTAGTCTCAGAAGAAGACTTGGTAAAAGACATATGAGGAAGAAAACTGGAAACAACTGGCACCTGTTTCCCCCATCTACATATACAAAATCCAAATCCAAAATGGATACTACTTGCTTTGAGGGCAAAAAACAGTTTGTAAGAGAGAGAAGTCTCAACGTTAGCCAAGGAGATCCTGCCCCTTAGCAATAATTCAGCACTCACTAGAGTAAATTACTCTGCTTTCCCATTTAAGTTTTATACATTCGGCATTAACGTTTTGTTTTCTACAAATAGGGCACTTCACCTCCTATTACTCTTAGTGTGTTGCAAATGAAGCACCCTTCATGTTTTTAAGGTGATTTCAGAGAAAATGAAATGCATTCTGGCTAGGCTGCAACAAAGTTTCTCTGAATACAAAGAGTGCTTGCTTGATCATAAACAGGGTTTTTTTAGAATTAGATGAATTGCCTGACTTCATCTCTCCCTTGCTAAAGCACGTACAGCAGCCTGTTCGAACAGCTGGCACTTCCATTCAACAGACTAATAAACTGACCTTCCCTATCCAGCAATAAGCATTTTAAATCCCTGTTGTACTCATACAAGTAAAGTAATGCAATGCTGGATCTTTCTCCCACATTTACGGCTTGTTCACATCTGTGATGATGAGGACAGCTACTGGCAACTTCATGTGAATCAGTATTTCCAGGGTTATTTCAAACTAGATATTTCATTCATCCCAATCTTCCGTTTTAAGTCTCTAATTGGGGGTGCAGCCTGACACATCGTCAAAGCATAGCTACTAGCTCTTAATTGGCGTGTTTTTGGACTGCTATTCGAGTTTGAAGGGAAAAAAAATCTTTATTCTACTCAGTCTCTGTAAAATGTTAGTGTTGGACTGATTCAAGAGAGAAAAAAATCCTTTTTATAAAACTGACTTGCAAATTTTCTAAACCAGCCATGCAAAATGTATGAACGTTGTTATTTCTTGTGCAAAAAAAAAATAACAGTATATTCCTTGCATAAAGAATCCACTTGAGGTGAGAATTGTCTATTAGTAGGCATGGACAAAAATGAAATCAAAACTCATGATAATAAGTCCCATTTTCCAAAGTGACTTTGGATCCTAAATCACTTGAAAACTTTTAAGACAGTTTTATCAATCTCACCTCAACTATGTTTTAAATTAATTTACTTAACTGATGCACTTATTTTGGTTTAACAGGTCCTTATTTCAGTTTAGCTTAAAATAGATTTCTAACTGACCTAAGCTAAGGCAAAAAAAATCAGGCTGGTTTATGACAAGTGTGCATACAGAGCAATTATTTTTGGTGAAGTCCTTACAATTATCTTGCATAAACAAGAGTTGCTATTCAAGGCACACATACATGTAAATGTGTGGCTTGTGAGCATAAAGGTTAAATGTCCACAGGAAACTAAATAATCAGGCCTTGTCTGTCATTCTTAATCAACTGGCCTTAAAAAAAAAACAAGGCAATTGCTACACACTGGAGATGGAGCTTTGTCATCCAGAAAATGTCACCAAATCTGCTCCTTGGTGTCATGTCAAACAAGGAAAGGGCATCCACAAAGGAGGTGCACCTGGCTTAGGAACTGCAGGGACCTATTAGACCTATGCTCTCCTTTCCCTGGGGACAATACATAGAATTGTTTCTGGTACAATTTTACAGGCTTTTGTCCCACATGATAAGGCATCTAGTAGACTAGGGACAGAAGTTACAAATAAACCAGTTTAAGTGATCAGAAACTGGTTTAAACCTGTCACAGAACAGAAGCTCAGCGCGTATAAACCCGTTTCAAAATGGCTAAAACTGGTTTAAGATAAATCTGGTTGAATGTAGCATCAGACTTAAATGATTTGGGTCAAACCAGGTTATAAAACTTCTGGCCTAGATCCCTTCCTGGTTCATGTTAAAATCACAGTCCCTCAGCATCCCAGCATGCTTTCTAGCCCTAGGCTGGGCTGTGCTGTCTGCTCCAGAGAGCAGGGATGGCTCCTCACCTCTGCTCTCTAGCAATGGCCCCACCCCGTTCCATAGCTGGAGCAGTGAGGGCTGGCTGACAAGTGGGTGGGGGAAGCAAGCCCAGCTGGGGATGCAGCCCAGTGTACGGGGGGTGGGGGGACAGGGACAGCTCCCCCCCCAGAAAAACCCCGCCTAGGGTCTGGGGCCTGGGAGGGGGGTGCTAAACACCCCTTCCCCCACTCAAACTTACTGCTGGCTGCAACTATGGACTACAAATCCCAGAGGCACCTGGACACAGGAAGAAGACATGAGCAACCCTGCACAGTCTGCTGCTTTAATTCTGGACTGCAAATCCCAGAGACCTCAGGGGCAGCAGGAAGAGGAAGCGAACACACAGCTGGAGAGTTGTGCTCTAGCACCACCCAGCTTCTAGCCTGAACCACTACAGGCATGTGGCTGCATTTCCTGACTCAAAGGTAAATGTCTGTTCACTTCTGTTTCAATTTAATCTGTACAGTTTAGAATAACCTGAAAAGACTGAATCGATTCAGCTTCGGGCTTTCTGACTGTCTGTACTTAGCCACACTGTTGACAGATTACTCCACAACTTGAAATGTTTTAATGTCTGGAAATGTAACTGCTATTTTCCTTTTCATTTTGTCTCTTTACTCTTATTTATTCTTTTCCTGTTTCTCCCACAATGTTCACCACACTGGAATTTTAAATATCTGTAATTTTACCAACAATCCCAAGTTGTACCTTAACCAAACTAATTTTTCTTCAATCAGCATGTAACAAATGTTTTGACTACCCAATTTCAACCCAGAAATCATTCTCAAGAAGTACACGTTAGCTTTACCATTCTTTTAACTAGTAAAGACACTTTATAATCACGGTCTTATTTTCGGAGAAAATGAAAAGCTGAAACAGCAACTAAAAGATCAATAGTGTCATCCCATTCCATATACAGAAGTAAAGAAATTCAAAGATGTGGTTGCCACAGCAATCCTAATTTGGCACTCCTGAATATATATAAGGCTTTTTTACATTACTGAATATGCTTTTTAATTTAAGCCTTAATAAGATATGACACATTGTGGCAGAGATACGGTTGCTGTGGAAACCATAACTTTGAATTTCCTGGCTTGTGTGGAGAAGTTCTCAGCTAGTGTTGCTAGCATTTTCTTTCTTACATTCATGGTGCTTTGGGCTTTCAAATATAAAATAATATTCTGAACTGACAAATAAAAGTGAACTGATTGCATGAAGAAATGAAATCACACTGAACATATGCACTACCCTAATACATGCATATCAGAATATGAAATAATTTCATAGTGGCATGTGTTTGTTTCAAAAGAGAACATGACAATCAAGTATGTTTTCACTTATGAATGCAATCAGACATCCATACAATGATAAACTTTGAAGGAGATGAGAACACCAAGCAGGGCAGAAAAGCAATCTGGAAGGTCCTAGAGAGATTCAGAAATATGATTAAATATCATTCACATTGGAAAAGCTCTAATAAAACCAAGAAAAAATGCAATCCAGAGATATTCATGGAAAGAAAAAGCACAGGCGTTGCAAGGAGAAAAATCAGGAAGGTCAAGGCACAATTTGAGATGCACTCTAGGATACTGAAGAAGTTGATAGGTGATTTCAGAGCCATAAGTAATCCTCTTTGAAGACATGTGGAGGTTGGGTAAGAATACCTAGATGATTGATAACGGGCTAATACAGTACCCAACTTTTAGAAAGGGAAGGGGGAGGACCTGGGAAATTACAGACCAGTCAGTCCAACCTAGCTACCTGGAAAGATCATCGAGTAGGTCTTCAAGGAATCTATCTTAAACCAGTTAGACAAGAACAAGTGATCAGGGACAGTTACCAGTTCATCAAGAGCAAATTGTGCCTGACCAACTTGATTTCCTTCTATGATAAAATGGCAGAATCTGTGGATCAGGTCAGAATAGTGGACTTGCCTCTAGCAAAGCTTGACTTTATCTTGACTTTAGCAGGGTTTTTAACACTGTCTCCTACAGCATTCTCATTGATAAGCTAAGGCAATAAAGACTAGAAGAAAGTGCTGTAAAAGTGATATGCAACTGGTTGGATCATCATGCTCAGTAAGTAGTCATCAATGACTTGATATCTAACTGGTAGGAAGTGTCAAGTGGGGTCCCCCAGGGGTCTGTCCTGGGTCCAATATTATTTAACATCTTCATTAAGTATTACAATGATAGATTGAGTGCACACTGAGCAAATCTGTGGATGACACTAAAATGAGTGAAGTTGTAGACACTCTGGAGGGTAGGTCTAGGATCCAAAATAACCTGATGCACAATGAACCAGATGAGATTAAGCAATAAGAAGTGTGATTTCCTGCACTTGGAATGGAATAACTGCATGAACAAACACAGACTGAGGACTGACTGGATGGGATGCAGTACTCCAGAGAAGGACCTAGGGGTTACAGTGGATCCCAAACTGAATGAGCCAATAATGTACTCCTGTTATGCAGAAAAAAACAAAACCAAAAAAACACACCACACAAAAACACAAGCTAGCAGCATTTGTAACTCTCTTGCAAACCCAGGGAGGCGATTCTTCCACTCTATTCAGCACTGGTTGAGCCCTTCCCTGGACTACTGTGTCCAGTTTTGGGCCCTTCACTTCAAGAAGAAAGTGAACAGATTGGAAAGAGTTCAAGAGGGAACAACAAAAATGATTAGAGGCCTGGAAAAAATGACTTATAAAGGAAAGACTGAAAGAACTAAGTTTATTGAGTCCAGAGAAAAAGAAGACGGTAGGGGGGGATTGGATACCAGTCTTCAAGTACCTGAAAGGCAATTACAGGAGATGGAAATTGGCTTTTCTCTGGGCATGTCTACATGTACATTAATGCGCTTTTCCTAATGTGTATTAAATTTAGTACCTCCAGTGTCAGGTACTAAATAAATGCACATTAGGCTGCCCTAATGCACAGTATTGAAAGCACACATTTTTAAAGTGATACTTAATGAGCAGTAGCCTATTTTACTGAGCATTAGCATAATAGCACATTTTTACATGAAACTTTAATGCGCAATAAAATAGGCTACAGAGCATTAAAGCGCATGTGTAGATGTGCTCTCTATGGCTATAAAGAATATGATTAAGAATAATGGCCTCAAGCTGCAGCAGGGGAAATTTAGGTTGGACTTTAGAAGGAACTTTCTGACCATGAGGATGGTCAAGCTTTGGAACAGACTATGAAGAGTAACAATGATATCTTCATCCCTGGAAATTTTTCAAAAGCAGGTTAGACAGACATTTGGCCGGGATGGTTTAGTCAGGGATGATCCTGCCTTGAGCAGGTGGCTGGGCTAGATGACCTCATGTGGTCCTTTCAAGACCTACTTTTCTATGATCCTATAAGCTGAATGTGAGCTAACAGTGTGCGCCTGTAAAAAACAAAAACAAAAACCCCCCAAAAGGTCAGCAGCATACTGAGCTGTATTAATAGTAGCATCATTTGCAGATCAAGAGAAGTGATCCTCCCACTCTGTTCACAGCTGGTGAGGAGGCCACACCTGGAGTACTGTGTCCAGTTTTGGTTCACTTACTTCAAAAGTATGCACTTTTTGCACATCCAGATGTTGGAGTACACTTGTGAGGCAATTCATGGAGCAATCTGACACAGGGAGATCAGACTCTGCTCTTGAGAAGATAGCTGCAGTATCTACAAGAGGCTCGTCTCAGAGTTAACTAGGTGTTTCCAAGGACGAGTTATTCCTTTAAAATAGGGAGAAGCCAAGAATGTGGTAAACTACTTGGAGGTTCAAAAAGCCTCCACAGGATAGTCGCCAGAGAACTGTTTTGGGGCTAGACGGACCCAAATCATGTTAGATGCCAAAATGACGTAGCCCTCATTATGAAGTACCTAAAAACTATTTCTTTTGAGCACAAAATAAGATAAAAGAAGACAAATAAAATTTTAATATAAATTTAAACATGTACCTGAAAATAAAACAAGTTCATTTCTTTTACAAGGAAAAAGCTATGCTATTTTACTTTGAAAAGCCTACCAATGTGCTAGACTCCAGCTATGTTTTAGTGGCTCTAATGAGGTAGAAGGTCAAAGGCAGTTAATTTGGACTGTCCATCTGATCTCTGTGGCTGTATTTTAAAAAGCCCCTGACTAAAGACAATTTTGCTGGCATATCAGAAGTGTTATTACTGTACCTAGCACATACAAAAAACAAAGAGCCTTAACGCATCTAATGTCACAGATTAAACCAATTGGACAGGAGGTCACTAATATACATTTTAAAGATCCTACCACTATTTAAGATACAAAAATAAAATGATTTATCAAGTGACAGCTTTCATGTCCTGTGAGCACATTTAAGCTTTTTTTCCCCTAATCTTTCTCAGTCAAGTAAATCCAACAGACGCATTCTTGTTTGGCTGTCTAATTCTTATTTGGCGTTTTGGATGACAGTGTGAGGATGGACAGAGAACACATGCTCCACTGGAAAACCACATGGAACATTTTATTGCTTAACAGAATTAAAAGGACATAAAAGTCAAAGCAAACTCTGAACCATGCAAAATGGTTGTAACAAAACTTAAAATTCAGTATGATTTTTTTTCCCTTACCAGTTCAAAACTCAGATCAAACATGCAAACCTGAGCCAATAAGGCTCAGCATTGTACCTGAATGAAATTTACCCTCTTTGTGCAAAACCAAGTGAAACTTAATACTTCGGACTTCGTTCTGTTGGGATTCTGAATCCATACAAACCGACTCTTAAAGAAAAATTCTGAGCACGAGAAGTTTTCCACATGGACCATTGTAAAGCGAAAGTGCCAAATTTGGCATTCTGTGCAGCACCGTAAATCCTGTACTCAACAACACCCAAGTGAACCAGTTCTAGAGGTAGTACTTAAATAAAAATACAGAGTTATTCTGGAAACCATATGGAGATATTTTAAGGTATCCCTTAAGAAAAAGGCATTGGCAAACACAAGTAGCACAAATCAGTTTTAAGTATCTATACATTTTAGGTATTTCTACAGCCTCAGCTATTGTGGTCCATGAAAAAAATAAACAATATTCAACGTATTCATCCTTCAAAAGCCATAGCACAAAAGTTCTGTCATCCCCATTTCAGGCAAGACGCATCAGGAGAATAAATGAGTTGCAACACATTTGCAGTTTGTGCACCCGGAACTCCTACGCCCCAGGTCAGCACCTTAACTACGGGGCCATCCTTCCTCTCTGTAGGTGTTTAGAGCCAAATAAAGACTTGAGAACAACCCAGATCAGATACTTGTATAACAACCTGATTAACTTTAGACCAGAAGTTCTCAAATGGTTTCCTGATTGGGTCATCATTTACAGAAAGCTCACATTTTCTTCAAGTTTACAACTGTACAGTTTACCACCTTTTCCATTTGCAATAGTCTAATCAATTATCCTTGCAGCAATTTTGTCTGTAAAAGAGTGATAGTCAAGTGGATTTAAAATGCCTATGGTATATTAAGTCTTTCTAAAGTTAATTCTTCAAAATCTTTTGCTTACAATTTCTCTTTCCTATCTTCTGTCTCCTTCTTTTTGCTGAAAATAAGAAAAGCCAACGTCAACATGAAAAGTCAGCTTTCCAAGTACCTCCTCCTCAAGAGGTCCACAGACCAGTTTGGGAATTCCTGATTTTATCAGCACCAGTAGGTAACCCAATAAGTGTAAAGTAAATTGAAAGGATTATCAAGCTGTTATTTTAAGTAAATGTATGCTTAAGTAAACAACAACATTTAGAAATAGTATGCCACTTAGAAATGATACATGGTCATATTCAAAAATGAAAGAATTCCACAGAGAAACAATGCATGGTTTTAGTCAAAATGGAAAAAAGAATGTACACAGAATACATTGGTTAGACATTTTCTTACCTGGGTCCCCTTCATCCTCGCCTTCATTTAAAACAATGATGCAGATGTGTTTTCTCAGTTGACGTGTATTGGAGAACTTCCGGTTGCATTTCTTGCATTCCAGACTGCCCGGCAAAACTTCAGCCAGCTCTGTTCCTTCCTCTGGCCCTGGTTGAGCTTCCTCACTTGGAATATTATTGTTTTCTGCCAGTTCTTCATCTGCACAGTACTTTTTAGTTGACCCTTTTGGTCTTCCCCTTTTTCTCTTCACTACAAGCAGCAATAAAAAGGAGAGTTTAAAAGAAGCTATAATGTAATTTAATAGGGTTATCATGAGGGATTAGTTAATGTCTGTACAGCTCTGAAAGTGAAAAAAGAGAAATAAATTTCGAAAAGCTTCAAGCCTCGAAGCTCAAAAGTAATTGTTTTACGTTAAGACTTTTCTTCTTCAAAAAGTGATGTTTACTAGTATTTTTGCCACTTGCAATGCAATAAAAGAAACATTTGCTATCAATAGCAGTAAATCTTATAGTCAAATTACTATAAATTCACCAAAATTAAAATGTGAGCACTCTTTCAGATTGCCATATGTTAGTTTTATCAGTAAGCATGTGCTCTCAAAAAAGTTATTTTATTTTGCGTGTTCTGAGACTTCATAAAAATCACATTTAAGTTGTATTATGTTCAAAGAAGTTCTTTAAGTATGTCTTTCAAAAGCATTCAGACAAAGAAAGGTGGCTTCAAAGTGTTTCTTTCCAAAAAGATTATTGTTTTCTAATACACTGAACAATTATTTTATAATTACTTTCCTAATTCTTAACTGTTACCAAACCTACCCAAAAGAAATTTGGTTGGAAATGAGATAAATTTAAACTTTCCAGGTCATTTGGAAAAGAGGATAGAATGCAAGAACTAGGATTACTTAATTTGGAAAAGAAGAGACTGAAAGGGGATTTGTCAACCGTCTTCCAATAACCAGAAGGGTACTCATATGTAGGATGGAAATAGACAATTCTCTATGACCGTGATTATCACCCAGGGTATCACAGCATCCTGGGGTGTCCTGGGATCCCTTCAATGGTGCCATGGAGTGCCATGCAATGTTAGTACTGTTAAGTGTGCAAAAACGAGGCACAAGATAAACCCAGAGATTTCAAATAGGACCCCATACTATTAAAAACATTGCGACTTGTTGCAATCTTTCTGGGTTCTCTACAACAGATATACTGCTCTATTATTTTTCTACAGTAAAAAAAACAAAGGAAAACAAAAAGATGGCATTTTTCTGAGGGGTGCCTTGAGTTTAATGAGGTTGAGAACCATTATTCTATAGTTACAGGGGACAGGACAAGGAGAAATGGTCGTAACTGGCAGCAAGGGAAATCTAAGTTAGATACCATAGATTCATAGGGTCGGAAGGGACCTCAATAGATCATCGAGTCCGACCCCCTGCATAGGGAGGAAAGA
>NW_005842014.1:2363249-2373380 GCF_000455745.1 Alligator sinensis
GCCGCCCCTGCCGACTTAAATGCATCCAGTTCCTCCAAGTGACTCTTCACCATCTCAGGGTCTACGCACGGTAGTCTGGTGCCTTGCTGCTGCCTCTCTACAATCCCAGTGAGAGACTTGTCTTGCCCCTCACTTAGGAACACTGAGGCAAAGAACTCATTGAGGAGTTCAGCCTTGTCCCCCCTGTCCGTCACCAATTGCTTCTGCCCATTTAGCAGGGGTCCTATTCCACCCTGGGCCTTCCTTTTACTCCCTATGTATATAAAAAACAATTTTTTGTTATCCTTAACTTGGGATGCCATCCTCAGCTCCATGGCAGCTTTGGCTCCTTCCTCCCTACCCTATCAGGAAGAACCTTCTGACTATGAGGGGGTTTAAGCATTGGAACAGGCTACCCAGAGAGGTTGCAGAAATTCAATTTTGGGAAGTTTTTAAGAGCAGGTTAGAAAGACACTTGACTGGAATGGTTGATCCAAGATCAATCATACCTTGAGCAGGTAGCTGGACTAGATAACCTTCTGAGCTCCCTTCCAACCCTACAATTCTATGATTTGAGTATTTTTTCCTTAGTCATATCAAAAATGTTAGGCAGGTGGAGCAGACTTCCATAAATGAATGAAAGTAGGAGTAGGAGTAGTGGTAAAGAAGGCAGCTACCTCCAACCAACACATACATCCCTGCTCCTACCTGAAACAATGTCTATGGTTTAGATTTTTTTCTTTCCTCTACTCTGGATGTTTCAAGAGAAAAATCATAGAATCACAGAAAGTTAGGGTTGGAAGAGACCTCTGGAGGTCATCTAGTCCAACCCTCTGCTCAAAACAGGACTATCCCTAATTAGATCATCCCAGACAAAGCTTTGTCTAGCTGGATTTTGAAAACCTCCAAGCATGAAGCTTCCACCACCTCTCTGAGTAACCTGTTCTAGTGTTTTACTACTCTCCTAGTGAGAAAAGTCTTCCTAATATCTAACCTAAACTTCCTTTGCTGCAACTTGAGACCGTTGCTGCTTGTTCTGTCATCCGTCACCACCAAAAACATTCTAGCTCCATCCCCTTTCAAACCCCAACTTCAGGTAGTTGAAGGCTGCTATTAAATCCCCTCCCAGTCTTCGCTTCTCTAGGCTAAATAAAGCCCAGTTCCCTCAGTCTTTCCTCATAAGTCATGTCCTCCAGCCCTCAAACCATTTTGGTCACCCTCTGCTGGACTCTCTCCAATTTGTCCACATCCTTTCTGTAGGGGGGTGCAAAACTGAACACAGTACTCCAGATGTGGTGTCACCAGTGCTGAATAGAGGGGAATAATTTCATAGACATCAGGGCTGGAAGGGACCTCGGAAGATCATCAAGTCCAGCCCCCCGCCCAAAGGGCAGGAAGTCAACTGGGGTCATAGGATCCCAGCAAGATAAGCAGCCAGTTTCATCCTGAAGGTGTTCAATGAAGGCGCTTGAACCACCTCCGGTGGCAGGCTGTTCCAGACCTTGGGGGCTCGGACAGTAAAGAAGTTCTTCCTTATGTCCAGCCTGAAACGATCTTGAAGTAGTTTGTGACCATTAGACCTCGTCATCCCTTGGGGTGCTCTGGTGAACAAACGTTCCCCAGATGCTGGTGGTCACCCCTGATAATCACTTCCCTTGACTTACTGGCAACACACCTGCCAATGCAGCCCAGGATGCTGTTAGCCTTCTTGGCAGCAAGGGCACACTGCTGGCTCTTATTCAGCTGAAACCCCCAGGACCTTTTCTGCAGAGCAGCTGCCCAGCCAGTCAGCCCCCAGCCTGTCCCGGTGCATGGGATTGCTCCGTCTTAAGTCCAGGACTTTGCACTTGTCCTTCTTGAGCTTCATGAGAGTCTTTTTGGCCCAATCCTCCAATTTGTCTAGGTGACTTTGAATCCTAGCCCTACCCTCCAGTGTATTAGTGTCATCTGCAGACTTGCTGAGGGTGCACTCTATGCCATCTTCCAGGTCATTGATGAAGATATTGAACAAAACCAGCCCCAGGATCGACCCCTGGGGCACTCCACTTGATGCCAGCTGCCAACTAAACACTGAGCCATGGATTACTACTCTCTAAGCCAGATGCTTCAGGCAGTTTTCTATCCACCTTACAATCCATTCATCCAGCCAGTACTTTCTTAGCTTGCCTGTCAGAATGTCGTGGGAGACTGTATCAAAAGCCTTGCTAAAAATCAAAGTATACCACATCACTGCTCTCCCCACATCCACAGACCAGTCATCTCATCACAGAAGGCAACCAGGTTAGTCATGCTTGACTTGACCTTGGTGAATCCATGCTGACTGTTAGCTGACTGCTCCTAATCACCTTTTTCTCCTCCAAGTGCTTAGAAATGGATTCCTTTAGGATCTGCTCAATGATTTTTCCAGGGACTGGGGTGAGGCTGACTATCTGTAGTTTCCCGGATCCTCCTTTTTCCTTTTCTTAAATATGGGCACTATGTTTGCCCTTTTCTAATCATCTGGGACCTCTCCTGCTTGCCATGAGTTTTCAAAGTTGATAGCCAATGGCTCTGCAGTCACAACAGCCAACTTCCTTAGCACCTTTGGGTGCATCCCATCCAACCCCATGGACTTGTACTCATCCAGGTTTTCTAGGTAGTTTCTAATCTGTCCTTTCACCACTGAGGGCTGGTCACCTCCCCCACAAAACTGCTGCCCAATGTAGTAGCCTGGGAACTGACTTTCCCTCAGTCTTCACAGGCAAGAAGACACTGAGCATTTCAGTCTTTTCATCATCCTCTGTCACAAGGTTGCCTCCCCCACTCATTAAGAAACCCACACTTCCCTGATCCTCCTTTTGCTACCAACATACTTATAGAAACCCTTCTTGTTACCCTTCAAATCCCTTGCTTTCCACTTTGGCCTTCCTGATTTCATCCTTGCATGCCTGAGCAATGCTTTTATAGTCTTCCCTAGTTATTTGTCTGAGTTTCCACTTCTTATAAGCTTCCTTTTTGTGATTTGATGCTGATTCGGCCATAGATAGCGTTACATGTTTTTCTACATACCTTGAGGTACCACGCACACCTCGTGAACGTTGCAGTGGTGGGGCTGATGGAGCATCTCACAGGAGCGTGCCCCACCCCCCGGTGTGCTTGGCGGCAAACCCAAAGTGGATCGGAAGTACTTTTAGTCCACTTTTGCATCCACTACCAAGCACGTGGGGGACCCCTGCGCCCCCTCAGCTTGGTGATCAGCCATGGGGGGACCCCTGGTGCCCCCCCAGACCCAGGGGGCACCAGTTGCTGAGCTAGGGTGTCCCTCATATGCTCACCAGCAGACCCAGAAGTGGACTGGAAGTGCTTCTGGTCCACTTCTGGGTCTGCTGCCGAGCGCACTGGGGACCCCCCCACGCTCCCGTGGGACGCTCCATCCGCCCCACCATCTCAGCACTGACGAGCCGCCTGGTACCTTGAGGCATGTAGAAAAAACATATAAAGCTGTGTCTATGTCCAAATCATCGAATCTTTCTGAGTCTCTCCAAATTGATTTGGAGGGTTCTGCTTCAATTCGGAGAAATTAAAGGGTCTCCTGATTCACTTCAGATTCGAAAATTCAGCCACTGAATCGAATCAGTGACTGAAGCTTCACTCAGCCCTATTCGGTACCTCTCCCTAGAGACTACTTTCTTCCTAGCTGTCAGCCCCCTTAATGGTTACATTCTATGAAACAGAGCAGTTTGTAACTTCTCTGTAAGGTCCAGTTTTATAGCCCAAATAATTCTAGGTCTATTGCTTTCTGGGGACAAATGGTTTATTGATTCCTTTTCCCAGAAGACTGGAGTAAGAGCAAGTAAATCCTCACCACAGTGCTCAGAGGGGAAGAACACATGACAGAGTAATACTACACACTCAGTTCCAGAAAGGACTCTGGACAGGAGAGCAGGGATGTCTGGAGAAGAATTAAATTAAAGAAATCCTCTCTCTACTGTGCTTGTCAGCAGGACTCAGTCACCAGGCAAGAAAGGTTCTTGAGAGTTAAAGATCAGTGTGCATGCATGGACAAGCTCAATTTATGAAAAGGAGGAACAAAATTAAAACAGGTGGTACTTCCTTCAGCACAATGGGATTGGAGAAAGGCTGGAAGGGCATTCAGGATCCTTGTGATTAAAACATTAAAGCACACAGTACTTTGAGTTGTGTTAAATACAATAAAACAGGAATGAAAAGTGTAATCGATGGTCTGAGAAAGGAAAGAAGAGAACAGTCATGTGGAAAAACCTTAAATTATGATGTGCAGTGGAATGGTCTACTAATTTTAAATGTCTGAGCCAGATATATTTCCAAAACCTGAAATTCTCATTGTGCAAATAAAGGGCATTGTGGAAAGAAAGGAAGAAAGAATAGTCTTTTAGATTATTCTACTTAAAATTTTGCATATCTACTGTTATTTCTCTTTCCACCTGTTCTTTGCAGCTATACATGAACAAAACAGAAGGGAAAGCTGTAAAATAGGAGTTGAAGGGAAAAAATGCAAAGCAATAAAGCAGTCACTGCAGTTCCTAAGATTTTAATTAAGACATTTGAGAATCACTGAAGCTAAAATAAACTCTAAACTTTTAGTCTGAACTGAGTTCATTCAAGAGAAACCTGAATTTCCACGGCTTGGTCCAACAGACTAAAGACATACTAAGAGCTAAGATGATTATCTAAAGCTTTTTTAATATTTATTTTAAGCCACTGGTCCTCCTATTTGAAAATTTAAGATTAACAAGTAAATGTAAAACTCTTAAAAGACACGAAAGAAGAAAATAACTAAGTAGGGTGACTTCGAACATATGGAAAATAAATGGCTTCACAGAGAATTTTGGGGGGAGGGGTGGAAAAGAGAGCGTGCGCGTACACAGAAACCATGCACCACAGCTGGAGAGTAGTCATTTTACTACATCCAAGTGAAGGGGACAAAAACAATGGCCTCAATCCTTTTTTGACTCTAGTGCGCCTCTAATGCTTAAACAAAATCCTATTCCATCCTGCTCAAGGTGCTGAAAGATGGTTAACGCAAGGTAGACAGGGCTACCTCCTACTGGTTCCATTGAGTGACTTTGTATTAAGGCCAACATGAAAGCACATTACGAAAGCTTGTCAACTGATGGTCTTTCAGAGACTTGAGCAGAGAGGAACTGGACTGTACATGGGTATCTCTGAGGTGAAACAGGGTTTGAGTCACTGAGCCAATTTGCTGTTTTGACTCTTCAGAAAATGCATCAATTTTTTTCATTAGGTACCTCAGCACTTTAAGCATCAGACAGACAAAACATTGAAGGTTGCCTTGTAAATAGAGCGAAAGTAACAACCTGTGTAGATTACCTTCAACAAACAGTCTTTGACTATGTAACAGAGCCTGGGGCTCTATGTTCCTTTAAGAGGAAAAGCAGCCCAGCCATGCAGCTCTACAGGCCAGGCAGGGTACCACAGCTGCAGGCTGCCAAGGCAACAGGCTATGGACAATTAGCAGGCAGCTGCAGGTGGTCACTAGACCAGATGCAGGCAGGGCCTGGGGAACATATAAGCTCCAAGCTGGTGCTAGCAGGGTAGTCTCTCCCTGGCTGCCACAAGAGGGACAACAGAGGGGCAATACAGTAACACCTAACACCTGCGAGGCATGCAGCGTTAAAACAGGAGGTTTCGGAGCCATGCAATTAACCCTTAAGGCTTGGGTGCCCAGCCGGGCAGTTGACTGTAGCAGCCCAGCCAAGGGCCTGCGACTGTAGAAGCCCAGCTTGAGACAGAGGACCAGAAGTACTGAGGCCTAGCAAAGGTCTGTGGGCAGCCTCTCCATTTATTTACATTACCATCAAGGCATGGCAGGCGAGACAGGAAGGCGCCCTAGGGGCAGAGCAAGGCAGCTGCAGAGCCATCGGGGGCATCACAGCCATCCTTGGGACCTCGACATGTTACAGACTACCAGTGTTGTAGAAGCCTATGCAACTCAAATCAAGGGAAGGTGGCTTTGCCAATATGCAGAAATGATCTACCAAAAAGAAACAGCAAATCTGGCAGCCATCAATATTTTCTCACTGTACGTCCAGCCCCAGCCTTTTAATGCATGTCAGCTGAGACAACTGTAGCAATTGGGAGTTAAGTAGTAAATGATCATGCCATCAAAAAAAGAACCTTTTTTCCTTGCATCTATATAATGCTTTGATGGAAATATGCATTCAAGCTACCACACAGAGTACTGCTTGGGATACAACTCACATTACTGTAGGATAATTAAATCCAGGGTTTGAAAAAGTTAACGCTACATTTCTTTTTTTCCATTAGGCTTCTATTGTTCTTCTATAACAAAGTCATCACCTGCTGGAGATTATTAAGCATGCCATCCATAAAGAAATTAAGCAAGACAAACACCAAGTGAAAAGGGTCTGACTCTTCCTGTCTGACCAGTATTTTAAGAGATTTGTTATATATACCTTTTCATTAAATTTTACACTCACTTAAATACACAAACAGGTAAGGTACTAAATCATCTAACTCTTTAGTGCCATTTGAATGTGATGCATCAGTGTAGATCCCTAAGTGGATGAAGTTGGATCGACAGAGATTGCCAAACACTTTCACGTGGCTGGGTGAAATGCTAAACAGCATTATATCCTGGAATAGGAAGGATCATATGGACCATAGCTTAAATTAATCATGATGTAAAAGTTCTGAAGGCACTAGATTCCTCTGGTAACTTGTTCCTGCTCCCTTTCCCTCTTTGTTTCCAGAACAGGTGATCTCTTAAGAGCATGAATTTCCAGCATTGACTCACCAAGAACAAATCATGCCTGACTAAGTTCCCTTCCTTCTACATTAAGGTGACAGGCTTTGTGGATGGGAAGAGAGCAAGGGATGTGATGTACTTTGACTTCACCAAGGCCTTTGACACTGATCTCCCACAACATTCTCATTCATAAGCTAAGAAATGCAGAGTTGGTCAACGGACTGTAACATAGGTATATAACTGGTTGGATCATTGTGTTCAATGAATAGCCATCAAGGAATCAAGGGAGTCTAGCTGGGAGAAGGAATCAAGTGGGGTCTGCCCTGGGTCCAGTATTGTTTAGTGTCTTCATTAATGATTTGCATGATGGAATTGAATGCATGCTTAGCAAATTTATGGATGACACCATGTTGGGTGGAGCTGCAGATACTTTGGAGGGCAGGGTTAGGATCCAGAATGATCAGGTAGACTGGAAAAAATGGTCCACAAATCAATGCAATGAGATTCAACAAGGACAAGTGCAAAGCCCTGCACTTGGGACAGAATACTTTTATGTACAAATACAGACCAGGGAATGACTGGCTATGTTACAGTACTACAGGGAAGGACCTGGGGGTTACAGTAGATCGTACGTTGAATATGAGCTGACAGTGTGCTCTTGTTGCAAAAGAAAAGCCAACAGCACACTGTGTTGTATTAGCAGGAGTGTTACTTGCAAATCAAGGGAAGTGACTCTTCTACTGTACTCAGCACTGATATGGCCCCCACCTGGAGTCAGCCTGTTTTCAGTTTTAGGCCCCACATGTCAAGGAAGATGTAGATGTACTGGAGAGAGTCTAACAGAAAGCAACAAAAACAATTAAGGGCCTGGGAAGCAATACTTATGAGGAAAGGCTGAAAGAACTAGGGTTATTTAGTCTTGAGAATTTGATTTGATAACAGTCTTCAAATAACTTAAGGGCAATTAGAGGCGATGGAGATGGGCTTTTCTCTGTGGCCGTAGGGACAGAGCTAGGAGCAATGGCCTCAAGCTTCAGCAGAAGAAACTGGAGATTAGAAGGAGCTTTCTGACTATGAGGCAGGAATTGGAACAAAATTATGGCATTTCCATCCCTGAACATTTTCTAAAGCAGGTTAGACAGACACTTGGCTGGGATGGTTTAGTCACGGGTGATCCTGCCTTGAGCAGGCTAGACAAGATAGCCTCAGGCTGTCCCTTCCAGCCCTACTTTCCTATGACCCTAAGAAGAATCCTGTCTGACTTATCCTTCCCATTGTGTGCTACCGAATAATGCTATGGACACTCAGCCAAAAATCTTTGCATGCTTTGTCTACATCCTCTCTGGCCGCCTGCCACACAGTGTTGGGCTCATTACAATCAGAAGTAACACTTAAGATTTCTATGGCAAATATAAGATTACATCTTCTCTCTTTTTTTCTTTTGCATACTTGGCAATAACGCTTGAAGTAGTAATTGTTTACCTACACAGTCAGTGAGACTGACTGTTCCTGGAGAGATCGTTAACAGTAAACGATAGTTCTGCTCCCCTGTACTTTAAAGAATGAAAAAAAAAACAACCAAACAAACCAAGCAATACTATTGAGAGATGGTTACGCAGAAATTAGGACTTCTAAAATTAGTTGTTTAAAAGAGAAAGAAAACAAAAAAATCAACACTATGACAAACCCTTTAAGTTCCCTCAGTTTTCTCAAAGATCCTGATGATTTCCACCCCCACACCACAAGCTTGTCCAAATCAATTCTTATGCTGGTCAGTACTGGATGCAGAAGAACAGTCTACACTTTATAATTAGGTCCCCACAGGCACAAACATAAATGAAGATGACACATCAAAAAGAAAATAATGCAATAAACCTCACAAATCTATTTTATACTCGTCTTTTCTAAGAATTATCCACAGAGACCTCTCAATATGAGTCCACTTAATGATCAATTACTGAAAAAAAAAAATCAGAATGTACACAGTGCTGGCCCAAACAGTTCCTTCCTATTATTGCACAGAAATATATTTGTAATATTCCCCTGGAGTTTGTTTAGCATAGTCTCAAATTCTAGAGCTCTTCGAAAGTTCTATGAATTATCTACATCCTATGACAGTATCATCACAGAATCGAAGAATTAGGGCTGGAAGGACTCTCCGGAGGTCATCTAGTCCACCCCCTGCAAGAGGCAGTCACCCCTATCCAAGCTATCCTATACAAACCCATTGTCTACTAGCACAACTACACAGTAGACCTTGACACAACCACAAGACAACACTCCAATCTGCCACAGATAAAGCAGGAAGACCAAGGCAGCCAATGCCTTGCTGCTGCAAAGGTTTCTTAAAATATGCTTGAGAGATTTAAGGAAGTGGGCCGCACCTTGGCTATTCAGAAAGACAAAAAAACCCCCATAATCCATACCAATCTGACCACAGGGTCAAATTCCTTCCTGCCCCCAAATATGATGAATAGTCCAACCCTGAGCAGAGGGGCAAGCCCTTTACCCAGGAACCTCCAAGTTTAAGCCCAAGCAGGAAGACTCACACACCATAATCAAAGTCCCCTGCCTGGGCTGTGCCTTTTCTGGAAGCTGCCTATTTCCTTCAACCTCTCCTCTTATGACTTGCCTTCCAAGCCATTTATCATTCTTGTCAGCTGCTCTGTATGCAGAAGCCTGTAGTGCTACAAATGTAGCAAAAGCATTCCAACTTCAAGGGTGCTTCACAGCAGGGTCAAACTTGGGGTGATTTAGCTCACTTGTCTGTCCAAGGCAGTAAATAATGATAGAGCTACGGATGACAGAGCTAGCGGGACTCAGCTGGTGGCCCTTCCAAATATCTCCATGACTAAGTCCTGACCAATATTTTGATTACACCCCAGGGAATTATGAAATTATGCACCCATGTAATTTTGCACGTAAAATGTATAACTGCCCATAATCATGTAATATCATGTAATTCCCCAGAGTGTAGCTGGTGAGTGGGAAGGGGAGCTTCTGCCTACAGGAGGGGAGTGGGCATGGGGGGGGGGGGGGGTGGGGGGGGGGGGGGGGGGGTTGGGGGGTGGGTGTAGGCCCCCCTCCCACACCCCATGGTGCACAGTCCTCCACCACGGGGTGCATGGTGCACCATGAGGTGCATGGTGCCTACCCCATGGTGCACAGCCCCTGCTGGGGGACAGCAGCAGCAGGTGGGCCCTCAAGGTGCTCCTGGCTGGGGCACAGTCTCCGGCAGCTGCACATGGTTCCTGCCTGCAGTGCCACAAGCCCCACGTGCTACTGCAGAGCCAGCCAGCTCTGTACAGCCCCCAGGATTTGCTGGAGCTGTGCACTGCTGGGGGGCTCTGCCTGCTACAGCCAGGAGTGTCCCAAGGGCCCAGGGACAGTGCACCGGGGGGGGG
>NW_005842014.1:2373552-2379321 GCF_000455745.1 Alligator sinensis
GAACTCTATACTCCCAGAACCGCCCACAAACTCCCCCCAACACTCCTTCACACCCCCCAACACTTTCACAAACTCCCTCCTCTCACACACCCCACACACACACGTACCTGCATATATTTCTAAAGAAGGTTGAAATAGTGTTATATTTAGTTTAATTTATAAAAAAAAAAAAAAGTAATTAATTGTGCATAATTTTGAATGTTTCCATACATAATTTTGAATTTTTCTGTGTACAATTCCTTGGGTGTATTTCATCTCTTTGCTTCTTTTATTTTCACATTTACTGTAAAAAAAATGAAACAATCACTATAATTCTGTAGTACCTAAATGCTTTAAAGATCTGATCGTAGTTCTCAGCATCCTATCATCTGGACTTTACAGGTTTTACCAACCTCTGCTTGCTAGCCTACCTGGCTTATTTGTTTCACAGATACATATTTTAGCATCAGTATTTGGTATAATATGAATCCATCAGGTTCACTAAAAAGATAAAGCCTTATTTGGGGGCTGTGTGTGAGGAGGGTGGGGTGAGAGAGGTTGTTCTGCAAGAGACAGTCTAATGAATGGATGAAAAGACAGTGCATTTAAAAGATAACCAATAACTCCTCACCTCTCCCTATATCTCTGCCATACATCCATATAGATCACAAATATGGGCAATAACAGTGAATTCTGCTTTTACCAACAAGCATGCTAATGCAGTCTCAGTTAAAAAAATTCCTGACGGCTTGGACAAGCTGCTACTTGGAGCACTTCCAAAGGGAGATGCTGCTGCTCAGTTCACGGCAGCTGTTAGGCTCTAATGTGGGGATGGGCGAAATACAGCCCACGGGCCAGATCTGGGCCGCCAAGTGATTCTATCTGGTCCATAGCTGCTCCTCTGAAGGAGAATGGTATCCAGCCCGCAGCTGCCCTGGCTTTCGGCATCTCTCAACCTTCTCCATTCCCCATGCCATACCCTGCTACAGCAGCAGCAGCCACTCCCTTCCCTGGCTCAGCTCACCCTGTCCTGCTCTTCAGCCCCCCATGTATGCTCCTAGGCAGGGGGCACTGAGCTCCTGGCCAGGCTTCTGTCTGCACACAGTTCTGGACCTACAGCCATTCATAGACCAGACAGCCGGCCCGCAGTAAGTCGAAGCAGAGGTAAGGCTCTCTCCACCGATGGGGACACAGGTGAAGGAGAGGCAGGAGGCGCAGATTATCCTGGCTCTGCCAGACCGGAACCTGGTAGTGGCACAGGCACCACTAATACAGTGTCATGCTGTGTTCCTGCATGTTGCTTAGGGCTGCGCCATGAGTGCAGCTGGAGCGGCTTCTGCCTGACCCCAAGTCCCCAGCATGCAGCCAAGTTGGGCAGGATCCATGCCATTGCACAACGTGGCCCAAAGCAGTGTGGGAACACAGCGTGGCACACTTCTCCATGAACCCCCTCCCCGAGTCCCAGGCATGTGGCTGGGCAGGGCCAGTGCTGTGCTATGTCCTTGTGTGCTTGGGCCTGTGCCCTGTGCCTGTGCCCTTGGGCCACATGGACACAGCTGGAAGGCTCCTGCCTGACCCGGCGGCATGCCATGGACTCAGGGCAGGGGAGAGGGTGCAGGGAGAAGGGGGCCAAGAGCTGTGGGTTGTGCTGTGTTTCCCCCCTTCTCCCTGAACCACCTCCCCAGGTCCCTGGCATGCAGCCAGGTCAGGCAGGAACTGCCTAAGCTGTGCCCATGTGGCCTGAGGCGGTGCACAGGAACATAGTAACACTGACCCAGCCTGGCCTGGCCACATGTCAGGGACTCAGGGCAGGGGAGAGGGCGCAGGGAGAAGGGGGAAACAAAGGTTAGGTTCCCCTAACCCACGGGTAGGCAATTATTTGGGCCAGAGGGCCACTTAGGGAGTTTTAATAAACTTATTGTGGGGAGGAAGGTGCTGACCCAGCCTGCAACAGCTCACTGAAGCTCCCTAAGTGGCCCTCCAGTCCAAATAAGTGCCCACCTCTACTCTAGTAGACTCAAGAGCCCCAACTTTGACCCCATATGAAGCAGGGTTAAAGTTGGAGTGGTTTTGCTACATTTGCAGTGTTCTAGGTTCCTGTATACAGAGCAGTTAAAGCATTACAGCAGCTCCTCTTCCCGTCTCCAAACTGCTCCAAGAGAACATGGGAACATTTGTCTACGAAAGGGATGCAGGTAACAGTCCCAGGGATTCAAAAGACATCTTTGTGGAGTGTCAGAAGTGCAATGTGCTGCTAGGTTTGGTGTCTTTCCAATGAGACAATGAAAGAGGCCCTGAGCTTTTGCCAGAAGACCTACCACTAACAAACTTGTAAAAATGCTGGTAGCTGGTACATCCTTCCAATGTGGGAAAAGAATGTGCATCATGAATACCCAAACTTTTACCTCTTTGTGAACCAGATCAAGCCCACTAGCCATATGTTACCAACCTATGGTCTAGGTGCAGTAAATCGGAACTAACAAAAACAAATTATTCATCTAGCTTTAGGATAAAAAAAGCCTTTAGTATAGCTGTCACCTTCCCTCAGAACCATACACATAAAGCCTAATGACACTTCCTAAGTAAAGCTGGCGATTCCCAATTCCTCATCTTAAATAAGTATTCATCTGTTTTGTTAAGAGCTGTCCATTTGGTTAGCGCCTTGCAAAACACACACTGACAGCAAATTCCATTAAACAAATGTTTGAAAAAAACCACTTTCCAGAACTGTCCTTACAACTAACAAATGAAAAAGCATATCAAAATGAAAGCAAGTTTCATAGCTCAAAAATAAAGTCTGAAATTCATGATGGGTTACTTGGAACACGAGCCTGAAAAGGAAGAGCTGTGCAAGCCTGACATCCCCTTTTTCTGTAGTTTTAGTCAAATTATAAAGAGACACTGTTGTTCTGAGATTTTATGATATCTCTGCGAGGTACTGCTCATGCCAGTCATTATATAAAATGCAAATCTGGCACAAGTTTTTCTTGCCCTCAGTCTGAGAGTGTGAAATGAATGTGTGCATTCCTTTATAGGGGTGTAGGTTATTTTCTAACTATTTAATTTGGTTTAATAAAATAAAAGATATCAGATTCACCCAAAATAAAATAAAAGATATCAGATTCACCCAAAGAACCTTGTCTGCCGCATTCCTTTATGGATTCCAACCATTTTGGAAATAGCTTTTTCTATTGATTAAATTAGCAAAAGGCTAATTACTAGACTGCTAAATAAATTAAGATATACTATGTTCCTGCTGTAGATATGAAAAGTATTATTTAAATCAATGTATTAATTAAATAGGTAGAATTCAGCTATCCCATAACTAGGTATGCCCAAAACCTTGGGAATTCTGTAAAATAAAGGGTTTACAGATGACAGAAATCAGTTGTCCAGTCAGGTTCAAAATGAATGTGCAATTATGATGTCCAATTTATTTTCACACCCTTCCCCCCACAATATCAAAAGGGGTTGTAATTAAACTTGGCAGTACAGAAGTTATATTCATTTCCACTTTTAGCTGATGATATTTATTCTGTATAACTAATTCAACCTTTGACTAGTGGATGGCTTTATTGAATAGCACCAGTGTCAAAGCACAATTATAAATTATGAATCATGCCATTTCCCCCTCTGCATACAGTGAGAGATATCATCTGAAATGCAACTCTCAGAGTTTGACAGACATCTCAAGGAAACATCCCATCAGCCACCTTGCCAAAGACTGTAGGCTTTTTTTCCCTTGATGTGCTGGCTACTTGTCTAGGAAAATTTAATTGTTTCCACTGTTTAGCACTAGACAATGTTAGTCGCAAAGCTTCAGACTGCAGCTTTAAGGAGGATCCTTGACATTTAAAAAAATCAATGAACCAATGTAATCATCCGCTGCCACATGCTGAGTTTTGTCTTATCCATGTCCTTTTTCCTATCCATTTTGCACTAAACATAACTCAGTTTTAAGTAAAGAAAACTGGTCACTACAGAAGCCAGGCAAATGATTCTATATGAAGTCCAAAGTCATTACAGCAGACATTTAAAAAAATTAAATGAGTAATTGCAAATGACACTGCTGTCAATTGATACAAGTACCTTCTCCACTTTTGCTTGTATTTGTGGGTTCTGTAAGCGGTCTGAGAGGAATAACGATGTCGTCCACATTAATCCCTTCTTCTGCATGCTTCTCAGAGACATGAGACAATAGCTCTGACTGATTCGGTGAAAATAAGTTACAAAGTTTACACATGAAGATGGAACTGATTCCTGAAAAATAAGTACAAAAGACATTGTTAACATTTCCAGACATCAGCGGTTCATCTAAGATCCTACCAGTTGCTCAGACTTGGTTTTGTTTACCAAATGACATAATTACTAGATCCAAGGAACAATGCATTCTGGCTTTAAATGAGTACAGTTTTTAGAAAAAAAAAGACAAGGTTAAATAGTGGTTTAAGATTAAAGGTACACACTTTCTTTTCAGTTCCTTACAGCCAGGAAACTGGTCATGAAAATACCACAATTTCTCACATACACACATACCTCCCCCCCCCCCCCCCCCCCACCCCCCCTCCCGCCACTACTGGAAACTGGTGTGCACTTTGTAAGCAAGAAAATACAGTAATAATAGTTTCTGCCTCTGCTGGGGAAAGTGTAACGCTGCAGTGGTATATGTGGGGCTGTCTAGCTGCTGGCTGTGGGCACTTTCTTTCCTTCCTCCCCCCCACCTACAGAGGCTACTGCTACAGAAGCAAGAAAGAGTCATTTTTTTCAGTCGGCCTATCAAAAACAAGGTGCACATTTTATTCACAGTTGTACTGTATGCAAGAAAATAAGGTACCCTCACCCACTGTCTGTTCTGGTCCTTCTCACAGCTGCAGAGAAAGGCTGCTGTCACAGGATCAACTAACACTCACCAAGGTCAGTGCTTGTCTAACTTCATTCCAACTACATACTTGGTCCAATTAAAGATGTTACCGTAAGACTTTCTTGCTTCTCATTAAAAACGCAAGCAGAAGAAGCTTCAAGCAGTTTAGCACTAGTTAAGTGCCCCTCTAGGCTAAGTACAGATATTTGGGGAGGTTAAATTGGGTCAAACTAGTCATCCAATTTAAACTTAGCTTGCCCTGGTGCCAATCTTACACTTACAGACCCGGTCTTAGTGACTGACCATCAGTTTAACCTGTAACTATACAGAAGTTCGATGCGTAGAAACCGGTCTAAAATTGCAGAATCCAGTTTAATTATAAACCTGGATCTATGTAAGAGACCATAAAAGCTAAAGAGGCAGTAGTCATGGGGGACCTAAACTACCCGGACATCTGCTGGGAGTCACAGACAGCAAAGTCCCACCGTTCACGCAGGTTTCTAACCTGTGAACAGGACCTCCACCTGACACAGGAGGTACACGTTCCCACTAGGGGGAATGCCATACTGGATCTGGTATTGGCAACGAGGGATGACATAGTAGGGGACCTTCATATCGGTAGCCATCTGGGGGACAGTGATCACCTAATAATAGAATTCACCATAAGACGTCGAGTGGGTAAGGTAACTAGTAGGGTGAAAGTGCTAGACTTTAGGAAAGCTGATTTAAATGAACTTAGGCGATTAGTCAAGGACGCACTGCAGAGTAGGAGTTTTGAAGAGATGGGAGCCCAAGAAGGGTGGCTGTGCCTTAAGGAAACGATCCTTCGGGCACAAAGCAAGACGATCCCCATGCGAGGTAAAAGAGGGAAAGGGGCCAGGAGGCTTCCCTGGCTGACCGCAGAAATCCAGGGCAGACTAAGGGCCAAA
>NW_005842014.1:2380795-2384350 GCF_000455745.1 Alligator sinensis
GGTGAAGTTTTATTCACCAAGGCGCCCCCGGGGGTTACAAGAAATAATGGCCACAAGCTAGCAGAGAGCAGATTTAGACTGGACATTAGGAAGAACTTCTTCACAGTTAGAGTGGCCAAGGTCTGGAATGGGCTTCCAAGAGAGGTGGTGCTCTCCCCTACCCTGGGGGTCTTCAAGAGGAAGTTAGACAGGCATCTAGCTGGGGTCATCTAAACCCAGCACTCTTTTCTGACTATGCAGGGGGTCGGACTCGATGATCTATAGAGGTCCCTTCCGACCCTAACATCTATGAATCTATGTAGTACCAGATTTATTCGATTTAGGCCAAACCTGTGCATAGAACTTCTGTCCACTTCCACAGCACAACTCCAGGGCTGGAAAAACCCAGCCACTGGCCCCCAGCCCCAGGGCTGCTCTTTACACTCCCTGCTCCTCCTACACTGATCTTTTTTTATTTTTTTTTTTACCGTCCCCTACCGACCTTTGCCCCCCACCTCCCTCATCCCACAAGCTGCTCCAGGTGCAGTCACCTTTATCAGCATTGGCTGCTGCCAGAGCCAAGCAAGTAAGTCCCAGTTGAGGGAGGAGCAGGCAGGATGGAGGGTGTAGCTTTACTGGGGAGGGTCCCCCCCACCAACGGGTCCCTGATCCCAGATCCCTGATCCCACCCAGCCAGCTGGACCCCCAACTGCCTGGCTAGCCCCCCATCCTGACTTACCTGATATTGGGCAGCCATTTTGAATCAATTTAACCTCCCCCTAACACTTCCAAATGTCTGGACTTAGCCCTGGTGTTGCCAAGTTGCTCTCTATCAGGCAAGGTTTATCTCATCTGAAAGAGATGCTAAGGTTAATAGGTGGCTACACTTCCATGATTTGCAAGTGTTGCAAATGAATGTGTGAAAAGGCCCAAAAGTTCCTTTTTTATACAGCATCAATGTGAGAGCTTCACATTTATCAAACATTTACATTTACCTGCTAGTCCAAAAATTATACAGAAGATGAGAACAGTTTTTCAGGAACAAAACCTAGGTAAAATCCCCACGACTTTACTCTTTGCTAGCAGCTCTGTGCGGTGGAGGAAACTTGGCTTCACACAAGGCTGATGATCCTGGACCTCACTGCTGCTTCCCACACATTCTCATCTTTTGTATCTAGCAGTATAGCCCTCCAATTACTATTTGGTAAAATGTCCAAGCCCCTAAATTATTGCAAACATAGAAGAGGGAAAAAATTAAAACAACAACAAAAAGTAATTAGGAGCCAATATTCTGCTATATAAACATACATGTTAGAAAATAATCAGTGTGGCAGAACACAGTTTGTGCCTGCCACTTTAAGGGGTCTGAGCTGGCAGTAAGCAGCCTGCAGGTGAGAGCAGGCCCAATCAGGCAGTCATATGTTAGGCAGGAGGCCGTCTGACTGGTGGAGAGGCTGGAACCTGGGATTGGTGGAGCGGCTGGGAACCTGGGCTAGGCCCCAGAGCAGAGCTGGTAGTTGCTACAGGGGGCTGAAGGAGTAACATCACCCAGCTGGAGGTGGTGCTCAGGAACACCTAGAGGACAGGGTAGGAACTGTGGGGATAGAGAAGGTTCCTGGTCCTGGGGCATGACCTAAACCTACACCCTGCTGGGGTTGGATGCTGTGGTGGGAATGCTAGTGGCAGGGCAGCTTCAGAAAATGCAACACTTGTGCCTCCCTAGTGAAGGATGAGTATGGGAGGCCAGAAAGCCTCAGCCCCCACTGCCTTGCAAGTGACCTCGTGGAGGGGAAAGGCTACGGGAGCACACCCCGACAGAAAAGTACAGGGCCAAGAACCAGTGAGTGGAGCCTGAGGTGGGGTCCAGGTTGTGAGAAGGGGGCCTAAGACAGGGCCCAGGTCCACTGAGGCTTGAGGCTCATGAAGGACCCAGGTGTTGAGGCTTCAGGAGTATGGGACTGAGAGTCCCAGTGTGGGAGCACGGGGGGCCCAGGCAGGTCTAAGGACGCCCAAGGCCAAGTTTAGGCAGGATGCGGCCAAGTGATGGCTCAGCTAAGGGACTGGGGAGGAATGATAAATATGGATACTAGCTGCAAGGCATGGGCAATGGTATAAGGGGAGGTTCAGAGCCGTGTATTCACCCTTGGCATCACAGCAATTAAATGGGCAGCCTCTCACCTACAAACATCTTGAATTATACCGAAGGCATGGCAGATGAGGCAGGTGGGCGGACTGCCCTAGACAAGTGGGTGTGTCAACGTCTGGACTCGCCCCAGGATAGCCCACTTGTTACCATCCAAAATAAGTATTTCACAAATACTTGATCTAGCATTATGTCAAATGTACTGCCAGAGTGTGCAACAAAACGCCAAAATAGCAAGAATCTTCTCTTATGGTTTTCACCATCTAACTCTTAGCTTCTGGTTCAAACTGTTAAAGCACTTTAAGCCCAATGCTGGGCCCACCATTTGACTTGGCAAAGCTCCTTACTCATTCCAAAACAGGGATGAGGGCAGAAAGGCAACATGTGTCAGCATGAACCAAAAACTGTACTCACTAGGGCTAGGGATAGAAATTACACATAAACCAGTATAAGTGATTGGAAAATGGTTCAAATCTGTGGGACAACAGAAGTCCACAGCACATAAATGGCTGAAACAGGTTTAAGGTAAACCTGGATGGATGTAGTATCAGACTTCAATGGATTTAGATTAAATCGGTTTACTGAACTTCTATCCCAGATCCCATCCAGATTCAAGTACAACTCACAGTCCCCCGGCATCCCAGGCTGTTTTGCACCTTCCTTACAAACCCCACCCCTACAGCGTGGGCAGGCTAGCCTTGACCTAAGCTGTCTGCTCCAGATAAGTAGGGAGGTGTGCTCTGGCTTCTGACCTGAGCCCCTGCAGGCATGTGGCTGCATTTCCAGAAGCAGAACTGAATGTCTGTTCACTTGCTTATTGGTTCAATCTACGCAGCTTATACTAACTGTGCGGGCCGGGAGCGATCCGGGCCCTTTTTCGCGCCGCGCGGGCTGTGGCCAGCAGCCCGGGCACACTGGGTCGGAGAGAACAGGCAACACGCTGGAATTAGGCACGGACGCGTAATGGTTGATTCAAGATTGTTTACTTACACCGAAGATGGTCGCGGTGTAGGCTGGACAGTTTCCCAGGCACAGCTCCGTTTAAATCCTCGTTTGAGGACTCAGACAATATTCGGATCACTCCCACGGAGTTGTCGAGGCTCCGTGGATCCTTTTGCGCTCAGGGAGAGGGATACGTCGAGGACTGCGAACAGCGATGGGGAGAGGCTAGAGGCTGATCAGACCCCTGTTGCCTGCTTGAAATGCACTGGGTCCGATAGGCTCCGCAGCACTTAGAGATCTTCACACAGCGTGAAGTCTCCTCCTCCTGGTGTTTGTGGAGTCCTCCAACTTGGGCGAAAACCACTCAAGCCTTTTATACGGCTAGCAAGCCAATCGCTAGCCGCCACGTGTGAAAAATTTCACGCAAGCCAATAATGGGGCTCGAATTTGAATAAGAATGGCGGGGAAACTTTTCAAAAAGGATTTTTTTG
>NW_005842014.1:2387065-2402062 GCF_000455745.1 Alligator sinensis
GGCTAGCAAGCCAATCACTAGCCGCCACGTGTGAATAGTTTAGAACTAGCCAATAATGGGACTCGAATTAGCATGCAAATGGCGGGAACTCTTTGCAACGAGCATTTCTGTGCTGCAATAAAGAAATGCACCCTGCAAAGAAAGCTACAAATTGGCGGGAATTCTTTTAGACCGGGGTTTTCCTCTGCAGCAGAAAACTCCACCATGCAAAGAAGCTGTAATTTAGCGGGAACATAATTCAGTGGTGCCAAAGCACACACAAAACAAAAAACCACACCTTTGGGTTGTGACACTAACCAGCAACGACTGAATTGATTCAGCCTCAGGCTTTTTGACTATCTCTATTTAGCCAAAGGGACTGTAGCACTGGGCTCACTGAGGCCAAGATTATTGTTTGACAGTATTTAAACCATACTCAACATTCCACATTTTTTTTTTGCTACTTGTTTTACTACTACACTGGTCACATGCATTTACTGGTGACTCCAAATAGAGTTTGAAGCAACAAGTGAACAAATTAAGTTAAAACTATGCACGGTCACAATAGTTATATTGAATGCAAAAAGCTTTATTTAAAATCTCATCACGGATGGAATAGTGCAAACCCCAGGATGCAGTTTGAGAAATGTTACTATAGCAATATAGTCACTACAAGCTACTGAGGAGTGAAAATAAGCACAGAGCAATCTTCCTTCTGTTACAGACATTTTTGGAATTCATCCCCACTCCATAGCAACATGGAATTTGATATTCCAAGGAAAGATATGTCCATGTAGTGATTAAATAATTAAAGTAAAACCTACAGCAGGTTAGAGAAACAAATCTGAATGGATACTGGGGGCAGGTATGGTAGGTCAGAATCAGGAACACACAAGCTGGTAGAAGTAACCTGACTCTGTTTCCCCTGCTTCCATTAGGCCTATGGACTGAGTTCTAAAACTCAGCCTATGGTCTCCAAAGCTTAAGATCTTAATTTATTGTTAAAAGTGTATATTAAAATATTTGATAAAGAGTAAAAGACAACCAAACCTCTCCACAATTTTTGAAAATGGAACAAATACTTCCTGATTTCATACCAGGTTTGAAAAGCTGAAACAAACAAGGAGCTAAGTTTATCAAATGTTCAAACAAAATCTTTTCCTAAGGTAAAAGGAAGGGCAATACTTTGATCCTGGAACTGGAAGAGAAAAAGTCAAGAGGGAGTCTATTACAAGAAACTTTTGTAATTTTATTTTTTAAAGCAGCTTGTGTTCTGAATTTTCTGCTGTACTCAAAATAACCCAAAATAAAAAAAAACCTGACAGTCAATCTTAACAGTATACTTCATATTTCAGAGTCTAGTTCTGCCGACAGATTGCAAGTTTACAACGCAGAGGTATGCTCATGTCCACTGACAACAGCATGTCCCCTTGAGTCACCCAAGTCATGTGAAAAATGACCATCTAGCAAGCCTTGTGAGGGCTATGCACACATGGGCAAAGCACATCTGAAACACAAGCATTAGGCTCGTGCCTTGTATACATTGCTTAATTTGGGTAGAACAAAGTGCTCGACACTGTTCACCCAAAAGGCAACGGAACATCATGCAACAGCAACAGTGACATGTGGGCACCCGATCAGCCACAAAACTTCTAGGAAACAGACGCATCAATATGTACACAGAGAATGGGCTCGAGAGTGATACAAAGTGGTTGAATCGTTTCCGTATGAGGTTTGTTCTTAACTGAACATAAACACTCAAAAAGAAATGAATACAACTTGAGACAGTAACTCAGAGGTGTGAGCCACTGAAGTCTTTCACCCTCTCAGCATGGTTCCTCCATGCCTGTACTCAGCTACCCACCCAAAATTGTAGGGCTTCCCCGGATACCTACTAATGCAGGAGCAGGGAGACTGACTCCAAACTGCTTTCCTTCTGTAGGGACAGCCCTCAAGGGGCTAATGCATATATAAAGAAGCAGGGATACCCCTCTCCCAGATCCCCACAACCACATATCCCCATATCACCTCTTGCAGTGTCCCACTCTCCCTCTGCCTGACCCAGGACCCATTTTCCATTTTGCTTCTCTAAAAGGGGAATGTGTGCTATACGCTAGGTATAGTAAATGTTAAAGGGAGATGTTTCTGGGCACAGCATCATCTTAATCCCCAACTGTGCAGGAAAATTTATATCTGTATCTATCTATCTATATATATATATATAAAGGGTTTAGTCTGTCTGTCTGTAACGCTCTTGGGGGGCGTGGCTCCTGGCAGGGCATGGCTCCAGCCAGTGTGGTGTTAAGAATACCCTTCAGGAATGACGGGCGGGGTGGGGCTCCAGTGGAGCAGGCCAGGTGGATGCGGAGTGGGAGGGGGAAGCAGGGGTGGCATGGGGCCAGACGCAGGGAGAGGACGTGCGGGTGGCATGGGGCCAGACATAGAGCTGGGGAGGGGGGTGCCATGGGGCTGGACACAGAGCTAGGGAGGGAGTGGGGCATGGCCAGACACACAGAAGGGGTCAGAGGAGTGGCACGGGCCCGGACATGGAGCAGGGATGGGGGAGGTGGCACGTGGCCATACATGGAGCAGGGCAGGGGAGTGTGGCACACAGTCGGATGCAGAGTGGTGGAGGCACAGGGCAGTGGGTGGTGGGAGCAGCCACTGTGCCCAAGCTTCCCCACCCTGCTCCTGGGAGGCATCAGCATCATGGGGTGGTAGGTGGCAGCACTCCATCCCCACCCACCCCACCCCTATCATTCTTGATGGGCAATTCGCTAGTACATTAGTACAATCTGTCAACCTTCAGATTATTTTTAATAAGGAAGGGAGCTGAGTCTTGGGAACCCCTGGCCCAAATGACCCCGAATTTGGATTGCTAACCCTATCCAATTCCTCCTCCCATGAGAGCAACCAAGTTTCAAAGGAATAGCAGCAACACATGGATTTTATAGCACTCAGAAAACTTGTTAAAGAGCAAAAATCATAGGACAGGAAGGCACCTTGCAGGCCACCAAGTCCAGCTCCTGGCATTTGCAGGCAACCCCTTGTCCAAAAGGAGCCACAGGAACATCCACCCCAGCACTCTCACTCAAAGTCACCAAGAACTTTAGAGGAAAAAAATCCTACAATGTGCCATCAGAAAGAGACATGGGTGCTACTAATGCCTTGGTTAATGCAGTGTCTAGCAATTAGCAAGGCAAAATGTGCCCAGATGTTCCTAAAAAGTGGACTGTGCCCCATGTTACATGGGATTACAGCATGCCTCCTTTATACACCAACAACCTACAAAGATGTCTCAACATTTCCTTTCGACTCCTCATGGGGATAACAAATACTCAGATACCATGTACTCTGGTTACTACTTCAAGAATACCTCAGTCCTATGCAGGGTCTCTTCTATAAACTAAAGGAGTTCTCAGCCTTACCTATTGTTGAGCTGGCACTTCATTGTAATGATAAGCACTGGAAAACAGTGTTTTACCATGAAAGCATCCTCTCATCTTTAAGAATACAACTATCTCTATTAAAAACATGTTGCTGGAAAACTCTTTAAATAATTTAACACGTTTCATACAAAGAAAACAATCTATAAAGCAGTTACTTAAAATGCATAATACAGTCAATGTGTTCTCAAGAGATCAGCGTGGCTTCTTCTCAACCATTCAGCCACCCTCAGCACACACATATTTTGGCAGTATTTTAAAAATGCATATTTTTTACATGATGAAAAAGTTACTTTGAAGCAATTCTACTCTACTTGCTCAATATGTATTCAATTTTTTAAAAGATAAAGCCTATTATTTACCCAATAGGCCAGAACTGTTCTGTCTAAATGTAAATATGTATTTGAGATTCATGCTACGCAGAGTAAGAAGCACTATGAACAAAATAAAAGAAAAAAAAAAAAAGAAATCTGAGCTGAAGTGGACACTACAGCTGCCCAAACCAGAGCCTGGCCACCCAGAGCCATAGTCCAGCTGCTGGCCAGGCTCCAAGCTGCAGGAGCGACACAGCTGCAGCTTCCCAAGCCCCCAGGACTCCAAGAAAGGCTGCTGGGGCCAGCACAGTTGCCGGCCCCAGCCTCCTCTATCCCGCCCGAGGTAACCTGCCATGCACCAGAGGGCACGTGGCATGGGCGTTCCCTGGAAACAACTAGCAGTGGCACAAGATATCCCAATGCTAGTTGTTCCCGGGGGAACAAATGTCCCTGCTTGTCTGGGTGTGGCTTATGAGGCCAAAAAGGACTAAATGGATGTCAAGGTGGAGTGCCCAATTAGCCAAGACACCCTTCCCCCTTCAAGATTTATGTTCTTATAGACCCAATTTATGCTGTGAGTAGAAATCGCCAGCCACAATGCATGGGTGTTGGATTGGTAGCGGAGAAATTCCTGGAGGCTTACACCTGAAGCATGGACCTCCCATCAGCGGAGCAGGAAATATGCTGCACAAGAACTGCGGCTAAAGAACTTCATCCCCAACACCAGCTTCCGCCCCTCAGGATGGCAGCCGCCCCGCAGGGCCTGGACTGCTCTTGACCACCTCAGAACACATGTTGGACAGTCAAAGGAAGCATGCATGCTTAGGGCCTCTCCAACGACACTGGCTACAGCTGTGGTGCTCAAGCTCAGACTGTGGAGCACATAATCTAGGAATGCCCTTACGGCCCTTCTTCGGGTGCCCGCGGTCTTATCGACATCGACCATTCTACCTATTGCTGGCTTTCTGGCCCTCATGCTTCCAACACATGAGTATGCTAACATGCATTTCATTTTTATCAGGGTGGAGGGGATGCTAGCTGCAGAACAGACTTCAAAATATCACAGAAGTCAATGCAGATGCAGCATGTGCATTAGATGGTGAGAGGTACAGATATAAAACTGGAAACAGAAGACAGGAAAGTAGAGAAAGAAATGGTGATGTTAGGAAGAATGGGTAGAGAAGGAGAACAGGGGCTGGAGAGACAAAAGTGTATGTACTGGTCATGGGACATAAATCATTAGGAGAAGAGTAAGCAACTGATAATTGATTAACCAGTTGCTAATTAGGTAGTGAAACAACAAAGCAATAAATTATAGTAAATTAAGTATAAAGAATCAAAAAAGCAATAAGTCAATTAAGTATGCAGAGAATCAATGATCAAGCAGCGGATAATTAATTATGTGGGAAGTCAACAGAACACTTAATTAGACAGCAATTAAATATTCAGAGAATCAAAGAAAAAGTAAATCAAGTATTCAGGTAAACAAATAACATGACTAACAGCCAAGAATACTGAGAAATATTCGGCTCACAGAACGATTTGATCTGTGTTATTTCAATAATCAATTTGTCCAGGCACTGTGAGCTAGGCTTAAATTTAAATACATCTCAGCTATTTTTCATTTTTAAATTAAAAGGTATCAACATAAGCATATTACAAACTAAACAAGTAATAATTAATTATAATTTATAAAAGTGAAATCGTTCTACTAATTTAGTCTCATATTATTCTTCCAAAATTCTCAGACACTCTCCTATCTCCCAGAAATGTTGAGATGTCTGTTTAATTAGCATTTGAAAACCATTATTTCCATTTTATGGATCTAGTATACAGCACAAGGAGTAAGGAGCCAACCCCAAAAAAGCCCTAGATACCTAAAATAAGAATTAAGCAGATTTAGATGCCTAGATCCAAAATTGCAATCCAGAAAGTCTTGCACAATGACTGCCTCAAATTATTATTCCCTCTTTCTGCCCTGAAAGTTTTGTAGAAGCCTGTGTTATGCTTTCTGAGAGTGCCCAAGACTGCCTCGGGCTGAGCTCCCTAGCTCACACCTACGGTCCAGAAGCTATGTGGAGCCACACCTGAACCCAGACCCAAACCCATAGGCATGCTCACACCACACCTAACAGAGACAGACAGCACTGAATTCAGCAAATGCAGCAGCTGCAGCTACTGTCTTTCAAGAATGTGCCTCAAAATGTGGTAGAGGTCCCAGCCTTCTCCCACAGGCTTGCCCAATGGTTACAGCATTCATTCAAGTGGGAAACCTGGCTTTTAAGACCTCAGCATGACGGGACTAAAATCCACATTTCCTACTTAGAGTCCAGACCCTACTTTCAGCATTATTTTTCTTTTTTAATCCAACAATTGTTTAAGGCAAAATACATAAATAGTCCAGGGAGCAGGACCCAGGTCTCCCTCTCTTCCAGCTGAGCGCTGTAACTACTTGATTTATTCTTCCTTGATTCTTCTGCTAGCCTCTTCAATCTCAAAATTCCCTAGCTCAAGGCTGGCCAGCCTGCAGCATGCTTGCCACAAGTGGCACGGGTAGCCTGTGTTTGTGGCTTGTAACAGATCAGAGCAGGGCACAAAGCTGCAGATAGGGCAGGGAGCTGAAAGGAGAGCAGATCAAACAGGCAGCAGAAAGCAGAGCAGCAGATCAGGCAGGAAAAGGGGATTGAAGTGGCACTTGGGGAGGGTGCCGAGCTTAATTTGTGGCACTCTTGCCAATAAGGTTGGCTGGCCCCCACTGCTCTAGCTCTTTAAATTTAATCTCCCACTCGGCATGCAGGTTTTTCAAATCACCTTTCTGGGGCACCTACCTCTCCCCATGCACTATACAGAGAGTCTAGGTGCCTACCTCTAGGTTTGGCATTCCACTCCATCACCCACATGCACCTAAGGCATCACAGCACTAAGGTGTTTTGCCGGGGGGCACTGTGATTTTCTCAAAGTCACATAAACTGGTTGTACATTATGATCTAGGACTGTCCAAACAGTAGCCTTATATCATGGCCTGCAGGGCCAAAAATTTTGCACCAGAGTGAGTGACGACAGCACGGCTGTCAGAGCCACTGTTGGCAGAACCAGCACCCAAGGGGTTAATAATCTTGCTGCTCTCTCCACCAGGGCTATTCAGGAGAAGATCCTTGTTGAAGACTTTTTTTGCCATTGGCAGGAGCAATAATCCTGTGGCTGCTGGTTGTTCCACTGCTAAATTTCTGGGTTGAGATCCCAGTTAGGAATGCCTTTCAGTGGCAGGGCAAGCTGTGACTGTGGGTACAGCGAGTACATGCAGGTTAATGTTACTACTGCTCAACCCGCTGCTTGGAAACCAGCTGCACAGCCTGTGAGAAGCCTCGCAGTCCAGATCCAGCTCTGCAGCCCAAATGAGTCAGGCAGACCTAGTCTACAACCCAAACTTCCTGTCTCCCAACCTCCTTTTTGAGGAACTACAAGAATTAACGCAGCACCATGTCTACATGCGAGGTTGCTGAAGGTCAACACAAACTGTGTTGCATTAAGTGTTTTGCATTCACAAACAAATTTTTGTTCAAAGTCCAGATAATTTGCAACAACTGCTATTAACCTCTCTTTAAAGAGGGTTTCCTTATATGCAGATGAGTTTACATGAAGCAAGGGTGGGAGTATATGTATCCAAGCTCTCCACCAGCAGCCTGCACCGCACAGAATGGGACTGGGTTACTCAAGGTGGGCAAGGGTAACCACTTGCCTTGTGCCATGTGGATTTTCAACTTCAGATTAAGTGACATTGCAAAACACAATATTCTTTTAATAATTTAATTTATAAATAAATAATCCATAGGAAACACTTTTTCATTTCCTATTTGAAAGCCCTTAAACCTACTACAGAAAACTACTTTTTACCTCCACCCAAATATGAGGAATACTGCCTAACATAGCACAAAGGTAGCCAAAAATGAGAGAAGCTTCTGAACTTTGTTAGTCCCAGACTGTGGCAGGGCACCTTTGGTGCCTGGCACTTTAACAGGTTTCAGCAGTCTGTGGAGCAGCCGGCAGGTGCAATGCGATCTAAGGAGGGGGTCAGATGACCGCAAGAGGGCTCCTGGATTGGAGGATGGGGTTGAGCAACCTCAGTATAAACCCAGGCCCTCAGAGCTGAGCACAGTTGGTGCAGGGAGTCAGAGGGATAACATCCCCAGTTGGAGATCTGCTTCTCCCAGAACATCTGGAGGTCAAGGGTAAGAACTATGGGGATGGAGCAAATTCCTGGGGAATGACCTAAAACTACACCCTGCTAGGCTAGGATGGTGTGGTGGGGCTGCCTGTGGCAGGGTGGTCCCCAGGAAATGCCACATCAGTGCCTCCCTAGTGAAAGGTGAGGATGAGGCTCCATATAGTCTCAGCCCCCATGATCTGATGGGATTACCCTATAAAGGGGACAGGCGAGGGGTCCAGGCATGGTTCTGGACTCCTGAGGCTCTATGATCTGGTGGATTATCCCATACAGGGGACAGGTAAGGGGTCCAGATGTAAGGTCTGAGAGCCCTGGGGAGTGGGTGGTATAGTGGTCTCGGTGAGGGGGCATGCAAGAGTGAATGGGCTGCGTAGAGTCCATATAGCAGGCCTGAAGAACCAGGCACGGGCTGCGTGGAGTAGGGTCCATATGAGGGGGTCTGAAGGACTGCGTAGAAAGTGAGATTGTGTTTGGAGAGGCCTGAAAAGGTGGAACTGTATAGGAGTGTGAAGGCGAGTGGCTCAGTAACCTACCCAAAATAACCTCGCTGGCCCATGCTGGGGCCAGGACTAAAACCAGTCAAAGGGCCAGAGCGCCCACGGTGAGGGACTGCCAAGGCTAGAGGCCAGGAGTCGTGACTAGCCTAGAGGCGAGGCCAGAGCCAGTGAGGTCAAAGTTCCTGGAGGGGCCACAGCCATGAGGAAAAAAGGACTTGGGGAGTTTTGCCACCTAGAATGAGGGCAGAGTAGACTGCCTGAGAAGGAAGGATCCAGTTGGGCTCCACATGCCAGGCAGGCATAGAATGAGGTCCATTGTGGGGCCAGAGCCACATAATGATGCCATCTGTGAGGCATGGGACACTGTATAAGGGGAGGTTTGGAGCAGTGTATTACACTGTTGGCATCGGGCAGTAAATGTGCAGCCTCCCACCTTATAAGCAGTTATGAATTAGATACAAAGGCGTGGCAGGTGAGGCAAGTGGGTGGACTGCCCTAGACAGGTGGGCAGGCCAATGGTTTGACCGGCAGCACGACAGCCCCCTGTCACACGAACACAAAATAAAAGAAAATATTGGGGGGAAAAAAATCTTTTTTTTTTTTTTTTTGGCAGCAATATTCTCTCTCTCCTTTCTGCAACAGAACCCTGATTCTCGCAGTCTGTTACTGCTGTACATCCTCACTGCCTGGACTCGAAGCAGCAGCTACCCTCTCAGACTGAGTAAAGAATGGATCATACAGAGCTTCACCTAAATAAATTTCAGCAGTGTGTAGATTATAACATGCTGTAAAGTGCGTAATGGTAATATGGTATAGTGTTTACTTGCATTCACTTGATCAAAGCTTGGGTAAGAGATGAAAAAGAGTAAGCAAGAGAATATCAGAAGTTGAGCAAGACAGGTTAAAAGGAGCAGGCTAAAGGTTGCTCAGTGTACACAGTGGTTTTATGCCAATTGAATCTGTTTTTCTAGTTTACAAAAAGATACAGCTTAACTAGGGGATAAAAACAGGCATATGAATATTAATTAGGGTAAAACCTATTAGCAACATTTGAAGAATTGTCCCTATTTGGTAAGCTTTCCGATACTGAGCCATGCAACAGAGTATAAAAATCTGGGTTCACCTTTACTCTTCAGCCTTGAATTGAATGTTCAGTTCTTGCTGAAGAGTCCATCTGTAAATGAACCAAAATAAGCACTCTTTTAAACCCTAATTTGAAGTGTAGGTGAGAAGTCTTTTTTTCCCCTGCCAGGCCCACCACCTCTTAGAGGCCTTTGAGACCAGAGGTGGTAGAAGCTCCATCCTTGGAGGCTTTCAAAACCCAGCTAGACAAAACTTTGGCTGGGATAATCTAGTTGGGGCTTGCCCTGCTTTGCACAGGAGGGTGGACAAGATGACCTCCGGAGGTCCCTTCCAACCCTAAATTTCTATGATTCTATGACTTTAGGATTTAAAGAAATTAATTTTAAGTGCTCTCAACTATCAATAAGATTGTTGTTTCTTTATATGAATGCATATTTTACAAATTTTAATCATTTGCTTGATACCTGTGCTGTTTGGTCATTCGTATCTTATCTGCATTTCATTAAATTTGCTATTAAAATCCATCTGTATTTAAATAAAAAAGTAAAACTTTGATGCAACTGGCTCTTCAAACTTTTGTTGGTTCCCAAAATACTTCTGGAAGTTAACAAAAGGAACAATGCTATATAGAGAATTCACTGCCCAGAAGCCAAGCAGGAATTTTTAATATTCTGGAAACACTTACCTACAAACTAGGCATTTCATTTCTAAAGATTACTGATATAATTGCAGAAATGCAAAGCTTTTCTATTTTAACACAGCTGCAGATTTCTGGTTAGTTGGGGAAGGAAAAGAGTTTCACTACACTATAAGAAGACCAGAGTTATCATCATTCTGCACTATAATAAGAAACATGATGATAATGCACTGACACAAGATCACAGAGAAAATAAAAGGATTATTGTTCAAAACTCAAGTGCAATTAACAACTGATGTGTTTTGTTATCTTGAAATGGGGATACATAGCTCTCCGTATAAAATTTATTCTTTTGGTAACACAAATTCAGAGTATTATCTTACTGGCTTGCCCAAGAAAAAAAAAAAAACACTTTCTTTTCCATTGGTATAGCCACTTCAGCTGAAGCAAGAAGTATCTTAAACTTAAGGCAAATAAGTAGCAAACCAATAATTTTAGTCTAATATGAAAAAAACCGCAGTACTTTACTCATGTGTTAGGTAAATAGATTTGTATTTTGAACTGAATGTATGTAGAATATATGCAATGTCATTTTCTGTGCTATTCCATATTAATTCCAAATGCATTAAGAAAAACATATTAAAGGCATCACATTAAACTCCTCTGTGCTTGTCAGTGTCCCTATTTTCTCACATTTCTACTTTATTTGAAATCTATATTCAAATGTGTTTTGTTGGTTTGCTACTAAACCGTATACAGCTGGGGCACCCATCATATCAAACAGAAAGTAAACATTTTAAAAATGAAAAAGTCAGACTTTCAAAATATTGTGCAATGCACCAATACACATTTATATACCTTCTGGCAATCAGCATTATTTCTGATCCTTGATGAAAAGCAATTAATTCTGCTGATTGCATTTTTCAATTCTTCAAAAAAGGAACTTGAAATAAGCATGATTTTCCGTTACCCATACGTTATCTTTAAGGCACTTCAAGACTTGCTCTTCAGACCTTCCCCTCCATCATTTTAGAGAGATACTTTTAAGAAATATATTAGAATTATTTTTATTTCTTTTGTTGGCACGAAGAAAATCATCACTTCACCACTTTTAATCAGTACGCTGCATTTTCTTACTATGCTTCAGCAAGTTTAAAGATGCCAGACATCCTGTAGGACACTAGATGGTGCCACATCTCCTGTTGACTCCCAAAATTTACATAAAGACCTTGTCCACATGAGGGATCTTGAGAGAAAAATTCCCAGAATTTGTTAACAGCAGCTCAGTAGCAAGTGAGAGTCATAGTGCACATGACTTAGACTGGTACACATTTTCAGCAGTATTTCAATTAAACCTATTAAATGAAAGTCTAAACAATACTGCTGAAAAGGCTACCAGTCAGAACTACCTATTACCACTAAAAGCAAGTCAATGAAACACTGTGCTGAAAGTTATACCAGTCAGAAAGGTATCTATATTAGAGGTCCTGGCACTGCTAACAGAGGTGATACTAAACTGGTGTGAGCAAAAGTGGCTTTTTTCAGTTATTTAAAAAAAAAAAAAAAAAAGCAGCTTCTGGTTTATAATGGCAACTGAAACAAATCAGATGCAGAGACTGAAACAGAAAATAGTGGCATACTAAACAGGAGTGGAGTGGCATTAGTTCCACGTCTACTTCTACATTATTTTGTTGTTAAGTCATTACAGTCTCCTAAGAAGGCCTATTATGGTCATTATCTAAACACCTCCATCGTTTTCTACGTTTCAACAAAAGAAAGAGAGTCGCTGAAAAGTTAGTATAGGATGCACTCAACAGAGAATGAAGTTGTATTATAATTAATACCAATCATATGATTTTATAAAAAAATATCCTGTCACATATGTTCGATAATGCTTTTGTTAAGAATACAAATTTGGTAGACAAGAGGCAAATTTGCTGATACAGAGCTTGGGGTCTACATACAGAAATCCCCAATGTTCAGGCATATTCAGAGCTGTGCTTTTAGCAAGCATCCCACTATTTTATTTTATGGTCCCAAATCACAGATTTTCCAGAATCTAATGCAACTTGGCTGCTATGTCAGATATTAAATAAAGATGTTTTTATGCTTCACTTGTTTACAGCGTGGTACAATCAAAAATCTCAGAGCATTGTATAAAGGTGAATAAATATCTCCATCCCTGTTTGACAAACAGAGAAGCTGAAGGGCAGAAGTGTCAAAAATGGCCCCCCAATTTCAATGTGCCCAATCTGAGATGCAAAGAGGCTGATCTAACCACTCTCAGTTCCCAATCATTTTACTTGAACTTAACTTAGGCTTGCTTAGTGAAAAACATGCCTAACATCACATACTCGATCAGCAGGGTCCATCAGAGCACAGATCTCCCAACTTCTGAACCACATCAGCACATTTTCCTCGTAACCCGTTTTCCCTAGAGCATCTGCTACTAAACCTATCACAGTATTGGCTTCACAGTAAACCTTGCCTGCATTGCAAATTCTTAAAGTTTGTCTAATGAAAACTAATGAACAGTAACTTCCAACATGCACAAGTTTTCATTGTTACTCTAAGAAGTAATCACAAAGAGATAAGATAAGGAAGAACAGTGTTTGCCAAATGGCTTTGTAACCCAGTTCTGTACTCTATATAATCTAACAACTTTTACAGTCTAGACCAAATCATTTGTCTAAACCTTGAACGGCACTCTTCAAATCAACCTTGTAATACACATTGTTAACAGGAAATGAACAATGAAAAGCGGATGTTTAGAAAGTGAGGCTCTTGCCTAGAAGACAAAGCAAATAGATGCTTGTTTGCTTTCACAGACAATGAACCACATCTGGGTGCACATCGAAAGTACTAATCTTTCCCCAAAAGTACCTGTAGATGAACGGTGCGGCAAAATAGGCAGTAGGAAATCAAGCCTGTACAAACTGCTGCAATTTAAAAATCACTAACTAACTTCAAAACTCAAAATCAACAGTTAACACACACTACAGTTTATTGCAAGAAATGCTCATTTAGACAGTCACATTCATTGCTTTAAATGTCCCACAAAGTATTCATATCATGATATACATATTGTATAAGTTGGATATTTATATTGTGTAACCACAGAAAGAACCACGTAATGAGTTCAGCAGCAACATGCTGAGCGTGCATTCCCACACAAGGAGAGCCACATTACATGTTCAAATAGCAACATCTTGTGGTCAAGCATGGTTTCTGCAATGTACAGTACAGGATGCCAACCCTGCAAGGTACTAAGCTCCTCAAAAACTAAGCAAAAGGCCATGAAAATATGCAGGACCTTATAAAGAAAAATAAAGCCAAACCCACAGGACTAGCCATTACTATGAGTCCCTTACTTGAGATGCCCCCAGCCTGATTTTTGGAAGTATGCAATACTGACAGCTCCATCTGAAATCACCTAAACTGCAGGTTTTTGCCACTTGTGAAATTTAGGTTCAATGTGGGCCAAGTCAAACACTTACATCCAAGATGTCCAAAAATCACCTGCCATTTATATTGCCCCACGTATCTTTAGGAAGTCATTAAATTAGCCACAAAGGAGCGTACAGATGATCCTGTTTGGCAATGAAAAGGCCACGCATCAGAGCAGCTCTGATTTCAAAGTAGGAGAAACTGAACTTTTTATTTAAGAACGACATGCAGAACGTAAGCCAGCGCCCGCACCTATTTTACATTAGTGCTCTCGACCTCTGTTAGATGTTCTCCTGTTCAAATGTAAACTAAAACGCTGGCCAGAAAGAGTCAGATCTTGCAACACGAAACCCAGGTCACCAGAGCTGTCTTTCTCCAGCGCTCACGAAGGCGGCTGCACAGCAGCGGGGTCAGATAAGCAGAGCGCTCGAGCCTCTGCTTGCTCCCGCAGTCACGTCTGCTCACGCGTCCACGGTCAGGGCGCTGCTAGGGGCGAACCCAGGATTTGGCCAAGAAGCCTGCGCCCCAGTGTTGCGACAAATAGGATAATTACTAAATCCACACGATAATCTCAACCCTTGTACAATGCACGCTTATAACAGCAAAAGCACTCACACCTCACGATCATTTTTATTTCAACCCCAGTACAACGCACAGCGATCCGTAACGGTAAATGTGTTCAAAACGTACGATAAAGTTTTGAGACCGCATCTGCGAAACCCGAGTCTCACACACTCCTCACCGCTTGCCTCCAAATAAACGCTTCCGTTTTCACGACCCCGGTTCTCCCTCACTGCCACTTACAGCCGGCAATAAAAAAAATAATGAAAAGACTCATTTGCATACTGATGGTTATACAGATTTGCATTTTACTCTATAATATTTTTTACAGCAAATGCAATTATTTTGAGCTTGTAATGTGATCATTTCATATTTAAGACCAAGCAACACTGCTGCTCCCTCCCAAGTCGCCTGGGGTACGATCTCGACTGGGGCAGGGAGGCGGAGGGCGCTAGGACCCAGCGCCGCCCAGCCCCAGCGCTGACAGGACTATTTGCCGCGCGCGGATGCGCCCCTCCGGCCGGAACTAATTCCTACGCCACAACTTGGAAGCGAAGCCGCGCGGTCGAGATCCCTCCGCGCCGCCCCCCCTCCCCCACGGGGCCGCCCCGCTCACCTGCCGCCGGGGCCTCCATGGCGGGCGCGGAACGGGCACTTTCGCCCCGCTGGGCCGGGTCGGAGCCGGGCCTCTTGCCAGCTCCCTCCTCCGCGCTTTTAATTATTAATATTTTAATGAGGGGGGAGGGGACGGCTTCGCGCGGCGGCGGCGGCGGCTTATGGCGAATCTGCCGCGTCCGACACAGCGGCT
>NW_005842014.1:2402103-2427712 GCF_000455745.1 Alligator sinensis
GCTGGAGCGCGCAGCGCCCGCTCGCCCGGTGCCGAGGTGCAGCGCAGGCCTGCCTTAAACCCGGGCTGTTAACAGTGCTGGAGGAGAAACAAGTTTAAACTGCAAAACAACCCCACGTTTTACACGCACACGCACCCCTCTTGCACGGAGCCTGGGGATTTTCCCCAGGCCTCCATCCAGCGTTTAAAGGCGCACCCCTTAAAAGAAGTGCGACCGACACTGCTGGCAGCACCTCTGGGGGGTCGCCATTTGCTCTCCCCCTCGCTGCTGACACCACCGGTGGCGTGTGGGTGGTCGCCGATATCCGCTGGTCACCACCACCGTTGCCAGTGGCACCTGCGGGCGCTCATCGCCTGGCGACACCGCTGCAGCCGCCTGCGGGAGCTAGCTGCCACCACGCCACTGCTGCCTGCGGGTGGTTGCTGCGACCCCACAGCCTCCGGGGGCACGTACGGTTCGTGCCCTCAAGCATCTCTTTTCCCAACTGCATAGGCCTGGCCTCTTTAGTCTCTCCTCATACTGAACCCCTTTAAACAGCTAATCATCCTTCTTGTTCTTCTCTGGACCTTGTCTAGCTCCTCTATAGCCTTCCTGAGGTGTGGGGACCAGAACTGGGCACAGCATTCAAGGTGCGCGCGCCCCGTGGGTTTACAGAGGGGCACGAGGATACGTGCATTACTTTGCTGGAAGCAAATGCGTCTCCTGTCTGGAGACACTGACATCGAAAAAAGGTTGGTAGCAATGCTTGTTTTTCTTCAAACGCCCTGTGCCAATGACTGTTTTCTAGAAAAAACTATATTCCCTTGGTTTGATTATAACCTAAAAGTTACTTTTTGCACACTAAAGTTGGAGACATTTCCCTCCTGATTAGTCAAAAGATTGATTCACAGAAACATGATGGATGTGAACACGCTTGGGGGGGTCAGGAGGTTGCTTACTTTGGGAAAGGAGAAATTTAATTTTAGAACTGTTCATTGGAAGTCCATGGATTTAACTTCAAGTGATGGTCATTTTTCACACTTGGCCTGAGAGCTAACTAACACGAGGCAATGAACAGAGAGACCTACATGTGCAACTTCAAGCTGGATAGCAACCAGCTATAAAGGTAGTACACATTTCCCAGGTCTAATTTTATAGCTGGTTGGACTTTTTATGGTATGATAGGTACTTTGCATGTGTAGCTGGTCTCAGTTAATTGTGCAGCACCTGTCAGTCAGCCCTTCTGCAGCATGCTGAGCTGGGTCGGAGCAGCCCTGGGCTGGTAGGCTGACACTCAGGGCTCCCTGCCAACCGGGGCTGCTCCAACCTGGCTCAATGCGCTGCACTTTATAACAGCATGCCTTTATTTTTCACCAGCTGCCTGCCTCCTGCCTCCCTCCATCAGGGCGTGAGGCAGCCAATCACCTGCGCTGACCTCTGGCCCTGCAAGGCCCCTAACCACCTCCTTTTAAACCAAAGCAGCCCCATGCATTGGCTGCAGCAGCTGCAGAGTTCTCTGGAGGCCAAATCAGAAGCGGCCAGGGCTGAGGGGGGTGTTACACAGAAACCTGCGAGCTTGACCGTCCTGCCCCCGGGCCCAGGCAGCAGTACCAATGCCCAGCCCCATGGGCCAGGGCCAGAGCCATCTCCCCAGCCCACTGCAGTCTCTCCTGCCCCTCCTTGTGTGCCAGGCTGGACCAGCACTCAGAGCCTCTATGTTGAGAAGCAGGGCAGTGCTCTTGTCCTGGCGGAGGCATCCATACTTCACCGAGAGGCAAAGTGATGTGTCCATGGACCAGGACACAGTGCCTAGCAGATCCAGGGTGGATTTGGGTCTCTGCCACCCAGGGCTAGGAGCACTGTGTTCAGCTGTGCCCCGCTAGCCCTACTCTGCCCAAGAAGCTGGCAGGCAGCAGCTGTGCTGTGAATCTCCTGCTTCTGGAAAGGCGAATACCCAGTGCTCAGGCACCAGTGACAATGAGGGGGTGCTGCTGCTCAAACCCAAGCCTGCTCTAACTTGCAGGCACTCTGCCCATATGTTGAGGCCTGAATCTTTAATTAATTAAGCAGGGTCGTTAATCCCGATTAAGGATTAGCTCAGTGAAAGGATTTATGGTAAGGGCTTGCTCTCACCAGGTCTAAACTGTCAGCCTGGCTCTAACCTGGCGCTAGGTAATTAACTGATTAGCACAAATTGAAGACAATGGCACAACTGAGAGGTAATAACAATCAATGTATTAACAACAACAAAGTACAGGCAGTCATCGATTTACAACGTTTCGAGTTACAACGTTCCACACTTCCAACCTTTATAAATCGACACCCTGTTTCAACTTTATGACGTCAGTTTCGACTTTACAACACTTGATCCAATGCGGTGCCACGCCAGCGAACAAGTTCGCTGTGTCATTCATCTCCCTGGAGAACATCTGTCCAACTTTCCTTGGACACTTTCTTTAAGAAAGCAGACGAGACTCCAGAAAAAACCTGCAACCAAGACTCCTGAGAAGACTCCAGCCAAGAACCCTTCAAAAAGTCCAGCAAAGTCACCTCAAAGAAGTCCTTCCAAATCAATATGATTGCTATTTACGATATAAATACATTAATGTAGCTATATTACTCATCTATAATTGATCGAGTACAAAATTCTGGAGTATTTTTGGTGAAAATAGGGCATCGGACCTTGGTTCAGGAACCAATCCTCCATTTATAAAACATTGTTTCTCATGAGAAAATTGGTTCCGAGTTACAACGTTTCAGGAACCAATTGTGTCATAAGTCCGAGGACTGCTTGTATACGAACAAGAATCAATACCAATAACCAGAAAGCAATCCAACAATACAAACAGCACTGACAAAAGAGAGTCAATGGCTAGCTCCCTACACTGCCTGCCCTTGTTGTAAGCACCTCTCACAACACACTGGCAAGCTCCGGCCACCTGATCCAAGCAGGCAAGCCTTACAGTGCACTGTCCTCAGTCACGCCAGGCATTCCTCACTCAAACCTTCAACAACCGTTCGCCCAGGCTGCTCTAACATACGTGGTTGCTCACAGTCTCTCATCCCACGCACCCGGTCGCACCCAGCCTCAGGTGCAAACCCTCTTTATAGCCCGACTTGACTGACCCCTGTCAGTCATTCACACAGACAATCACATGCCCATGCACAAGACACTCATGCCCCTTCCGTGCGGCACTCAGCTATATGCATGGCCCTTGGCTGAGTTCTCAAAAGTAACTTTTATTCACCTCATGGACCTTCCCACCCTAGCAGAGTCATTACCACCCATGCTCCACTCTCAAAACTAGGTCAACTTCTCTCCAAAAGTGAGAAGTTCACCTCTTCTGCAACCCTCAGCTCTGTGTCTGGCCCCATGACAAACCCACTGAGCATGTGCAAGACCTAAATAGGCCAGGGGACACTGAGACTACACATAGTAGTAGTAGTGTAGTCAGTCTACACATGGGCGTACAGTCCAAGACCCAGGTTGTACGTGGTTAAAACCTGCGCCCCATGCTGGGGTCACAGGTGGGCCATAAAGTGTTTATAGCATGCTAGGGAAGGCCTCAGGGGAAAAAAAAAAAAAAAAAAGGCTGAGACCCCTTGGTCTTGGGCCAAAAATTGCACTGGTCAGCATTCGCAAAGTCACCTAAGTGCTACCAGTCCAAAACCAATGAGCTGCTCAAAGCTTGGGCTGAAGCTGAAACCCTAAAGTTAGATTTGTAAACAAAAGTAGGAGAACACCCATCTAGGTAGCAGGTCCTGATCTTGTATTTGTGATTGCAGCAAGCCCATGCCAGCTATCCTGTACCTGGATCGCTAAAGGCAGACCTCTGGAGGGACAATACAGGACACAAAAGACAGGTAGGGCAATGGGGAGGGAAATATGATAAAGGATAAATATGATAAAGGCTTTCGTTTAGTGGAAAGAAACAGTGTCAGCTGCTGGGGCGTGAGCTATCTAAGCAGCAGGCCAGGGTTAAGTCCTTAACTCCAGCAGAAGCTTCTTAGCCATGGATCTTGAACAGAGGAAAGCGTGTGCTTCCAGCCTCTCAGCCAGACTAGCTGCTAAAACAATGATATTTCACCTGGCCACCTACCTCAAGACTGAAAGTTTCACTGTGACATGCCGCCTAAGAGTTAAGCATTGCTAACACTGAGCAGAACAGTACCTCGAATGGTCTGAGCCTGAGTTACAGCTCTGATGCAGAAGGAAGGAAGGAAGGAAGGAGACAGTGAATAGACATTCAGATTTTTAATCTATGTTATATTAACTGTGTTCACACGCTGGATTAATTTTCTGAAAATATTCTAACAAAGAGGCTTAGTTTACTAAAATAGCCATTTATCACACATACAAAGCAAATGTCAAGTTTATAATTGGAAATATCTGAACTGGCAACATGAACCTAGTGCTAAATCAATTGGCAAGGGAGAAATACAAATCCTGTATGTGTGTGTTTTGGGTTGAACACTTATAACAAGTTGCTTTCAAATAAGCTAAAGAGGATTAATTTGGAAAAAAAGAAATAAAGGAAAGCGGGGAAAGGACAATTATTTACCCAGCTTTAGCGAGAGTAAAATCAGTCTCTATAATGTAAGCAAGGTTGAAAGAAGTGTTTGGGCCTCTTAATACACCTGTAGGTAAGGTGGGAAGCCATTTAAATCATTGCAAATAGTGCAGTTCATTTGCAAGATCCTACTGCTTTATATATTAAAAGCACTGCTTACAATGAATTGTGTCGGATATTTCTTTTCAGAACACCAAAGAGCCGTCATGTGCCTGGCTGTTAGCATCTAATTAAGTGTGGTTAGAGAGCCTGGGTGAAAGCAATTGATCAGCCAACCAGTGGCTTACACTGTCTGGCAGCCCCCTAAGCCACTTCCACCTATGCATCTGTTGCCTGCTACAAAGGTTTGCCAGCACATTAAGAGCTCCCATGTGGCAGCGGACTCCTCTCTTCTGCCAGCTGAGGGCACTTATATGCGGACTGTTTATGCTGTGGTGATTCCGGGACGATTTCATTGTCCAACATGGGTTGAGACAGGTTTGCAGGATTAGCTGACTTGGCCACCACACATCAGCTAACTTCTGATTGACAAATGTGCCCACCACATGTAGCTTAGGCTGCAGTGATACAAAAGCAAGCACTTAGGATGCTGCTGAATTTCCACAAGTCTGCTGGCTAAAAATATCGCTACCGGCTGTGAATGCAATCCAAAGGTGTTACCTTTAATTTAAAAAGCCATATTTAAGATAACGTAAATGATTCACAACAAATAGTCTGGACAGAATTCCAGGCTATGAATTCAGACATTAAATTATACCTTAGCCTACTGATCTTAATAGGAACTGCACTTCAATGACAGTGCAGCTGCTCATGCTAGAATACCTATACATATCCAATCTTGCCACAAGTAGATGTTCTGTTTGGTTTCCACTCCAGTGCTTATTGCATTAGTTCTGTTCTTAATCATTGTGAATATACTGCACACATTTTATTTTTAATGACTGTAGTATAGAATCCCTGTAGTCTCTCTCTAGCTGATTTCTGAACAAAAGAAAAGGTTGCATTATCTTTCCTAGAGATAAGCTGTATGGAATGATAGACTTTAAGAATTTTCTTCATATACTAAATGTATTAAATTACAAAATTGCAATCAAGGCAAAAACAGGAATTCATTTCAATATTAACTAGTGTAATAAAATATAGTTTTTCCTGTTATGTGAAAAAAATAATGGACATATAAATACTTCATTAATTTAAAAATAACTGTTTTATAAATTAAAACAGCATTACCACTCATGTTCCCTCACTAACAACAGCATTCATTCAGACAGAGGACTACCACAAGACAGAGGTATCCCCATAATCCTCCAAGAGAGGAATTAAATACTAGAAAGGCTTTGTGCTGGCTTTCTGAGTCGGGCTGTATTTTACCTCAAGTAAAGTGTATTTGCTCTTGACACCCAACTCAGGCTCTGTCACCAATTGGTGTAGAAAAACAAGTAACCAGTGTCTTTTTATTTTGATATTTCTGTGAAATGAAAGAGTGGTTATCGCTGCTGAACAAGTTCTTATCTCTTTGAACATCCGCTAGATATCTTATGAAACAGCCCATTCTGTATCTAATAACGAAGCTTCTGAAATGCATCCTGAGGAATATAGCTGTGAGACAGCATTGCTTATGAATACCCTGTTGTGGGGAGTTGTAACCAAAATATATAAATAGGAAAAATGATGCCTGTCACTTAAAGGGGTATTAGTAACTAGTACCTAATATACTGTTTCAATTTTAGAATCCTCCGTGATACTTGGACAACTTCCACCTTTAAAAAAAAAATATGAGCAATTAATTATTACTATTTTCTCTCTTCTGGAAGTGGGATTGTTTTCCTGACTACATTTGTGATATTCCATTTTTTAGTAAAATAGCTAGATTAGTATATATTTGACGCATCATGGAAAAGTATCTGGTGGAAGTTGTTCTATAGGTAAGGCTTAAAGGACCACAATTATTATTTAGTTTGCCTGACACTATAGGACCATTTTTTCAGTGGGTTATAACTTTGCCAAACTTTAAATATTTAAGAAGAAATTTCACATAGCGTTGGCTGCTTCAGGACTTTTTTATTTCCAATCAAAAAGAATTGACTATTTTTTTTAAAAGGAGGCTAAGGCAGGGGTTGTCAATTATTTGGGCCTGCAGACCACATAGGAAGTTTTGGGGAGCAGTCGTGAGCCAGGCCAGCACCCTTCCCCTCCCACGTTACAGCTCACTAAACCTCCCTATGTGGGATGGGGCTTCAGGCAGGTGGGGAGCTGGCATGAGAGTGGGCAGGCAGCAGCTTCAGCAGGGGCAGCTCCCCTGGAGCCCCTGCCACCACCAGTCCCGTCTCCATGCCACCCTTCTACCCTGAGGAGGGGCTGGAGCTGCTGCCCAGCTTCAGCATCAGTGGCCTGGGTGCAGAGGCAGCAGCAACTGGGCAGAAGCTGCTGCTGGGTGCCGGGGAAAAAACTGGCAGTGGCGAAGAGCCACAGGGTAGCCCTAGCATGGGCTCTGGGCAGCTGCAGCAAGAAGGGTCCCAGCAGTAGTAAGGGGGAGACAGCCATGCCTGCTGCTAAGTCCTGCTTTTTCCCAGTGCCCAGCAGCAGCTTCTGTACAGTTGCTGCTGCTCATCATGGGCAGATCTTCATCTCTCTCCCTCTCCCCTGCCTGAACCATCCCTCAGCTACAGCAAGCCCTGATCCACAATGTCCTGACTCCGTCCACAGCTTATACCAGCTCCTGTCCCGTGTACCCACCAGGAATCAAGGCATCTGCCTGTGTCTGCAGGTGACACTGCTACATCAACATGTCAGCTGCAGTCCCGGGCAACTGCCCTAATCCCCAGCGGGAGCCTGCCAGCAGTCCCCCCAGATGATGCTTCCGGCACATGGGGCGAGAGCTGCTGTAAGCTGTGGATGGGGCCAAGATGTGCCCACCCACCCAACATAATGCAACAGCTGGAGTTGCTGGCTCCCTAAGGGCTGGATCGCATGACTTTGCGGCCACCCATCCGTGGGCCAGATACAATCAATTGGATCTGGCCCATGGACCAGATTTTGCCCACCCCTGGACTAGGGGAAAATGTGTCAGTTTGTTATTTTGCCCATGCTGGAAATTATGGTGACCTTTCCTGTTCTAGCACCCCCATCTTTGGAGGTATTGAAGTTTTGCAAATGAGTTCCTGTTGTGTCAGGATTCCTAAATATCTGTACATTTCTCTTCATATGAAAGGGGAAAAAATTGAAACAATTCCTTTTCCATCAGCTGAAAATAGGGAAGAGAGCCAGCAGGATGGCATATGCTTTGTATGTCATCATCAGTGATTGCAACGTTTCATCTACCTCACCTGGGACCACAATGTAAATGCCTACTGTAAAGCCTCTGTAAGTTACTGCCAAGATTACTGAAGATACTTATTCTAACTGGATATCTAAACTGGTATACTAAAATTTCCAGTCTTGGTAGCCAAAATAAATACAGGATTTCTTGCCAAATTCTGGAGATTTTATGGGGACAATATGTTGGTTGTTTGAAATTGCAGTCTGCACCTGGGTATTACCAGAACAGATAATTGAGGGCATTCTACCTTACTTGAAACTCCTGTTTCTCAGGATTACTTTCACGCTCTGTACTGGTGAATCACCAGTTGCTGTCAATAAGAACCTGTCGGACAGCCAGACTACTATAAGAGATAAAATTTAAATTTTCACCTAGAATCATAGGGCTGGAAGGGACCTCAGAAGGTCATCTAGTGAAAGCCCTTGCTCAAGGCAGGGTCATCTTGTCTGAACTACTCCACAGAAGTACTGTACGTGTCTAACCGGTCCTTAAAAGCTTCCAAGGGCGGAAAATCCACAACCTTTCCAGGTGATCTCTTCCAGTTCCTGACCACCATTATGGCAAGAAAGTTCTTCCTAATATCCAACCTACCATATGTATTTGCATCCAGGACCACTTTAAATTTAAGGTAACTCCCCCATAATTAGATTCTATAAATGGAAAATTTTAAATGTGTTATAATTTTCAATGATAAAATCCATGTGGAAAATCTAATTTGTGGAAGGTCATCTTAAATTTGCCCTCCCACTGTTGTGGGAGGGAAAGCAGCATCTGAGGGTGAGAGGCTGAATCTTTCCTTTCTCCATGTTAATTGCGGGGGGAAAACACCTCATCATGGATTAGTAAATATGGTAAATTGCCCTTGTTGCAATGTAAGGCCCTTCCTACATGCCCCATCTCCTGCAGCTGTAAAGAATTCACATCACTTTCTAGCTATCCTTCAGGTATCCAGGTTTTCAATTCTCCTATGAAATATGAACTTTCATTTCTACCTAGAACTTTTACAGTCCTTTCTCCTATGCCTGAACAAGAGTGCTTGTGCCCAAAAGCTTGTAAATAATGATTTTTATTTTTTGCAAAAATCTACTTGGTTTAATAAAATATATCACCTCTACCATGAGTTATGATTCCTTTAACCAGCCTTCATGTATTTGAAGACTTATCAAATCTCCACTGAGTCTTCTATTGACTAAATAATCCAAGTTCTTCAAACCTCTTCTTGTAAATCATGGTGTTAAACTTTTAATCACTTTTCCTCTCTTCTGGACTCTTTCCAATTTGTTTACGTCTTTTTTGAAATATAGTGCCCAATACTAAACACAGAACTCCAGGTGAGGCCTCATCAGCACTCAGTAGTGAAGAAGAATCATTTCCCTTGTTTTATAAGCAACATTCCTGTTAAAACATCCCAGTATGGTATTATACAATTGGTACAATACAAGATCCTCACCTTCCATATGCTATTAGCTTTTTTGTAATTAGAGCACACTGTTGACTCATATTATTCAGCTCATGGTCTGCTCTAGTGCATGCTCTTCCTAGGACCAACCACAGTGAGTGTGAGAGTGCCCCCATCTCTGGGTCGTGGAGGAGAACACCACTGAACCCCTCCTTTTAGTTACAAATTCCATCAAGTCATGGCAGGCGAGTTGGGGGCCCAACCCAGGGAGCAGGGGGATACCCACAGTGCCAGCCAAGGGCACCACAAAAAGTTAGCTGGGCTGAGGGGAGCTCCCAGAAACCAGCAAAGGGTAAGACACTTGCACATAACCTATGCTGTCCCATCACTTTGCTCTGAATATTATAAATCTTGTAGTAAGAGGAAAAAAATTGTTTTGTTGGGTTTTTTGGGGGGTAGTAGGAGGGGAGAAAAGGACATTTTGAGTCACTACTTTCATTTGCTGTCAGGAGAATTCTGCAGTAAAAGTGCTTACAGGTATCAAACCCAGTTGGGCCTTTTGCGTTTAACGGTCAAAAATTGAGTTTGCAACCTAGGGATCCAGTCTAAGATTGGAAGGATTGAGTGATTCTACTTAGCATGCCAAGTTGTTACAGTGGCAAAGTGTATAAAATGTGGCATAAGAAGAGATTGAAAAACAAGCAGTAAGGTAATAAAATGTGCAGAAATGTGGGTGTTTAAATCAATATACAGGGTATGAACACACATATATTTGGAACCGTTTCAACAGGGAAATGTTTCAAAAGGGCAGCAGCTGCTATGTTCTAATAGTTACATGTGAACAAGCTACATATGGCACAAGACGGGATAAATCAAACGTGAGAAAGCAAGATTTCATCCAGTTTGCTCACTCTCCCAGAGTCTCTGATGACTTTAACAAGTGAGTGAAAGGGCAGGACTTGGCCAAATGTTTATTTTCAGGCATTTCTGAAGGCAAGTAGCCTTAATCTTTTAAAATAATCTTTTAAATACTGATCTCAAAAAATACCAGTGATAAAACTGTTGAAAAGTTTCTGCATTTCTTTACTATGTCAAGAGGATGACTTGGGATGAGGAAAGATTGATTTGCAGAAATAAGTACAATCATCTAAGTGACGACAATGATTTAGCAGCCTGAATAGAAATTTAAAAAGGAGATATTTAATAATGGAAAGATTTTTTTTTCTTGGCTTAGGTCCTTGAACCACAGTTAAATATAACACAATTTTTATCTTTATAAAGCAAACTTTTCCAACCTATAAGGATGTGTAATACCAATATACTAAAGACAATTCTTAGTGAGAAAAATGCATGAGAAAGAATTTGAAATTACATTTATAAAATTTTCAAGATATATATGACTGGGGGAAAATAACTTCCATTAGAAGATACTGCAGCATCCATGATCTAGTCTGATCTGGTTAAATCAGAAGAACATGGGAAGAATAATTTAAATTTAACGTATAAAATATATGCAAATAAAAATGTTAATGTAAAATAGAAAAAAAGTGGCTGGACATTAGTAATGCAAAAAGGAAGACCCCAGGCAGAAAAGATAAAAAATTAAAGATGAACATTCAGTTTGATGCTGCAGCTCAAAAAAACAAACACAGTCCAGGGCTGTATGAACAGAAGCATCACAATGGGATTTTCTTAATGTTTACATAATACTAGTTGTATCATTGCTGGAACAGTGTATTCAGAAGAATGTGGAAATACCATGTGAAGGTCTTAGAAAAAGTGCTAAGATAATAATGACTTCAAAAGGCATACTAATGGGAAAAGGCAGTAAATCAAATGCATGTAGCCTGAAAAATTGAAAAGTTTTCAGAGAGAAGGGAAATGTTACTTTGGCATATAACCACATAAATGGATATGATCAAGAAAGGGAGAAAGTGGCTCTATTATTTAGGAAAGATATGATTGGAAATAATAGACTTGAAATAAGAATTAAATCAGTTTTAAATCTCCAAACATAAAAAGTTTTACTAGAAGTCCAGCAAGTGTATAGAATCAGCTTGAAAAAGAGGTGGTGAAATGAAATTTTTTAGAAATCTTTAAATCATATGGGTATGTGCCTACTCGAAAGCAAAAGAAAAATCAAGTAATGGCCTTCTACAGGTTCTTACCAGCTTAAGCAACCCTGGGCATATCTGCATGAGATGTTTACTGTGGAGTAGACTAATTAGCTCCACAGTAAATGTCTTGCATTTAAATGTGTGGCCCTAATAGGCCACAGGAAACTAACTCTGCAAATACAAGTACTACCTGGCTGTGGAGTTAATTATTTTTGTGTGCAGCAGTGCATGTGTAGAAGCAGACACAGCTGGCTGGGGATGAGGGTGCTTCAGTGTGGGGGCTCCCTGCCAGCTGGGGATGCTGCGGTCCCCAGGTGCACATTCAAACAGCGCATCTGGGAGCAATAAACTCCAGTACAACAAGTGCTGGAGTTTATTGCTGCATGCTAACAGCACGTGTAGACATACCCCTTGTTGAACAAACTACTGCATCGAACTGTGCACTTAGTTCTTTGGTGTATATGCACAATTCTTACTTAAATCAAACTATGCCTGAGAATTATGATTGACCCCATTTGTCCTCAGAAAATGTCTCTCTCATTGTTTTGCATTCATATTCCTGACAAAGGAGTTCACAGCATGGGGCAGATACAATCCAGATCAAATAAAGACAGAAGGGAAATCTTGTGAACTAGATTATTTTTATACAGAACTATTTTTGCTTTGCTAGATAAGCACATGACAGAACCTGATTAACTGCTAAGGGCACAACTTGGTCATGTTATTCTTTAATTAACATCCTGTAAAATGTTCCTATGTAAAGTTGTAAGCCATCTCACATAGTTACAACGTATTTTATTCAGACATAGGCAATGTCTGATGGATTTTTTTTTTTTTGCTGTTTCTTTAAAATTATTGCATAAAACCAAGCCCTTTTAGCTTTTGCTTATTCCCACAGGTAGACTACATCTTCCCTTGCTCCGAACTTCAGGATCCTCCTAAAATACCATGGCACAAATGTCCACTCACAGCAACTAACACAGAGAGGAAAAGTTGTAGGAGTCTCTCTAGTTCTTACTTACCTCATTCTGGCACCAGGTGTGGGTATAGGAACATTTACCTCGTATCCAGAGAACATTTAAAAAAAATAACTGTGTTCCATTTATATTTTTGCACTTTCTCTGGTTCAGTTTTAGGCATCGTGTACATTACCAAACCCAAGGGACACAGAAAAGTCCTGCCCTTACCTGGTGTTTTCCATAACCCTGTCGGTAATGGGAGTTACATGAATGGATCAGCTGCCCAATGGTCTGCAAAAAGGTCAGCTCCCCAGCACATTGTTCTGATAGCTGGGAACCAATCAGAATTAATTGGAATTGGTTCCAGGCTAACTGGTACCTTTGATCTAGGCCTTCAGACCTATTCTTGGTTCCAGGCCTCAATCCTTTTCATGGACAAAGTGGGCTTTGTCTCTTTCAACATTCCTGAAAGTGGGGAAATGAAACAGTCTTTCGGTACCAAAGCCCTCTCCCGTCCTGTGGCAGCAACAAGGGCGTTCATTCCGTCATCTGAATGTCATGGTGGGGCACATCTGTGGGGAAAGATTTGGTCATTCTTTGTAGGATTTTTGCGAATAAGGAGTGTTATTCGAGTGAAGGCTTGCAGGGCTAGCTCCCCTCCTCCCTCTTTGGTATTTGCAAAAACAAACATCCATCGCTACAATTATATACATTGTTTTACTTCAGAAGTGTAATCCAGGACCAAAACTTAAAGAAAATGGGTTGTACAGAGTTTTGTATTTAGAATTTGGTTAATAATTATGTTGATAAAGGATGTGCCAGAGAAGAAGCCAGTTCACTCTTCCATAACTGAACTTAGTCTGCAGGCTTGACAGTGTGAGAGTAGTAAAAACTACACTCTGAAGAGGTGATTCCAAATATACAGTAGGAGCATATCACCTGTGCAAAAAACAGGAGCAGCTTCTTACTGGCACAACTGGCCCTAAAGAAATTGAACTAAAGGTTCAACATTAAACTATTTCAGCTTCTACGGTCTGTAAATGGGATGTCCTTCACTTTAAAGGAAGGAAACCTCGGAACTGTTATTATCAGCAATCCCTTGCAGTTGAGGATGATTGTCTTCCTTGACTGCCTTATTTGGGGGTCTGAAAATGGGTGACAAGGCCAGTCCAGGATCAACAGGTTCTACTGCAACTCAGACACGTTTCCGTGCCGGGTGGGTAGCTCGGGAATCCTGGTTCAATCTGCAACATGCTGTTTCTGCTATGCCCACTTCTCCATCTCCTGTTATCCATGTGAGGTTTCAAACCACTGAGATGCTTGCAGAAGACTCTTCCTTCCTTTGAGGTGGTCCTGGGCAATAGTCTCCTACAAGTTGATGTCATTACATTTTTTCAAGCTGGCCTTGAGGACGGCCTTGAAGTGCTTTCTTTGTCCTCCTCTTGAACTGACTGAGCCTTGAGTGAGCTGGGAGAATAAAATTTGCTTTGGGAAACTGGAGCTCGACATCTGAATGATGCGGCCAGCCCAGCAGAGTTGATGTTGGATGAGCATTGCTTCAATGTTTGTGGTGTTTGCTTGCTAGAAAATGCTAACATTGGTGCATCTGTCTTCCCATTATATTTGAAGGCTCTTCTGCAGGCAGCATTGATGGTACTGCCTTCAGTGACTTGAGACGTCTCCTATACGTTGTCCAAGTTGCAGCCCTGTTCAATAAGGTGGCGATCACAACTGCTTAATAAACCATGAGCCTGGTTTTGAATCTCACGTCATGATCTTTGAACACCTGTTTCCTCAGGCATCTGAAGGCTGCACTTGCATATCTGAGGCAATGCTGGATTTCTTCAGTAATGTCAGCCTTCTGCAAGAGATGGCTTCTAAGGTATGGGAAATGGTGTTCTCCAGAGTCTCACCATAAATCTGAATTGCTGGCACTGGGGACTGCTTATTAAGAACTTGTTAATGGAGGACTTTAGTCTTCTGAATGTTAAGTGTCAGTCCCATTTTCTTGTATGCCTTGGTAAAGACTTTGATGATTGCCTGAAGATCTACTTCTGAGTGAACATACACTACAGCACCATCAGCATACTGGAGCTTGATGATTGATGTCAGGGTAGTCTTGGCTTTGGCTCCAAGTCAGCTGAGATTAAACAGTTTACCATCCATTCTGTAGCATAGCTCCACTCCGACTGGAAGCTTGTTGGTGGTCATTTGTAGCCTCACAGTAAGGAATATTGAGAACAGTGTTGGAGCAATGACGCAGCCTTGCTTAACTCCTGTCAAACTCGAAAGGATCTGTGACAAATCTGTTACTGAGAACCACCACTACCTCACATACCTTCACAGAGCAGGCAAATGATGGTGATGAATTTTGGTGGGCATCCATAACTCAGAAGTGCTTCTTGGTTGACAGAGCTGAAGGCTTTAGTGAGGTCAAAGGAGGCCATATAGAGAGGTTTATGTTGTTCCCAGCATTTTTCTCCGAAGTTGGCAAGCAGTGAAGATTATGTCGGTTGTGCCTCTTGATGCCCTAAGCCCACATTGAGATTCCAGGAGAAGCTCTTCAGCAAGTGGAAGGAGATCGTTCAGGAGGATTCTTGCAATGATCTTCCCTGGGGTGGACAGCAAGGTGATCCCTCTGTAATTTCCAGAGTCAACCTACTGTATCTCCTTTCTTGAAGATTACAACATCATGGCGTCTCTGAAGTCATCTGGGATTTCCTCCTCATTCCAGATCCTTAAGATAAGGGCATGGAGCTGTGACATGAGCTCCTCACCCCGCTGCTTGAAGATTTAGGTGGGGATCCCGTCAGCTTCTGATGCCTTGTTGTTCTTCATCTGCTTGATGGTTTTCCTCACCTCATAGAGGGTTAGAGGGATTCTGAGATCATCTCTGACAAGGTGTTGTGGGATGGAGCGAAGAACACTCTCGTCAACAACAGCCTTGATTGAGAAAGTCTTCAAAATACTCCTTCCAAGGGGTATTGCTCTAACATAACTGAGCAATGATGAAAGACATCTATTCCATACTGTACCTGTTAACCTTTTGAAACAAGAGATTTGATAGCCATTGTAATTTTAATATAGTGGAGAGGATAATTAAAGCAAATCTTAATCAAATAAGTGTCTAAATCTTTTTTGAAAGCTATTTTTGCCCTCAGCTATATTTATGGTAGCAGGGTCTGTTGGTTTAACTTTATTAGGTTAAACCTCATTTAAACTACTGGATGTAACCATCACCACTATTCGTTTTAGACTGCAAAGACATCACCTTCTAAAATAAAGGCATACATGCGTCCACTCAGGATTCTGAAGTCTCTGGGAAGAGATACTTTGCTGGTATTGTTTGAGCAGGGAGTGTAGGAAAGAGGAGCAAAAAACAGAGAACAAAGTGAGACAACATTTGTATAAGCCGTTGGTAATGCAACCCTAGAAAAAGAGAGAGTGATTGAGGGACATTGTGTGAAAAGGTTGCTCTGATGTTTTATTCTTTACATTTCCAGGAAAACAGGACTTTGTACATTGTTTATAAATAAACATCATTTCATCCAGTTACATTCACCATTCGTTTTTCCCAGATAAGAGAATTTATAAGATCCCTAATTTTTTACTTGCCATTTGGGTCCAAAATGAGTGATTTGCTTTTTAGATAGTGTTAGATTTAGTTTAGTTAGCTGAACCATTTCATTATCTCAGGTATTGAAGTCTTGCTCCAGTTAGATGATACTTGGTCAATGCTTAAGAGCTTGGTGCTTTTTGATCTCATGCTTGTACAGAAGCTTTGATGTTTCACATGTGCATAATTTATTTAACTCAAATGGCAATCTTTCACATGCTTTAAAATGTCTCAGTACTATGTTAATTATTCACTTATGGCACATTTTTCTTCTAAGTAAGATATTTTTTATGATAAGAAGTATATACTGAAAATGGCATCACTGCCTTTTTTGTTTTAATCTGATACCACCATGTGTTATTACATCTTTCCACCATTTTTCATTCCACTCATTTGGGACAACAAATGAACCAGTCAGTTTCTGTTCCTGGTTCCCATGGTTTTACATAATTTTTTTTTGTTTCTAATGTTATGGGAATGTTTTAATCCAAACAAGACAGCTTTTTTCTAAAATTAAATTAACTCACAGTCCTTTCTGTATTTTCTAATCCTGTTTTTCCAATTTCTCTCTCCCAAACAAAAATCTAAATGTTGAGACAAAGTGACTTGTCAGTGTCCCTTTAAGATACTTGGAAGATGTGACAGGTGCTGCAATAATTAGTGTCAAAGACAAGGATGGCTAAAAGGAAAATAGGTGATGATTCTTTAGAGATGCACTTAATGTTCTTGGCCCTGCCCCTGTTTCCCGATATAATCAGCATCATGTTTTAAACTTGTCTTACCCCAATACAGACACATAACTCACACTAACATGGCTGCAGGAATTTAAAAAATGCCAATGTTGAAATACTTTGGCTCCATTGGCTGCGTCCAGACATGCACGGCCATGCGGTACATGGTGCCACAGCACCACACATCGCACATTCAGGCATTCCCCATGCTGCTAACTTGCAGCGCCGGGTGGGGTGGAGGGGCTGTTTGACCCTGGGAGATCTCAGGGACAAAAAAACCCACATGGAAAAAAAGCAGGGTTGCACATGTGGCAGCAGCATACGCTGCCCAAAACCAGAGCCAGACTCCCAGATACAGAAGTGCCGCAGCTGCAGCTTCCCCGGCCCCTAGGATCCCAAAGAAGGCTGCTGGGGCCAGCACAGTAGCTGTCCCCAGCCTCCCCTACCCCACCTGGGGTTAACCTGCTGCATGCCAGAGCATGTGTGACACAGGCATTCCCCAGGGACAAGTACCAGTGGCACAAGGTGTGCCACTGCAGCTTGTCCCGGGTGAACCAAACATCTGCACTCATCTGAACACAGCCATTGACTTCAAAAGGGAAAAGAATTTAGGCCAACATTAGAGCACTTTTTCATCCCAGCCTGTGTTTTATAGAGTCCTCGCCCTCCACTTAAGGAATGTCTGAGATTAGATTGCACCCAGCACTCTACTTACTGAAAGATGAAGAAGGAAATCATTTTAAACACTTCGTTTTTTATGGTGTACATTTCGAATCAATGCACCCCCTTGTTACTTTTATCTGCTATGTTTAATATTGGCTTCTGAGCTTAGTGCTTATACCCTGCTAATTACTATTTTATTGCCACAGAAAATTAACTGTTTACCAACCAATAACATTTTCTAATAGAAATGTGAATGCAACCATAGAGGAGCAGATACTAAATCCCATACAAACTTGTAAATATACAGAGACCTATTATAATTCTTACCAATTCAGAGCAGTAGAACATGGTGATACTGATTGAATTATCGAACAACAAATATTTCCTGTAGTTATGAGACAAAGATGATACAAATTCAGAGAGCATGGAGGTAAAGGCATCACTTAACATATTTCCAGCAAATAGATTCCAGTTCTCAGTGTATCAATATAAGCATTTCAGTCCTAAGTAACAACAGTCTATATTAATCACATTTCTGCTTGCAGGTTTATTCTATTTAATTGTATTAGAAAACTGTACATCATGTTTTTCTATTGCTGGGTGATGTCAGACATTATATAGCTGCAGGCAGTGGGACAGCGGAGCACTTTTGCCAATTTAAATAGATTATTTTCCTATTCTTTTAGTATTTTTTAATAGGCTCTTATATAATATAAAGAAACAATATAGAAATGGGAGGTAGATAAGCATTTGGATATCTATGGCTAACTGCGAACTCCACACAGTTGAAGACATCCAGACATACATAGGCCATTGTAAAGGTCATGCGTATATCCCTGCTGGTGCTTTTTTTCATAGATTTCATAGACATTAGGGCTGGAAGGGACCTCAGAAGATCATCGAGTTCAGCCCCCTGCCCCAGGGGCAGGAAGTGAGCACAGGTCATAGGATCCCAGCAAGATAAACATCCACATTTCTCTTGAAGGTGTTCAAAGTAGGTGCTTTAACCACCTCCGGCAGCAGTCTATTCCAAACCTTGGGGGCTCAGACAGTAAAGAAGTTCTTCCTTATGTCCAGCCTGAAATGGTCATGGAGGAGTTTGTGACCATTTGACCTTGTCATCCTTTGGGGCGCTCTGGGACACTCTGGTGAACAAACGTTCCCCCAGATCCTGGTGAGCACCTCTGATAAACTTATAGGCAGCCATCAGATCACCCGAGCCTGCATTTTTCCAGGCTGAATAGCCCCATGGCTCTCAGCCTCTCATCGTATGGTCTGTTTTCCTGACCTCTGATCATGCACGTAGCTCTCCTCTGCACTCTCTCAAGCTTCTTCACACCCTTTTTGAATTGAGGAGTCCAAAACTGGACGCGGTACTCCAGCTGTGGCCTCACCAAGGCCCAGTACAACGGAAGAACAATGTCCTGGGACTTACTTGAAAAGCATCTATGGATGCAAGCCAGCGTTTTGCTTGCTTTACTAGCCGCAGCATCACATTGAAGGCTCATGTTCATCTTGTGGTCAATCATGACCCCCAAAGTCCCTTTCATTCGTAGTGCAAGCCAGCGTAGCATTACCGAGCCTATAGGCATGCTGCAGGTTTTTCCTCCCAACGTGGAGAAACTTGCATTTTTCGGTGTTAAACACCAGCAGGTTCTTGTCCGCACATTTGCTGAGCCTGTCAAGGTCAGCCTGGATTGCCCTCCTGTCTTCAGGTGTGGATGCTTTACCCCAAAGTTCAGTGTCATCGGCAAACTTGGGGAGTCTGCATCTGATGCCAATGTCCACATCATTAATGAAAATGTTGAACAATACAGGCCCAAGGACACAGCCTTGGGGGACCCCACGGGTCACAGGGCACCATGACGATTGACTTCCATCAACCACCACCTTCTGGGTGTGACCACAGAGCCAATTCCCCAGCCAGCGGATCGTGGTGAAGCTGAGGCCGCAGTTGGCCATTTTTGCTAGGAGGTGATCATGGGATACCAGATCAAAGGCTTTTTTAAAGTCAAGATATACGACATCAATGTCTTGTCCCTTGTCCAGGTGATAGGTCACCTGGTCATAAAAGGAAATAAGATTGGCCAAGCAAGACATACCCGCAACAAACCCGTGCTGGCTATCCCTCAGGATGCTGCCATCAGCCAGTCTGTTAAGAATGGTCTCTTTGATAAACTTTTCTAAGACCTTCCCCAGGATAGAGGTCAGGCTGATGGGCCTGTAATTTGCCAGATCCACTTTCCTCCCTTGAAGATAGGCACCACATTGGCCTTCTTCCAGTCTTCAGACACTTCACCAGAGCTCCAGGAGTTCTCGAAGATCCATGCCAGGGGCTGAGCTGTGATGCTTGCCAGCTCCTTGAGTATCCTGGGGTGTAAACAGTCAGGGCTGGCTGACTTAAAGGTGTCCAGGCTCTCAAGGTGTTCCTTCACAAGGTCAGCATTGATGGAGGGTAAGGAATCACCCTCACCCAGGTGCTCCTGTCCTGTAATGGGCAGAGGCGCCCCTTGGCACTGGTGAAAAACCAATGCAAAGTACCCATTAAGCAAGTTGGCTTTTTCCTGGGCATCAGTTGTCAGTTGTCCCATCTTGTTTAGCAGGGGTCTGACGTTGCCCTTGCTTTTCCTCCGGCTCCCCACATATCTAAAAAAGGACTTGTTATTGTCCTTGATACTGTTGAGCCCCAGCTCAAGTCTGGGATCGTGCCCGGTATGCAAAAGCCAATAAAGATACCAGGGGTGAAAGTATAAAGATTTATTGCTAGCAATACAAGGTGCAAGCGGAATAATTTCACGTAACAAGCACACAGATTCTTAATTCTAAGCATCTTTTATACAGGAGTATTGGACCTTCATAAGCATTCTTGTTTGCTAATTGGTTATAAGGGAGTGACGCAAGGAGTTCTTTACTGAGCATGTCTCTATACCTGTGTTTTAGCTATGTATCTCATTTACATACATGTATGTTTCATTAGCATACCTTCTCCCCACCTAGGGGTGTGAATCTTAATATTTAAATCAGCTCTTTGCCCTACTCCACTAATTCTGTTTTTGTTTTCAAGTCTCCTTTATCTAAGACTGTCTTCTCCTTATCATTGCAATTGAGCATTAGTTACAGAACAGAGACTTTTGCTTGGGCTATGTGTAATGGTTTCTAGGTCAAACCTAACAGTCACAGCTGGAGATATTCCGAGCTGGAAATATGGAGAGCTGGAGATAGGTAGACATGGAGATATTCACAACGCAGGAGGTCCACTAGTTACCTGCAGAGCCAAGGGGGCTGCTGTGCCAAGGGAGCTGCTGTTCCCTTTTGCTGTCACTATCCGGCTTCTTGTCTCATTGTCCTTCTTTACTTGTCTGCCACACCTTGTTGAAACACATATATATAAAGAAAGAGAGAAAACAGAGGTTGGGAGGTGGTATTACAATCAGGATAGCCGTACTGGGAATATTCACAGGGCTCCTCCATTCCCTACCCCTTGTCCTGACCACATCTGTGATGTTCTGCGCATCCTGGTTTCTCCAGGTGCTCTCTCTCTCACCCCCTCTTCCTTGGCTCGGGCTGTTCTCACAGCCCAGCACTGCTAGCAAAGCTACCAGCTGTCGGTTGGTGGTCCTACTGTTGGGCTCTTATTTCTTTAGGGCCCCCACACACATCTGATCTGCTTGGCAGGAATCCTCACCACCTTAACAATAATCCTTTTTCTGGGTCCCGGGCTCCCTCAGAGCAGTTTGGGCAACACCCCAAGCCCTTCTTCCCAGCAACCGGCTTTTCCTGCATTTCTTCCCTCAGGGAAAGCCCCCCACCCCACCCTCCCTGTCAGTTCCTCTCACTGGTTTCGCCATTCTTCACCCCAAAGAGGATTTCAGTGTCACTTCCCAATGATCTGTGCACTCAGGGTTTCTTCTAGCTCTCTGGCCGGTTGAAGCTACAGCTCTGTGTGATCTCTGCTGTTCCAGGAGTCCCCTCCCTGGGCCCATGAGTCCTGGGGCTTGTGCCTCCTTTAACTTCTGGCTCCATCAGCAGAAGCCAATCTGCTCTGTTCTGCCCCGCACATGTTCTCCTGCCGGGGAGGGACTCAGTAGGGAACAGCTGTGTTCCCTGCAGCTTGTGTGGTCCCTCAGTGGCCCAGCCCCTGGTAATTTTCCCTTCCCCACCTCCAGCTAGCATGTCTATTTTCCCAGTAACAGGAACTGGAGTGGGTGCCCTGTTACAGCCATATAGAACCATTGCCAGAAGCTTTTCAGAGTCCTCTTGATGAAATGAAATATGATTTTTGTTAAGCCACAACAATGTGCCCATTCTTTCACAAAGCATGAATGCAAAGATAGAGTCTGTCCCAAAGTGATATTTAAAGTAGACATGGAGAAGACAAGATGCAGTGAGAGACTGTAGCAGGATTGAGCCCCAGAGGTGGCCGTGGTGCCCCCTGGTGACCTCATGACTCCTGCCTTGCTCTGATTTTCTGAATACCTTCTCTCTTTTACCCACTTGCCTGCCACACCTTGCTGTTATAATCTTATTAGGAAAAAGGGAGGCTGCCTAGAGTCCCAGAGCAAGCTCTCAAATGTTAGGTGGGCCCGCCTGGCCTGTCCATGACCCAGGGCACTAACTGCCTGAATGGGTAAGCTCATGGTCTCTGACCTCCCCTACAGCTACACCCATGCCTCACAGGTGTTACCAATCATCATGTAAGTCAGCACTTTTGATACTACCAGGCTACCTCAGGCCTCTGCTGCCTTGTTGGGGGCTCAGCCTTCCTGGCCTCCACCCCTCTGCTCTAGCTGATCCCTTTTTAGCCTGGACCCACTATACTGGGTCTGGCTTCTTGGGCTCCAGCACTAGTCTCAGCCTAGTGGGCTCTGGCTTGGCCCTTCCTGGGTACTGGGCCCCCTGTCCCTGTTTTGGGCTGAAAACTCTGCCTGGTCAATGCCTGTCCACACATTAAGCCTAGCCCCTGGCAAGTCTCAAAGCAATCACGTGCCCCTCAGGCACTGCTGGGACCTTGGTCCACCAGTATAAACCATAACAAAAGAGTTAGCTGACTGTCTGTAACCCAAAGCTGTAAGCATGCTGGCTACATAGTAAAGCACTTCTCATCCTGGGATTAACTCCTCATAAAATCTCAGCCCCTTAATCACAATCCCCATAGTCACTGGGTCTCGGTTCATGGCCCAAGCTACAGCCATCTCAGGGAAGAGCTCCTTTCCTGGGAGCCTGCCCAGCCGGACCTACTCCCTGGCTCAGGCTTTGAGCTTATATCTCTCAAGCCCCACCCTCGTCGGTCATGTGGCTCCCCAACCACACATAAGCGTCTCTGATTGGGCTTGCTGGCTGGCTAATCTGCCATGGTAGCTTCTTGCTGCCTGACTGGCCTGTTTTCCTTACTAGGGCTTGACTCAGCTGCCTATGGACTTGCCCTGTTTGCAGTTTACAGCTTTGCAACTGCTACTCCCCAGAACAGCCACAATCTGCGTAGCTACAAGTTTGCCTGAGGGTTGCCATGTGGTCTATTAGCAGCTGAATGTTAGCTACCTGCCTGCCTGGAGCCTGCTCAGATTACTGTAGATTCTCTTAAAGTAATTGGTGCTCTCTGGCTCCCTATTACACAGACCCAGTTGGGAGCAGGGAGTTCAGGCTCTCCGCAATATTTCTGGGTATGCTGTTCACCAACTCTATCATGCAAAATGTAGAGACTCCTGGCAGCAGTAACCTGAACTTAGATCTCCTTCCTCCAGTTGAGTATCCTAAACACTAGGCTAGAGAATTAGGCTCTCTCTTCCTTGTTTGCTTTCTTCCCCGTGAATTTTACACTTCTGACTTCTCAGAGGGTCAGCTTCAACAAAAGAATGGGCAGGATGTCTTGATGCAGACATTTCTGTAACTTGGTAGTTATAGGACTCTCTTGCAACAAGCAAGTTGTGAACTTGAATCCCTTTAGGCCAAGAAGGATAAGAACCCAGTATCCCACTTCCTGGGGAAGTGTTGTAACCACTAGGCCATTTTACAACTGGCAGATAGCAAAGCAGGAGCAGCACTATGATAGCAACCATAGTTGCTGTTCTTCATACTGAACTCATGGTTGTTTCTTGCATATTAATCATGCTTTAAGCAAATCTCTTAGATGGGGCCCCTCCTGGGACTAATATGCTGCTCTGCCTAATACCCTGAATCACAACAGAAGCTAAATTGGAGCTAGAGCCCGGCTGCTCACAGTTGGGGGCTTCCATATGCAGTCTGACTAGATACCAAGAGACCTTTGTGATCCAAAATGAAGGTGCTGGATGAACCCCAACTCTTTTTGCTGCTGCTGAGCGTGGGTTTTCCCCAGCATTTTTTTGGACAGAGTTGAAATTTAGGCATCTAACTCCCATCTTACATCCCTAAGATGTGACATATGCCCCCTCTCCCCCACTCCCCCACACCGCCATTATAAAATTAACTTATTCTAGGCATAGGAGAAAGCATTGGAGAAGGCACAGTGACAGGTGTGGCAGAAAGAAACAGACAACTCCACTATCACATTCCCACTGGGAAGGTTGCCACAATCTGAGGACTGAACAATGAGCTATTCACAGGACTGCATCAGAGGGAGGAAGGGAGAGCAGAACCAGTTGTGCAACTTTTGGATTGGCTACCAGCTAGTATAATAGGAATTTTAATAGCTATATAAATGCACACAGTGCAATTTTAGACGAGAAGATTAATGGGAAAGATTTTGATGGAGAAGTGTGTGACCTAGTCATTAGATCAGGAGTTGGCCTTTGGGAGACATGGGTTTTATTTCTGAGCTGTCACCCATTTGCAGTACGACTTGGGTAAATCATTGAAATCCTCTTTACCTCAGTTTCTGTATCTGCAAAACAGAACCCTACACATTTTCTAAAGCAATTTACTTCCTCAAATAATGGGCTAGAAAGTTACAAGTCATTATCCACATTCAATCTCTCTCATATTTGCATTTATAAAACATGCCTATCCCAGACTTTATGTATCTGTTCAAACAATCCTGTGGGCTTATTAAATAAAAAATGACTAATTCCTGTTTATCTTTCAGTCTCAATGGTTAAGAAAACTGCAGGTTTGCTCAGGGCTCAATACTGCAGTACCAAAATGAGATCCAGAGTTCAAAGAATAAAAATACTGAACTTTTTGCTCATCCACAGAGGTATAAAGAAGCGGTTCTCAACCCATGGGTCACAGGAGTGTATGGGTTGTGAACAAACTTAAAAAATGGATCAACAAACTTTAAAAACTGATTCTCCTTTAAAGGAGGAAAATGTGGGAAACCGTGGCTCCGTGGCTTTTCTCTTGCAGGCTGGTGGAGTTCCAGCCTGCAAGGGGATGCTTGGGGCTCCCCATTCCCCACACACATCCCACCATGCCCCACACTTCCACCCCCTGCCCCACACACTGGGGAGCTGGGGGTGGGGGCAGTGGGTCAGGAGTGAGGGGCACTGGGTTGAGACTGGCCATCGATGTTTATAAACGGGTACAAAAAAAGGTTGAGAACCACTGGTACGAAGTACTGTCTTATGCATCATGTCTCATCATCATCTTTCTGGAGAATAGACTCCTAGGAGATTACACATTACAGGTAGCAGGTGCTAATTCTGAGGAACGTTAGCCTGTGTTAAGGTTACACTAGTGCTCAGTTACACTTGGGGGCTAAGTACAGATGGTTAAAAAGCCTGAGGCTCAATCGATTCAATCTGCAGCCAAATGCCGGGCCACAAGCTGATGGGTGCTCCAGCTCAGCTCTCTGCTCAGCTGGAGCAGACAGCTTGGGCCAAGTCTAGCCTGCCAACCGTTCAAGGAGGGGAGGGTTTGCAGGCGAGGTGCAAAGCATCCCAGGATGCTGGGGAACTGTGAGTTAAACTTGCATCTGGCACAGATCTGGGACAGAAGTTCAATAAACTGATTTACGTTAAATCAGTTTAAGTCTAATAATACATACATCCAGGCTTAGCTTAAACCAGTTTCGGCCATTTTGAAAGCAGGTTATGTGCACTAAACTTCTGTTGTATTACAGATTTGAACCAGTTTCCAATCACTTATACTGATGTGTGTGTAATTTCCATCCCTAGCCCTGGGACAATTGAGGTTAATACCCTCTCTAATGTGTACTGCACAGGCCTGCTGCTGGAGGGCTGGCAAGCAGGGACATGGTTGGGGCTGCAAGTCTGCTCCATGCCTGCCCTGCTTGCCAGCTCCTTAGCCACAGTATAGGCTGTGGAGTAGTGGGGAAAGAG
>NW_005842014.1:2427722-2434464 GCF_000455745.1 Alligator sinensis
CGGGGGCTCCCCAGCCTGCTCCCAGGCTCCCTGCACTGGATGCCAGCTCCATGCACCCAGATCCAGCTCCCTGCCAGCCCCTGCAGCTGTAGGGCCTGGCAGGGTCTGGATCTGGGTGTGCAGGGGTAGGGTCTGTGAGGACCTCAGGAGCAGGCAGGCAGGCAGGCAAGCAGGGGCCCGGCACCTCTGCCTCTCTTGGGCTGATCAGGAAGGCATGACAATGATCCAGGGGTGGAGGGGAAAATGGGTGACAGAGGAGGCAACTGGAGTGGCAGGGGAGTGATCTGGGAGTGGTGGGGGCAATTTGGGCGTTGAGGCAATTTGAGGGGGCCAGAGGGGGCAGCAGCCTGGCAGCTCCCCAGCCAGCAGCTCCCCATTGCCCCCTACCTTTCCCTCTTCCCCTCTCCAATCCTGCCCTCCCTCCCCTCGTCATCACGTCCCCTCTCTCCGTGGCTCCCCTACCTTCACCCTTCTTCTCTCTCTCTCCACTCACCTCATCCCCACCCATCTGTTACCTGGCTGTTCCCAGCTGTCAGTCCAGGGCCACAGAGTCCTGAATGATAGCTAGTCCACCTGGAAGCAGTGCCTCCTGGGATACTGGAGTATTGCAGATTGGAGGTTTTATCTCAGGTGGACACCCAGAAGTTAATATAACTCAAGCTCAGCAGCACAGCTGAAAAATAATCCTTGTCCGAAGTGGCTTAACTCTGAAGTTGCAGACAGAAGTGCAACTCCTCGCTGTAACTCAGAAGACTTTGCAGGAAGCACTCCGAGTCACAACGATCCCTTGGGACAAACAGAAGTTTCTGCAGCATGGGGTGGGTAAACTCAACCCCCCCCCACCAGGGGGCTCCAATTCACCCACCCCACCCTCTAGTGGGGCTGAAACACCCCCAGACCAAACTCCCTCCGTTCCCTTTCCCCCTTCCCAGCAGCAGGCTGGCAGGCAGCGCAGAAAGAAGTTACAGAAGATGCTCTGTTTTGAAACATCGTCATCTGATCCCTCATGCAACGAGGGGTCAGATTTTCACCCTATTGGCCATTTTTAAAGCCATCTGCAGCCGTGCTTGTGTTTGGTCACAGCTATAAAACTGCTTTTTGTAGTTAGATCGGGCCAAAATTGTCACTTCTGTCTGCATCCAATGATACCTAAAGGGCACTTATCACAACTTAATGAGCTTTAACGTGTAATCATTCAAGGTTTAAGTGCTCTTAACATGATCTAATTGTAATGTGTAATCTCACCCACAGATTCTTCCATTTTTAGATCAGAAGACCTGGCTTGCTTTCCCCTGTGCATCAACCCTGCTTACCTCAGCAACTCTGATATGTATTTAGTACCTGCAATTTTCTTCCCTTCTAGTCAACAACAGTGGTATCCAAATAGTTTTTGAAAACAAAGTATTAAGGCTTAGGACAAATGCATTTAGAAAACAAAATAAAACAAAACAAAACATGTTTTTAAACTATAATGTTCATGAACATGCCTGCTTCTCCCTAAAGCTTACCATTTCTCAGGAGTCAGAGAGAGCCTAATTTTCAAATAAGCAAGATGTGGGATGTTGTCCATGTTACAGGTTGCAGACAGCTCAGCGAACATCCTCTGGCAGCTGTCATCTCTCCACTGGAGTCGAGTCACTTTTAATTTTTTATCGCCCTTGGATGTGGTAACTCCCAGGTTGGACAAAACAAGGCTTGCAATCTGCTGGCAGCGAGAGGTAAGATTCTCAACATTAATAACTTCACATTCTCTTTCAAGTGTGTGCCTGAACATTTTTATCTGCAACTGTTGTATTCCTTCCAGCACAGTCCCTGCTGATTTCAGCAACTAGGGTTTGGTGTTTTCTGTCTCAAAGGGGCAGTTAAAAATTGAACAATCTAAAATGTGTGGACCCTTTTGAAAACGTGGGTCTTTGTTTTCCCCATCTAAAATGGCAGCAATTTTTTCCATTTTCATTAAGGTTAATACAACTTAGCCAGACATCCTGCAAGCTGATTCAGCTCGTACACCTATTATTCCAGTGATTCAAATGATGTTGCTTCAGTTTTATACCTCATAGTAGATTAAAACCATCTTCTTTTTCTTAAAATTCATCTAGTGCCCAAACCAACCAAACCTAGCCATTTTCCTCACTGCGCTACCTGCAATTCCCAGGCATTTTACCCCTTCTTCAAAATGTTCTCTCTTTTTCTATCCAGGCTTTGTTGAATGGCACAGCTCAAGATTTGTTCTTATGGGAAATATATCTCAACCTAGCAAAGACTCTCTTATATTGGCTAAAAGCAAATGTCTGCAGGTCGACAGAATCGAGAGCTAAACCCAAGAATTAAGTAAAACACACCTGGCAGACTTATACTACTAGGTAGACCAGAATATTATATCACTGAGCTTGGTCCTGGGGCTGGGTTATGAAAGGAACACTACTTTTGTCTTGTCCACAAATTCAAAGATATGCCTCCATTCAAGAAGTCTCAGCCCTACAGAAGTCAATAGCAAACCTTGCATCTTCTTCAGTGGGGCTAGGATTTCACCAGCCAGTAAAGATCTCATGTCCACAGAGGCCAGCACCGTGGAAATCTCTGTCTCCCCGCAGACTCTCTTTATATTTACTTTAAATTCCACTTGGCCAAAAAAATAGGGAGTTGGCATCCATGGCTCTCACCACAGAAGCTAGAGATAATCTTACAGCTACGCTGGATCCAAGCCATTAAGCACCTTGCAAATAACAACTAAGACCATGCACTTGACTCAAACGTCTATCAGAAACCTGCACAGAGACCAGAAGATTATCACACCTGCTATCCAGCCCCTGGTATTTTTTGCATAAAACTTGTTTTAACTGGCTCACCTGTCTTCCAAACTCTTTAGCTGCCATAACCAGTTTGAGATGCCACCTTTACCTCTTTCAGTGAAACTTATATACTGAGATTTCACTCAATGGTTTCCTAATACCAGCTGCTGAGGGGCCTGGCCAGGCTGATGAGCTGTTTGCCCAAGAATATAATTCTGTAAATTCACCATGTCTGTTTCAGCAGAGACCCCATGAAGTCATTTCTCAAATTCATGGTAAAAGCTAAAATTCTGTGCCTTTCGTACCTGCAGAATTCTCTTATTTTCCCGTTAAGAAAAACTTAATAAGCTTTTGATTGCTTATTTTGGGGAATACTAGAAGAGGGCTGTCAGGGCTCAAACCCGAGGAAAATTATGTAATATTTCTTAGGAATGATGAATGAGGTCAGGGATCTGGGTTTTCTGCAGAAAAATGTGGACTTTCTCCATTAGGCTTTCTTTTTGAAAGCTCTCCATGACACGGCAGCCAAGCAGTGGTGGAGAGCAGCTCCTGCAGCTCCCTACAGGAAAGTCTATGGGGCGGGGAGAGGGGGGCACAGGCGACACGCTGGCAGGGCACAAGTGATGCATCATGGGGGGCAGAGGGAGCACAGGCGATGCAGTTGGGGGGGGGCACCAAGGCGATGTGGCAGGGGAGGCACACGCCCCCTGAGATTTCTGCACCCACAGCAGGGTATGGGGCTGCAGCCAGGCCAGATAAGCTCTGGGCAGGGCCTACCTCCACGGACCAACAGGTGGGACCCAGTGCGGGTGGGAGCGCCACGGTGCCATGGCCACCAAGGTGAGGTGCGGCAATGCAGAGTTGTGCCCCCGCTGCTGATGGACAGGCAGGGGGCACCTCACCTTGGCAGCCATGGAGGTATCAGCTCTGCCTCCTGCACCAGGTCCCACCTGCTGGGCTGTGGAGCTGGCTCCTGCCCAGCCCCACTGTGGGTGCAGAAATCTCTGGGAGCATCTCCCCCCCACCCCCACCCCCACTACCCTGCCATGTCACCTATGCTACCTCCTGTCCCCCTGCACGTTGCCTGTGCCCACACACACTCCTTCTCCACAAACACCCCTGTTCCCCACATACTGGGGGGCTGGGTCACATGTCTATCCTCTTAGGCTGCCCCATCCCAGCAAAAATAAAAGTTGGCACCTATGACTGGAATGTTACATAATCTGCAACATACAGTCCTTAAACCATCTGCTCACCCATCTACTTTCAGTAGTCCATCATGTTGTCTATCCTTTTTACAAAAAAAAGAAAATATTGCTGGAAAGATTTTATAAAAAGTACACAAATTCAACTGCTGAATTTGTACTGTGAAACTGGGAATACTAATAAGTGAATCATTGCTGTCACGATACTTTAGCTATGGTGATTTTACATATATTTGCTTATAATGAAACCTACTTGCGCCCTGTACATATTCCATCTATATAAGTTTGTTGTGTACACAGTTAGCTTCTCATTTTAATACTCAGAACCCGATTCAAATCTCATTTGCAACAATGCAATTTAGAAATAACTGCTCCAAGATCAATTGGATTATCCAAATGTATTTTGATGAATCAGAACCAGGCCCTCAATCACAATAATTGCTGACCAAGAGTATTAAATCAAGGTACAGTACTATTCTACAATGAAAGCAGCTAACAAATCAAAATCATGGAATGTGGACCATTGCTTAAAGCAAGGAACTGGAAGCTACTTACTATGTGATGTTATTTAACCAGTTTTTCCTAAAAGAAATGCTCTAGTAGTCTAGTAAAACCAAGAATTTGGGGAAGTTCATGAACTATGTTACACAGAGTGTCAAAATTTATGGTTCCTTCTGGCTGTATGGTACATTAATCTCTCGATAGGCCACCAATTTACTTACTTCTAAAATGAGGATAGCAATTGTTTATCTAACAGAAGGGACATGAGATTTAATTAAGCAAAATGCTTTAAGGTCATCCAATGAAAGAGGCTATTTTGACAGGACAGTGCAGATCTCATTCTGCATCCTACAGGTCATATTACTTGCTGAGCTTATGACACCAGAGACATTGTAAAGTCCAGAAGGCCAATACAGATTGATTTCTCTTTTTTTTCCCCCCAATAAATTAAGATTATAATGCTACAACACAGATTTTTGCATTTTAAACAATTATGGTAGGTAGTATCTTTAGTTGTCTTTTACTTTTGAAGCTGAACATAATTTTTGCAGAATTAGGTTTTTTTTCATGCAAGTAAGTTTATTCTCATCATGAATTGTTCTACAACTATTACATCACTCTTTAAAATGTAATTACATTACATAAACCCTGCAAACTTGCTATATGTAGTTTTAATTTCCTGAATTCACTGTTTAAAATAGTAACCTTAAGTTAATGTAACTAAAATATTGGAAAAGGTTCAGAAAAAGAGTTACAAGAATGATTAGAAGTCTGGAAAATGTGCTTTAAAGCAACAGACTACAGTAACTCCATCTATTTCCTGTATCGAAGAAAAGTCATGATCACTCTTTACAAGCACCTACATGGAAAAGAGACATTTGATTTTACTTAGCTGTTTGTTATAGAAGAAATGTAGACTAAGATCCAATGATAGGACGTTGAAGCCAGACATATTCAAACTACAAATAAGACAAATTTTTAATAGGTAGAAGGCAGGGCAGAGTTGCACCTTAGAGACTAAACTGAATCAGAGATGCATATGTAGGGATCTACCCAACTCAAGGAGGTGGCCAGATGATTTTGCAAGCAGATCATGGGGCCAGCCACTATTTTCACACGCTTATCATGGTGGGGCTCCCCACACCTCTGGTTGGCCAAAGGGCCCTAATGGCCCCACCCCCTAGCACTGATTGGTGGAGAGGGCTGTCCATCATGTGGCCCCACACCTTCACTGCTGATTGGTGGAGGGGCGGGGCCATACAATAGCCAGTCCTCCCAGCCAATCAGCTGCGAGGGGCAGAGGCAGCAGCCATCTTGCCTGTTTGCCTTTGTGCGAGCAGCTTCCTTCATGCAGGACTGTGTGCCGGGGGGGCGGGGGGTTCTGCTGGCTGCCACTAGGGAGTCAGAATTTTATTTTTAGTAAGTTTTTTTGTTTTTCTTGGTTTATTTCCATGGATTTCACAGAGATTGCCCAATTCATGATTTCCATATAATCCATGCAATCGCATCTGAAGTAGGTCCCTATGCATACATTTCCATGCACCACAGCTCACTTCATCGGATTCTAGTGAAGGTAATTGGCTATGAAACAACTTGGTTAGAGCCACAGTGAATTTCTATTGTGCTATCCAAGTTTTAAGATGAAATGGCCATAAAGGTCTTCGTATCTATGGATCTAGTATTTATCTCTGGTCTTCAAATCTGTGCATCTATTATAAAGAAAGATATGTATAAAAATTAGTACCTAAACTTTAATCCTTATTTTTTAAACAAAAGTGTTTAATGTTTGAGTAAATCTTATTTATTTTTCTGGTGTCCAGCTGCAACAATTGCAAGTGCAAAAGTCCAGCTGGAACAATGTGCAAGGCAAAAGTCCTCCAAGAAAGGGTGGTTGGGTGATATTTCCTGCGAGCGCTGAAGGGCAAAATTCCAAAAATCTCATCAGGAAGCCTCTTCTTGTCAGAGTCCCATTCTAATTTTGCAGACCTAAAAGGAATCCACTAGTTTGGATAGTATCCAATGCAAAACCACATTTCTAACATCAAGATTCGTTCTCTATTATGTTTTATAGATATAACATCATGCTTTGTCAGCACTACTATTCACTCTGTCTCCTAACAAATGTACAAAGGATGGAAAAGATCTATTTTAACATTGATAAGAAAAAAATATACCCTATAAAATGAATAATTTACCTTTGTAACTCATCCCCACAACACACCATTTAAAAAAAAACTCAGCAGG
>NW_005842014.1:2434474-2475790 GCF_000455745.1 Alligator sinensis
AACTAAATGGGGCTATTTAGAGATATAACAAATGTTTTGAAGATAAACAGTTTTGAAAGAGCTATAAATTGTATTGATTATAAACTGGCCTGTAGCTAATGGAAACTAGGAGAAAATTTCCCTAGCAGAAAGTGTCAGTGTAGGAGCGCATGAGAAAGCGACTGTGATGTAATCTAGGGCAGATATGTCAAAGATATTGCACACCGAGCCACATCGTCTGGATGCTGCCCCTGGGTCTGACATGCCTCACATGCCACGTGCTGGATTGACCCCATGCACATGGCCTGGGACATGCACTGCACACAGCATCCATTTGAACTGGTCCAGGGTCCATGCCACACACAGCCCGCCCCCTTCCTCCCACGTGGTCCAGGACATGTGCCACATACGGTGGTGTCCTGGCCCAGCTGGGTAGGGGCGCTGTGTGCAGTGCAGGTCTTGAATTTGCCGGGGCAGGTACTGCATGTGCAGGATCCAGCGGAGGGGGTTTGGGGGTCCATAGGCTTGCTTTGGCCTGTGGACCAGCCCCAAGCCACACGTTCAGCCTGCAGGGCCAGATCAGTTTTACACCCTGGATCTAGGATATGGGCTTGCAGCACTTCTGTATTGGCTGCTGAAATTAAGTAGCTATGTTCCCTGTTAACAGCCTATGTGCATCGTCTTGTCCTATAGTCAATACAAAGTTCTCGCTCCATATTCACCAGGCCCCCTTGGAATGGGGCCCCTACCCCATTGCTGAAAGACAGAGAGAGCCAAGGATCAACTGGCTGGCTCCAGCCTCCTGGACAAACTGATAGTAGCAGAGGGACCTTGAATAAAACAGCCACCTGCCCCAGGTGTGGCCAGCACAGTACAGCCAGTGATTGACAGGCCTGGAGCAGAAGTCATAGCTCACATGACCTGAGATATAAGCTCAGGACCTGAAGCAAGGGGGGCAGTCTGTCCCTGCAGGCAGCAGAGCTCCGGGTAGGAGTACGCCTGACTGGACAAGGAGGAAGGACTCCAGGCTTCAGGGAAGCTGCAGGAAGCCCCAGCACCACCGGGCAGCCAAAGATATGTACTTTGGACCTTGCATGGTAGTTTTGCCACAGCGCGGTGTTAACCCAGGATGGTGAACCTTTTGTTTGAGAGCAGACGCTCATATCTTTTCATTGTGTTTAAATGCCAGAGGACTGGGTTGTGGTTGTAGGGCCAGAGGAGCCCACTGAGAAGTGTGCAGGTCCTAGACTCTTTGAAGGGCCTAGTGCTGCTGTTAGTGGAAGGACTGTGGTGTCAGACAGCAAAAACTGGGGGGGCAGAGGGGCCAAGAGCCCATGAGGGCAAGGCCAAGGGACCCAGAGACCCCCTGTCCTCTAAGGGCAACATCCCTGTCCAATCATAACATCAAGGCATGGCAGGAAAGACAACAGGGTGAGACCCTTGAGGCCAGAGCAGGCAAGGAAGTGGGATCCAGGAGGTAACTTTGCTGCCCCAGCACTGGATCAGCTACACCCCTGTACACATGCAGGTAAAGGTGCAATTGGATATAATGTGAAATCCACACAATTGTAACTCCTGCCATGGCACACGTGCATGACTGTGGGACTGCACATTACAGCCAGTTGCCCCTGATTGCCAGTGTAGGGAGAGCCTGATCCTGGGCTCCCCCTGCATCAGCAAGATGCAGGCTCCCATAGCTGGGAGTCCCTTTTGCTGATGAGGCTGCCAGCCATGGGAACCATGCTCAGTGCAGACCAAAAGTCCCATGCCTGACAGGGCTCTCAATCCTGGCTGTCCCACACACGTGACACAGTTGGGACTGAGAGCCCCCTCAGCTGTTGGGATTCTCGATCCCAGCTGTGTGTGGTACAGCCAGGACCACGAGCCCCATCAGCTATGGCACTCTCAGCCCCTGCAGCCATTGTGGGGAGAGGGGGTGGAGGGCGCTGCTGCAGTCTCCCAGCCATGGGGTGCGTGGAGTGCCTCACAGCTGGGAGATCGTTATGGTTGGGAAATGCCAGCAGCTGCAATCTCCCAGCTGCTGCCTGTAGAAACCTTACACCCCTGCAGCTGGGAGACTGCACTGGCTGGATCTCCCAGCCCCAGGGTGCATTGTGCTCCTCAGCAGCTGGGAGATCGCAGCAGCCATAGGACTGCCTACACATGTAAATTAAAACTGGATAGAATCAAGCTATAAAGTTATTATAAATTCTCAAGCAATAACTTATAACCGAGTGGACCTTTTTCAGGCACAACAATTAATTTGCACATATAACCAGTCTAAATTTATTGTGCAATTAAGGTAATTGTGCAATAGATATAACATGTAGAGGGGGCCCAGAATTCATTCACATTCAAACACTATTTCAGTTATAATCAGAAGTTTTCATGACCCCTGACCTCCCTCATTGCAATTTAAGCCTGTCACATTTTGCCCTCTCTCAGCTGATGCCTCTTCCTAGTCTTTTCTGCTTCAAGCCAAAGAAGCACTATTTTTATAATCCTTCCTCACAGGTCATGTTTTCTAGACCTCTGACCATATGCTGCTTTCCTCTTGGCTCTCCAAATGGTCTGTATCTTTCTTGAAGTGTGGTGCTCAAACCTGGGCATAATGCACTCTAGCTGAGGCTTTACCAGTGCCAACTGGAATGGAAAGAGTATATCACATTTTACACACAGTGCTCTTATTTATATATCCCAGTAGGACATCACTGAGTCATGCTCAGTTTGTGATATACTTTAACTGCTAGACCAGGGGTAGGCAATGTTTTTTGGCCGGAGTGCTGAAAAAACCACAATGTGTAGCTACCATTGTGCCAGAGTGCCAACATGCAAGCAGCTGTTTGCAGCCTCCCAGCTGCAGCCGGCCCACAGAGCCTGGTCTGCTTGCAGCAAGGTTTGCAGCCTCCCAGCTGCCTGCTGGGAGCAGCCTGGGTTCCATGGCGGGCAGCAGCTCCTTAGAGCCTGGGCTGGCGGTGGTGTGCCGAGCAAAATGGCCTTGCATGCCATGCTTGGCGCACGTGCCAAGGGGTGCTGACCCCTGTGCTAGACCCTACTCTTTAGAGCTGCTGCTTACCTGGGTCATATATAAATGTTCATTTCTAGGGATGGAAAACTTTCTCCCCTAGAAATGTTCTGGAAGACAGGGCAGTGCACACATTCTGCTTGCAGTCACCCTTTTCCCCTCCTCCAGGTGCCTTCCCGAAATTGGGGTGATCCTAGTCTCTGGAAAGTGTGAGCTGCTCCAGCCCTGTTGCTGGAGCAATGGGGGGAAAGCCCCCTGCCTGCTTCTCACATCAGGGACTGCGGAGTGAGAAGCAAGAAGTGCACAGTACTGTTCCTTCACAGCAGCACGGCCAACCCTTCTGTCAACTTCTCACAATGGGAACTCCAGCGTGTGTGCTGGAAGGGAGCACCTGGCTCCTACCCTACAGCAGGGGTGGGAGCAGCTATACCCCATGCCTTATCCAGACTGGGGTGACAGCAGTCTATGGAAGGCAGATGAACTTTTCCCCATGGCTTCACTCCTCTTGGTTCCCAGGTGGAGTGAAGCCATGGGAAAGCATACAGACATTTTTTCTCCTGGGAGAAACTCCCAGGAACAACTTCTACCTGGTTGGATGCAGGTTATTTTTCTCATGGAATGGCCATTTTTGCTCTGCACATTATGTTAGGCATGCAGGGCCTGGTGGAAGCAGCACAGGACCCAATTCCAGTGCACTACAATGGGTACAGGCAGCATGGGACTGATGGGGGTTGGCAGGGTCCAATCCCTGTGTTCAGGTGCAAAGGAGGTGAACAGGGCTTGATGGTGGCACCCAAGGCTCAATCCAGCCCATGGCCTGGCTCCCCAACATTCATCCAGCCCACGAGGCCAAGAGGTAGAAAGCACCATTGGTCAAGATCATTCTTAACTCTTATTCTGTCCTATAAACTGCTTGGAAGCCCCTCTTGGCTTTTTATCTGCAACCTTGATCAGCATTTTCATTGAGGGGGGAAGTTGCTTCACCTTTATCATAAAGCAAAAGCCTGAGCAGTGGCTAATACTGCAGAGTACCTGACATGCTGTAAATTCATGGTTTACCTTACTTTGGGGTAACTTGCTCATATGTAGACATAATTACCTATTCAAGTTCGTTATAGCAGGTTTCCAACATACCTTCCTCCAAAGCATTTATTATTAGCTACCGTCAGAGACAGACTATTGGTTTCATGTGGTATGCTACTGTTTTACATTATTTCTAGGATTAAATCTGATAACACTCAGTTTCAAGCCATTGTGTTAGTCAACATTTCTACATCCTAAGATACACAACAACCAGAAAAAGACCACCACAGTGCACTTCCTCTGCAATTTTGGTAGGTCCCTACTCATGCCACCTGGCGACACACACTTCGTGCTTTCATTTTGAACAAAGTAACCATAGAATCAGAGAAAGTTAGGGTTAGAAGGGACCTCAGGTCATCTAGTCTTGCTCGAAGCAGGACCATCCCCAACTAGATCATCCCAGGCAAAGCTTTGTCTAGCCGGGTTTTGAAAACCTCCAAGGATGGAGACTCCACCACCTGTCTGGGTAACCTGTTCCAGTTTTTTACTACTCTCCTACTGAGAAAATTCTTCGCAATCTCTAACCTTAAACTTCCCTTGCTGCAACCTGAGACAATTGCTCCTTGTTCTGTCAGATTAGTGTGCGAGTTTTCTTCATTCCACCTCTTTTTTCCAGAGTAAAGCTTACCCTATCTGTTTTGTAATCCAAACACTGTATAATAATTTTCTGCAGTTTCAGTCTCTTATTAGAAAGAAAGATGACCTTCTGGTTAAGGCCTTAAAATGGGATTTACAAGATCTGGTTTAATTCCCATCCACGGCACAAAACTGTCAGCTCTGAAGACTGATCCGCTTTACAATATATTCCACAAAACAAATTTATCCTATATCCTCATTCCAACCATAAACTGCAGTGGAGTTGGAGATCTTCCTGTATGATACCATTAATCTCCCTGCGTCATTTTTTTGCAACCTCATTCCTATTTGCAAGAAACAAGAACCCATACCTTATGTCAAAGTGGCTTTTAAGATTTTATTTGGATATTTAAAGCATTTTAGGGAGTCAGAAATAAAATAATTTTCCCGAGACTTTAGAACCTGGTATAGAGTGAAAATAATCGCAGAGCTCCCTTTTCCAGGGCTACATCATGGTTACATCATATAAATCTACCCGACTGCTCGATAGTTCTGTACGCACATTCTTCATACTACTCAGCCCTAAATCTGATAGCTTGTATCAGCAGTTTTGCCAGCCTTGTTTAACACTGAACTTAGCTCACCTTTTTGCACTGGTAGCTAGAGTACTTACAAATGGAATTATGCAAAGGTTACCTTGACACACTGATTACTTAGCATATTAAGTGTTTCCATGGTGTATTCATATTTCTTACTTTTCCTACTTCAACTTTCTACTTTGATAGGACTTAAGCAAAAGACACTAAACTGTTTACAACTAGCTTTGCTGTGGGACAGACACATGATCCCAGCAAGCAGTATCTGCCTCAAAGTTCTCCTCGCTCGTCAGGAAAGGGGGTAAATATGATACCCAAAGAACCATGCATTATGCAAATAACTATTCTCTAGCAATTGAAGGCAAAACATCACATTTGATTATACTGTTTACAGCTTGTGCCTTGTCAGTTAAATTGAAAAACCAAGAGACCGACACAGTACCTTCTCATTGGTGCGAGTATTCAACAGGAACAACTGGAGATATTTACAACTTCATTTAGAATAATTAAACTTTGAAATAAGAATTTTGCAAGATGTGCTTATGGTTTATGGGGAGAAAAAAGGAAATGTGAATTAGCTGTCTTAGGAATCCAGCACTCCTCAATGAAAATCCTGATCAAGTCTGTATTAGGATTCCTACCACATTTGCATGGAAGGAGGTATGATTTTGGGGTTAAGGCTGAAAGAGACTCTCAAGCTCATCTAGTCCAGCCCCCTGTTCAAGGCAGCATCATCCCTCACTAAGCCATCCCAGCCAAGTGTCTGTGTAACCTGCTCTTGAAAATTTCCAGGGATGGAGATGTCACAGTTTCTCTGGGTAGTCTGTTCCAATGTTTAGCCACGATCATAGTCAGAAAGTTCCTCCTCATCTCCAACCTAAATTTTCCCTGCTGCAGCTTGAGGCCCTTGTCCTGCCCCTATGGCCACAGGGAAAACCCTACCTCCATCCTCCCTATAATCTCCCTGCAGGCATTTGAACACTTATTAAATCGCCCCTCAATCTTATCTTCTCCAGACTAAACAGCCCTAACTCTTTCAGTCTTTCCTTATAAGTCTGGTCTTCCAAGCCTCTGATTATTCTTGTTGCTGGACTCTCCAAACTGTCCACATCCTTCTTGAAGTGTAGGACCCAAAACTAGCACAGTACTTCAGGAGAGGCCTCACCAGTGCTGAACAGAGCAAAAGACTCACTTCCCTTGATTTGCACGTGACCCTCCTTTTGTTGCTGGCCTTTTTTTTGCAACAAGAACTTTTCGTTCATATTCAGCTTATGGTCTACTGCAATGGGGGCCAAAAATGTTGACAGGCATGCCACAAGGTAGCCCCACACCCTCTAGGAGTGCCACTCTGATCCTCTCCCCCTGCCTGACCAGCTGCTTTGCTTGTTGTTTCCTGCTCTGTGCTCCTTGTCCAATCCCTGCCCCACTTACTGCTCTGCTGCCTGTCCCCTCCCCAGTCCGCCATGTGTCTCACAGTCTTCCCATGCTAGAGGTTGGCCACCCCTCATCTTCTGTAACCCCTAAGTCTCTCTCTGTAACATAGTAGCCTAGCCAGTCATTTCCTAGTTTGTATGTGTGCAGGCAATGGTTCTGTCCCAAGTACAGGACTTCACACTTGTCTGTGCTGAATTTCATCTGGTTGATTACAAATATTTTTTTTTTCCAGTCTATTCATGTCATTCTAAATCCTAGCCCACCCCTCCAAGTGCCTGAAGCTCCTCCCTATTTGGTGTCATCCACAAATTTTGCTAAGTGTGTTCTTGAGCACATTTTTCAATTAATTAAGATATTAAACAATACCAAATACCAGACCTTCCTCCTCAGTTGTTCGGGCTCCAAATCTGTTCTTCAGGCAAACCGCTGCAGGTAGAGATGAAGACTTCTGCTTCCTGCCAGAGGTCACAAGCTTCGAGCTTCAACTTTCCTGAGAGTCTATGTCTTTTTCTTTTTCTTATTCCGGCTCTGGCAGCACTTCCTCTGCACTCCCAGAGATCTCCTCCAGCATCGATGAAGTCTTCATGGCAGAGGATGGTCAGGAGCCTTGCCACCTCTTCCTGTCGCTCTCTAACCTGCTCCCCAAGGTTCACCACCAAGAGGCATCTCAGGCACTCTGCCACCCGGCTGTCTCTGGAAGGAACCTGCAAGCTGCAGTCCCCACAGCGCCAAATCAGGACCTGGGTGGAAATCTCAAGTGAGTGGTGCAAGCAGAGGAAGAGCTGGCAATGGCAGTGACTTGGGAATTGCAACGTCCTCCAGCCATTTCTCTGGGTCTCTTAATCTGCTACCTCTCTCTTCCTACCCCTCTTTCCAAGCAGGCCTTCCTTAGCAGGCTCTAGTGTAAGCTGGCCTGTTCCCTGCTCTTTCGTCCCAGATGGTTCCCTTTTCCCTGCTTCCTCTCACCAAGTTTACAGTGAAGGAGGTGAGACTTTCCAGGCAAACTCTCTAGTGAAATCCCTTTTGCTCAGGACTCTAGTTACGCAAAGCTTAGGTATTGGTCTAACTGCTGAGTTTTAGCTACTTACATGAAATATATGTAGGTTAGTTACTCTTAATTAAAAGAAGAACTTACCTTAAAGGCTCCCCGCCAAAGACAGGGACAGTAAACTGCCACGTGAACTGATCTGCAAACTGCCCTGTTTGCTGTTCCTGTTTGCTTGCTCCCTGGTTGCTGGGGGAGTCTTTTATACACTGCTGGCCCCAGACTGGCTCCACCCCCTTGTTCGGGCTTTTGTCAGACACAGGCAGCAGTCACCCAGCCGGCAGTACTCCCAGCTGCTCAGAGTACATCCCCAAACACACAGCCCACCCAACAAACACTCAGGAAGCCACATGAACGACGTGTGCCCCCGGAGGCTGGGGAGGCACAGCGACCACCCGCAGGCAGCGGTGGCGGCATGGTGGTGGGAGTGGGGAGGACTGGTGAGTGCCGACCAGCAGTCAGTGACCACCCTCAGATGCTGCTGGCAGCGTCGGCCAGTGGTGATCAGTGACCGCCCCCAGACGTCGCTAGCAAAGTTGGAGACAAAGGGAGGGGTGTGATGAGTAGCAACCACCTGCAGGTGCTGCCGGCAGCGTCAACGGCGCTTCTTTCAGGTGGTGCACCGCCAACCTCGCTAATGGGAAGCCAGACACACAGGCAGCCCTGGCTCATTTACCTTCCTGGAACAGGATCTGGTGCCTAGCTCCTTTTCCTCATCCCCTTCCTCCTCTTGCTCCCAACAAACTTTGCTAACGTCCCCGTTCGCTGTCCCTCATTTAATGACAAAGAAGCCTTTAAAGTTTCCTTCTCCATCCCCAAGGCAAAAATTCTCATGGGTGATTATCTGTTATTGGACCAACTGTATAAATCATTGCAACCATATAGTTGGTGCAATAAAAGATATCACCTGTAAAAATTCTCGCCTCTTAAATATGTCCTGGACCATCACACCAACATCACCTCAACACTACCTTCTCCAGCTTTGAAATTCGTTGCAAGTGTATGAAGTCCAGGAGCCTATTCCTTCACTAGCAACATTCAGACTGTCAGTGTACAAACGGAAATAACTGACTGAACTGTTAGTTGATTTTTTTCCCCATGTCATGCACATTCCCAAGAGAGTCTTTTATAGCTGATATTTATTATGGTTGCATTTACTCTTTAGTCCTTATATAGTAACCTCTCTGTACATTCCCCCAATTTCCAGTAACCTTGTCATAATCTATATAAAGCATACTCTGCCTTTTGCGACAGGGAATTATTCAATTCATAGCTCATATTGGTAAAAATGCATAGTGCATCAGACAAAATATTTGTAAAATAATCCTCATCTAAAGACTTAATTTTTCTTATTAAAGTATCTATTTTTGTATCCCATTTTTTCTTTTTGCACAAGCAAATGATATTATACATCTTTGTAAGAAGATTTTAGTAGTTTCCCAAAATACTGAAGTAGAGAAAGCAGAAGGTTGATTAAGCCCTATAAAATTACTGAAATCCTCTAGACTGAGTTCTTCAAACCTATAATTATTCAACAGGGAGGTGTTGAGTAACCAGTAAGTATTTACAGTGGGTCCATCTGCAAGGAAAAACTGAAGTTCCACCTCAGCCTGGTCCAAGACAGCATAGAGCCAACAGAGGCATTGACCACAGAGTCAACTATGCTTTGAAAAAAAAAAAAAAAAAAAAAAAATATATATTTTAGACTTCAGGTTCACTTTCCCTCATTACTACATCTCTTTCATTTTTTGATTCACTGTTTGCCAAATATTTATTAAAGCCAGCCTAACACACAACATTTAATAATTTTCCAAGAAGTACAATTCATGGCTAGAGGCATACAGCCTATCAGTGACAGGATCCAAACATGCGCTCCAGTCTCCTAGGGCTGTGCGAAATTGCGCCAGCTGTTTCGCTTTGACGCTGTTTCAACTCATTTCAAGCTCGAAACAGTGAAATCGAATCGAAATGAAGGGCTTCAAAACAGCTTCAAAACAAAACGAGGCTAGTTGAGATGTTTTGAGTTTCAAAGCAGCCAGCAGACAGGTGGTGGGAGACACGGGAGAACCAGGGCTGTGCTCCCAGCAGCAGCCGGAGCGCAGCCCTGGTTCTCCCCGTCTCCTGCTGCCAGGCTGCGGGAAGCTGATCACAGAGCAGGGGAAGGGAACTGAGCCCAGGCTCAGTTCCCCTCCCAAGCACTGCAATCAGGCTGGGGAAAGAAAATGAGCTGGATCACTTAGTTCCCCTCCCTAGTCCAATCTAGTGCAGGGGATGGGAACTCAGCCCAGCTGAGCTGACTTCCCATCCCCAGTCCGATCTAGCACTGGGGAGGGGAGCTGAGCAATCAGGCTCAGTTCCTTTCCCCAGTCCCAGGCGGCAGCACCGGTTTCCCTCCCTCATCTGGCAGGGACAACGGGAGGCCACCTGAGCTGCCTGCCAGATGAGAAAGGCTGTTTCGAGCTTCCCCATTATAGCTAGTGGGTGAAACATCAAAACAGCTTCGAAACAGCCTCACTGTTTTGATGAAGCAAAACGGAACAGCGGTTTCAAATCGAAATGAAATTCGAAACGAAATGCTCTTCCGTCGAAATCTCCAAACTCGAGTTGAAACTGAACGGTGCTGTTTTGCACAGTCCTACAGTCTCCCCTGGAAATATAAGAGTATTTCCCAAATTCAGGGAACTTTACCAAAAAAGAATGATATAATGTTGATTTGTCTGCATTGGGACCGTAGACATTTCCCAAAGTAAAAACAGAAATGCAGCCACATACCTGCAGTGCCTCAGGCCAGAAGCAAGGGGGAACTAAAGCATGGCTCTAGCCAGCATGGGCTGTGTGTTCATTTCCTCTTCCTGCTTCCAGGTGCCTCTGGGATTTGTAGTCCACAGTTGCAGTTATCAGTAACTTTCAGTAAGTTTAGCAGGGCAGGGCAGGGCACAGCAGGGCAGCTCTGTACTCAGGGGAAGTGGGGTTTAACCCCCCTCCCTAGCCCCAGACCCCAGCCAGGATTTGCTGAGGGGGGCAGTCCCTACCCTGCCCCCCTCCCAGCCCCACTCCACCAAACCCTTCTTTGCTGGAGCAGACAGCACAGCCCAGGGCTGGAAAGCATGTTGGGATGCTGGGGGACTGTGATTTAACTTAAATCAGGAAGGGATCTGAGAGAGAAGTTTCATAAACCCAAATCAGTTAAGTCTGATACTACATTCAACCAGGTTTATCTTAAACTAGTGTCAGACATTTTGAAACTGGTTTAAGTACACTGAACTTCTGTTCTATTACAGGTTTAAACCAGTTTCTGATGACTTAAACCCATTTACGTGTAAGTTCTGTCCCTAGCCCACATGACTGTGTTATACACACTAGAGAGTGCTAGCCCCACCCAACCATACTGATTTTTGAGATTCCTCTACTGATAGACGAGTCTCTTGGAGCATAGCAGTATCAACCCTTTGTCTTTTAGGAAAACATAATATTCTCTCTGTTTAACAGGGTTATTAAGGCCTTTTACATTCCAAAATACACACTTAATAGGATGGGCCAGTCTCAGTGACTTTATCTTCTATGTTCAACTTTGTATATAGCTGGCAGTTGCCAGTGTCCTGAAAAACAAATATGCTACATTTATATGCATACTGCCATAGTTTGTCATATTGACATTCTCCCATATATTGAGAGCTCATAAGATACACTCCCAAGCACACTTTTGAAAAGATCATGAGGGGGAAAAGGAAAAAGGAAAAATAATTATAAAGTACAAGAGATACTAATAGCGAAGTCACTATATGACATAGTGGGTGCATCTACATGTTCATTAATGTGCTGTAATTACTACGCACCAAGTTTTCTACTTGGATAATCAAATACTAAATCACAGCACAGTAACCCATGCTACTGCACAGTAGTGCTGGAACATAGGTTTATTCGGACATTAATTGCGCAATAGCCTAATACTACTGCACAGTAGCATAGTAGCATGGTTTTTGCCCAGTACACTACTGCTCAGTTAGCATCTCGTGTAGATGCACCCACTATGTCTCAGGGCAGATTCAGCCTAAAGCTCTCTACCACTCTCTACCACTCTCTGACAATGAAGACACCAAGACTTTTACAGAAGTCATATGAATGCCATGCAAATAAGCAGATCATTTAAAAAGAAAGAGGATCTTTAACTGTGCAATGAAGAGTTTAGAAGGAATCAAACAAATTATAAGTCAGTTGACTCCCTCACTGCTGCTATGCAGTTTGCTTTAAACTGTGGATGGACCAGGAATTAAAGGAGGGGGGGTGCAAGTGCACCAGTGCACCTCCCCAGATTTGCCCCTGTATGGCAGGGTGGCACCTTAGAGATTAACTTGTTCAGAGGCAAGAACTTTCATAAGCAACAACCTACTTCATCAGATGCTATAAATGATTTGGCATAAAGAAAATATTTTATATAAAAAGGAAAGGGACAGGGGAAGGGAAAGCTGCTAAAAGAGGGAATAAGTGAGTTCATTACACCAGTTGAAACGAACAAGGCAATTAACACCTGGAGGGGCACCAGAGTAAACAGAGTGCACAGGTAAATCATATAACGCAACAAGGTGTGTGTTAAAGACCTGTTTAAAAAAAGATCTATGTGAGCCTAAAGGGAATAGTTGTATCCTCAGTTGCATTGTGTATCCTACTTCTCTAAGGTTACAACTAAGAGGACAAGGGCATTTAAAGGTAGCATCACCATGTATATTTGGAACCATTTCATAAGGGAAACATTTCAAATGCTGCTGTTACATTCCAATTGTTTCATAGTTTCATAGTAGTTTGGGGTCAGAAGGGACCTGAACAAATCATCTAGTCTGACACCTCCCCCCCACCCCTCCGGCAGGAGCGAACGCTGGGATCACACGACCCCAGACAGGTGTTTGTCCAACTTCTTTCTGAATTTACCCAAGGTGGAAGCGAGGACCACTTCCCTAGGAAGTTGGCTCCAGATCCTAGCCACCCTAACAGTGAAATAGCGCCTCCTAATCTCTAACCTGAACCTGTTCTCCAGCAGCTTCTGGCCATTGTTCATCACCCCAGGTGCTGCTGGGGGGAATAGGACCCTTCCTATTTGCTGCTCATCTCCCCTAACAAGTTTATAGGCAGCCACCAAATCCCCCCTCAGCCTCTGCTTGCTGAGGCTGAACAGGTTCAGGTCCCTCAGCCTCTCCTCATAGGGCCTGTTAACTGTGAACTAGCTGGGAACAATTCAAACTACTCCCCCTGTAACACTGCTTCATTCAGTGTTAGGGTTTACCACATTTGTATCCCTCCACAAGGAGTGGCGCACATTAAGGCTGCTGCTAAGGTAAAAATGTCTCTGGCTGAAGTTTGGGGCTTAGGATGCACCTCCTAATAAGAATGTGTATATGGACAGTGTGTGTTGAAATAAAAATTTTGATGCACTTTACCATCAACACTATGGTTTACTTGACATTTTAAAACTCTCATTAAATTTTAAGGCAAATAATGTCAATTACTTAAACTGCCTTCTAATGGGAATTATAACCCTGACTAATTTTGACAAAGTAGCAACACAGGTTTATCCTTAGTTGAGTAATTTCATACCAGACTATAAAAAGTAGCTTGACCATAAAATGGGCATTAATATTTTCATTCAATCAATGTATAAGGAACACACAGATACGCAAGTAGATGTAAGATGCGAGCATTTTTAAAGTCCAAGTGTAAACTCAATCAAGGAGGCATGTACTTTTGCCACGAGAAATCTATCAGGGAGAAACTAAACTCAAAGAAATTTAATTAAAAGTCACCTTCCCTGGAGGCCATAAGCCAACCTCAACGACTCTGCATGAATGATTCTAATTGTTTCTCTTTGTTAATTTAATTGGTAGAAAGTTGTATTAGTTAACAGTAAATTAGAAATTGCTAATGTTCATTGATTCACTTCATCATTGTGGATTCTGTTGTCTGCCACTGTTTAGAATGCTTTAATTATATACCAAACAGTGTCACTGGACTCTGCAAATTTTAGCTAAATGCTTTTATTATTATTATTACTATTATTATTAATCAGCAATCTGACAAATTCATGACATAGCTGCCAATGCTCGAGAACAGGTGTTGGGAAGAAAAAAGAAAGGCCAGTATTTCTTGATATCCTTGCAGGAAACTACAGAATGGTCTGCAGCACAACTGGAAAGGAGGCCCTTGTGTATGAATCCTATCAGCAGATATCAAAACAGATACATTACAGAGGGGGGAAAAATGATGCTTTCAGCTGATCGTATCTTGCAGCTGGGTTTGATTGGCAACATCAACAGTATCTGCACTGATGGTACCAAACTAGTACAAGAAGGGGAGGGGGAAACAGCAAAAAGACACAGCAGCCTTTTAACTCCACTATAGTCTGTTGTACCTCAAGCCATTTAGGCATTTGGTTTATTTCATGGGCAAGTTTTGGCAGTAGACACAGAGGCATTTCATAAGGATTAAAGTTTAAGAGTTTTCAGTAGGTCAGTCTATCATTGCATGTGCCTTTTTTTTTAAGTGAACAGGCAGTCAACATTGGCAGCTCCTCTTCCACAGGGGAGTTTGACTTCTACGTAGCATCTCTGAATTGTGGGTTTGAGGCTCAAATACCAGGGTGAATGAATTCCACTACCTTTTCTGAACGCATCTGTGATAAGCACTGTTTGCTCCATAAAGCTCCTCTCCAGCGGTAAGTGATAGCTTTGGCTTGAGAACTCTTGTACTCAAACATGTTGAGGTTTGTATCAGCTCTACCCTCCCTCTATTGCTCAAGATTTACCATGGAGTGTCAAGACTTACCTTACACCACTCTGCCCCTCTTGCTATGCAAAATGTCAATTTGAATTTTTCAAAGTGCCATATAAAATTCAAAAGTTCAATTTAACACCAAATATACTATTATGGAAAAGCACGGAAAGCTAACAAGACAGTAATCTTTATTGGACAGACACTTCCAAATTCTCACTGTGCTAAAATAGAAGCATGTCTGAACATAGAGATGTAGTGATTACCTCCATGTGTAGACTCTCTTTTTAGAGGAAAAAAGTAGCTTGCTCCTGTTTAGCTTAATCCACTTTTACTTGTCCTGGAATAAGATTTTTCACATATGGAATTAATCGTAAACAGCTTCTGCACTTTTTCAATTCACACACCACCTTAAATCACATGAACTTTCAAGCATAGCCAAGCCCTATGAGAAGTTACTTTTTTGTACAAGGCTACCTACTTACTCTGTAATAGTACGTACTGTAAATCCCGATGTGAATTCTATACAATTTTCTTGTTACAGATAGTGCAGAGAGGGAAAGAAATATTATACAATTAACGTACAACCAGTAAAATATTTGCCTTTGCAACTCAATGTCAACCCTGAAGCTATTTCCGTTAACACACAGGTTTTAATTAAGACATCAACTGTTTCCAATCCTGCTCTCACCAAAGCCAACTTAAAAAGGTCCTCGTCGTATACAAGTTCACCTAATAAGTACAATCCTGTAGCCCTTAATAGGTATTCTTCCCCATTAAAGTCAAAGGGAGACTTCACCTTGCAGGAAAGTTGTATCAGAAGTTTGGTGGGACACCAAATCTGACTGCTTTGTCAGCCAAAGTGATGCAAAACAACTAGGAAGAGTCTACCTTGACCAAAAGCAAGGCACCTTAACATTCAGGTAAAATATGGACTTAAGCTTCTTCTTGCATTAGTATGTCAACTAGCAGCATTAGAAAAGGTCACAGCCTTTGGCTAGTATGGCCAAGGCTGCAAGGTTGGTGCAGTAGATGCAGTGTATCAGGAGGTAGCAAAAGCATCTGGGGAGATGGCATAGCTATGAAGCAACAGAAAATACTTTCTGCTGGTATATTTTGCATGTCCACTAGGAGGCTCTGTGCCAGTTGTGCCAGGATAGCAGTCTCAGCATGCCAGCAGTATAGGCTAGCCTAGTTGTACTGTTAAAAAAAAAAAAAAAAAGAAAAAAGAAAAATCAACGGACTGGTTTTTTCCTTTCAAAAGAAATCCCATGGAACACTAGCACGCAACGCTGACTTTAAATTTTAAATGAAGCCCAATTGATGAATGGGATCGCTTTATCTTAATGTATGTATATAAACAAGCTGGGTACCAGACATGTCCACATCCATTCTCATCAGACATGAAATGCAAAAGTTCATTTTCCAAAGATAAGCAAACAGTATTCTGTTAGAAAAATTACATAGGTAGTGGTTATTACAAGTCTGAATCTCAGATGCAGTATACATCAATTCTTGATGTAGTCAACCCCCTGAAGCCCCTCTTGAGATACCTTGCAGCCAGCCCTAGCACAGCTTCCAAAGCCTCTGGCTTTGAGACTCTAGATCCTCCTCGTCCCCGACTTCCCTAGAGATCTGCAGAGCCCCAGCCTCAGAGGGCAACTTTTTTGGCCAGCTCCTGGGAGTGGGGAAGGGGAAGAGGTGCTTTCTTCAGAGGAGGCAACCCTTGAAACATTAGCAGCACCTGCAAAGAGTGCAGAACGACTGCAGCAACAAGACTGCACCGTTGATGAACACATGGGGAATGTACTGGACTTGACCAAAAGGTACTGGCAAACCCCTTTGGGGGAAGATGTCAAGAGGAATCGGTTTTCAATGTGGACCTGGGATCATATGAGTTCAAAATGCTACTGTCTGGATTTAAGCCTTTTATGAGACTGGTCAGTCATGGGCTGACTAAACTGTACAATTTTACCTATGCCTACATCAAAGACAGCACCAAGTACACCAGCAGCAGGGAAGAGAGCTTTAAGCTAATGTTTTTCTGGTTGCCCCACAGTCTTCAAAGTACAGTGGCTCAGTTCATGGAACCCGCCCCCTGCCAGCACATTTCTGCATGTGGAAACAAGATATTTTTTTGCCTGAAGTATGGAAAATACCATTTCCTTTTAGTAAAGTGCTTGATTTCTGAGACAGATAACCTAAAGTCATATGGTCAACAGGAAGTTATTTCTTTATTTAGAAAAAATGCTATTAAAAGGGCATTGAGCCAAACCAACAAAACTTTGTTCCCTTCATTCTTCATAAGTCTATACTACTCTTCCCTTCTGCTAGATTTGCTTCTTGTTAGAACAAAATACTTCAATGCCCGGTTTTAAAAAACAATTACACACATGCATGCATGCACGCACGCACACACACACACACACACACATGCACACACATATATATGGCACCCTACATTATCAAGCATTATGCAAGTAGGGAGGGCATTGAAGCAATACCTGAATACTTCAACACCACTCCAAAGCCAGGTCTGGTGTAGTCTTGCAGATGATTAAAGGCCACAAGTACAAACTGAGTAACATGAAGAAGAAGAATTTCAGTTAATAATGAGACAGAGACAGAGACAGAGACAGAGAAAAGACAAGACAGACTAAATGGGCCTACCTGGTTCAGAGTACAGTGAACTCTGAGAACGCAAGCTCAATAACCTCTCTTCAGAAAGGACACAACAGACAAAAAGAAGTGATGCCCGAACAGCTTATATTTGAGAGACTAGATTTTTTTTGTATTCATATGAAGTCGATAGTGGTGGGAAGAACTGCTGTGAATTAAAAGATTAGAGCCCACTATTTTGGGTCCTTCCCTCACACCTCCATCCCATTTGTACTTATGCCTAAACCTAGAGTAGAGTTGGGATTTTTTTTTGTTTGAAGGAAACACAGTTGTACAACTTAATTAGCTCCTTAAGAGACCCACCTCCTCCATCACGCCCATGTAAAGCTTGTTGATCGACTGCAAAAGGTAACCGTGTGTATTGCATGTCTTTCCACTATCTGTCCCCCTTTATTTTGTGAGCTGGTTTCTGTGCCTGGTGCTTTCTAAATAGAGTGGACCCTAAAGTAAAAAATCATACTAAAAATCTAAGAACTGCTGACCTACACCAGTTCAGATTTTAAATCCTTAACTTACCATTCAAATCTGCCAGGATTTGGCCTTTATTGCTTGCCAAATGCAAAGCAGAAGTAGCCAAGCTGCAGCGGGCATGCCACAAGTGGGATGAGCAGCCTGTTTATGTGGCACATGGTGGATGGGGGAGGGGGCAAACAGCACAGTGGCAAGAGGGCAGGAAGCAGAAAAGGCAGCTGGTTGGCTGGTGGGGGTGGGAAGAAATTAGTGTGGCGTTTGAAGAGGCTGCGGGGCTAATTTGTAGCACACCTGCCAAAAAGGTTGGCCCTCATTGGTATGAAGTATCAGCCAATACTTTTGGGGGGTTTATTTTAAAACAAAATTTTGTTTAAAATAAATTTTGTGCAAAAAGGGAAAAATCAGCTTTAGTTTATTAGACTCTCAAAGAGGATTTCTGACAGACGGATCTGTAGCAGAGTTAACGACCCAGAGGGGGAACCTTTGGAAGCTCGGTCAAAGAAGCGCTCATTCCCATCAACCCCTTCTTGCCAGACGTGAGAAACCATGTTTGGCCTACAACTAACAAGTCGCATGACCTCAGTCAGCCGAGTCTTTTTTTTAAGCCTTCTTCAGTGGAGCCGTCTTACCAAAGAGGCGTATCGCTTCGAAGGCAGTAAGTCAAACTAAGCTCTGCTTATTGCCCTGAAAAAGACCTTAGACAACACTTTAACATGCACTTAAACCGTGTCAGTCAATAGGGCATAAAGGCTGCGCTTGGTAAGGATGCCACTCCCAATCCCAACCTTAGGTAAATAGGTTTAATGACATAACCATGAATATGGATTCCTTCCCGCAACAACTACCGATTAGCTGCCCTGGCCACGTAAATGCAGCAGCCAAACCCCTCCATAGCTATTCAGTAATGATTTCAACAAACATGCTACAAATATAAGTTAAACTCAGGGTGGCCAGGGGGACGGAGGAGAAAAAAAAAAGAAACCCAGAGGCAAAAGGTATCGTGCCTGAAAGTTTGACTAAAGCATTTCCCAAATATTTACAAAAAGTATCACCCCGCTTGATTAATCCTATTTAAACATGGTTTTACAAAGATTAATAGAATTAAACATTTCCTAATGACAGCTTTAAAACACGATGGATGATGGCAAGACGTTGGCAGTCCCCTCGTCTCCCCTGCTTTTACTTAGGGCAGGTTGTAAGGCACTCTGAAGTTTTCTGATACTGTTCCTAGTAGGCATGAAGGGTGATTTTGGTTGATGACTGCCTGTGAATACAGGGGACAGGACTTGACAGCCCACGAGCCCCTTTCCAGGCTCATCAGTACTCCTTGACTGGGTAATAAACCACGTTAAACAGCTCATCAGGCTAATGCCAATGTCAACAGCCAACAGGACACAAAGAAGGAGTGAGGCTACCGCTGTGTTCATTTGCCTTCAACTTCCCAGCCCAAATGACCAGGCATCCATTTAAAATTAGCCTGGTCTGGTTGTGGCTCCTAGAACAAGTCTGGAGCGAGGCTCAAACTCGTGCCTCTGGAGTTTCTGCAAAGTACTTTAGCTGCTCTGCCATACCTCAAGTGAAGGCTCCAATTATGCAGAAGCAGCATCCTTATTGAGGCTAATCTATGCATGCATATTAATTCACAGCACTAAATTCTGGTGCATATCACACCTCAGTTTATTGCTCCGGAACACCACAGGTCCATGTGCGCCCGGGACCACAGCATGTTGAGCCAGGTCAGAGCAGCCCCAGCTGGGGGGGGGCCCGGTGGGGGGGGGGGTCAGCCTGCCAGCCCAGGGCTGCTCCGACCTGGCTCAACATGTGGCAGAGGGGCTGGTCCTGGGGCATGAAGGTGCTCGTAGCTGGCAGGCAGTCCCCACACTGAAGCACCCTCAAGTCCCCACCAGCCGGGTCAGCATCTACATGTGTTGCTGCGCACAAAAATACAAGTACAATCCTGCTGCAGAGCTCATTAGATTCCTATTACCTAATTGGACCACAGGTGTAGATCCCCGAAACATTTACTGTGGAGCTAATTAGGCAACTTTCCAGTAGACGTCTCATGTAGGCATGACCATGCAGTAGGAAACAAAGCAATTTTGTATTGAAGTAACTGATATAGAGATGCCTGCTCTCAATCACTGCAATGGACTAAGCTACCAGAGGAGCAACATGGGGTGGTAGTGTAGGTTACTTTTAAATCATCATAAAGGCACTTAAAATGAGAACATTCATCCATTATTAAAGGGTATTAACCTGGGCTAAGTACCCTCAAAATGTTTTTAAAAAGTTATGCCAATTGAAGCAAGGGTCTCTTGTATCTGTTTTATCCAGGTCCTTCCAGTACTGTTAGTCTGCTCAGGGGAGATAAAACACCTAGTTTTCACTCCTCCAGCATCCCAAGATGCACTATTCCCAATCTTTGACACTCCTTTGCTCTGTGGACAAACTTCCAAACCTCCTGAACTGTTACTTCCCGGGGGGGGATGAGACTGGCCCACCCATCCCACCACTCCCCACCTCTGCTGGCCACTGCACCACGGCTCAGCTTGTTCCCCCATAATCTTCATTTGAACTGAACAGCAATTCATTTGAAGTGGCTCGGTCATCAGCCCCCTTACCCGAACTGGGTCTCAGCTCTGCCCCAGTGTGCATGCAGTGAGCCTGCTGGGTCCCACCTCTGCCCTGCTGCAAGTACTAACCTAACTACAACCCCCACAACTCAATCCTAATACAGTGACGTGCAAAATTTTCATCCTTTATTTTATTTTTCTTCTTTTTTCACTCCTTTCTCTTTATTGCTCCCCCCTGCCTGTTCACTTCAAAGAGGTTTTTTCCTAAGATCTTTCTCCTCTCACTCATGGCTCTGGCTGGTTCCTGCTGGCTGCAGAGTGAGGGAAGCCAGATGATGGTTTCTCTGTCTCCGAGTTACCTTCCAGCATCACCCACCTCTCCCACCAGAGACAATGAACAAAGTCCTGGCTTCTACTCATGACCCTGCTCATCAGGCCCCCTAGTAGCATGTCACAGCTGTGCAGGTCTCTGACAGCATTAAGCCTTACTCTCCAATTGCTCTGAAACTATTCTAACATTACAACAACTTCCCACAGGTTGAAAATGTTTTAAAGCTAACCTGTAACGGCACCCATGGGCATGCACATTTGCCATTTCCCTTATCCTTCCAATAATCAATACTTGTACTGTATTACTGTGTCATTAAGCCTAGAAGCTGGTTTTCCCCAGAGTGCTACAGCTTTTTATTTGTTTTTTGGGGGGTGGTGGGAGACGGAAGAGACTATAACAGCGTGGACTGCAAAAGATGCATTAGCGACTCAGCAAATCGAAGTCCTATCGCTAAGGCAACTCTTTTTAGACAGACATCTGCCCATGGGGGGGTGGGGGGAGAGAGGACAGAGAGAAACCAGTAAAATCATACACATTCGTTTGTGTAAGAATTAAACTATTTGTTTGTTAGGTTTCTGGATACTGCACCTAGTCTGAGCATGTAATTATACCCCCAGGAGGAAAATGTGTAATTATTTAGACTATTTTTTTTCCACTTAATGGCTTGCAGACAAGAGCCCAAAAAAAGAGAAAAAAAAGTGTCACTCATCATATACACATTACAGACAGATTCATGTTTTATCAATGAAACAAAGACACGTAACCATCTTTTATGATGAAGATTTGCACCCTTGATATTGAATTGGTTTAACATAATTTTGTTTCTATAGTCCAATGCACAGACAAAATTAAGATAGCCTACTAGAGAGCCAGCATTATTTTTTTGTTTTAAATAAAGCTTGTACATACAAAGCAAGAGAACTCTGACAACAAAATGAATTCCAGTATTCATGAAATTTAAGTCTAGGGAATACACACACACACGATTTGATCTATACTGCTCTATGGATTTACTTTCTATGCAACATTTTGTGGACCATTTTTGTACAAAACCTTTATGCATTTTCTTAAACAAACCACTTCAATTCTGAAGCAAAAGGGAGATCAGCAAATGCAAAATTTCACCTTGATTCTTCAACATGCATACAGAACTCCAAGTGACAATCCTATGTATCCCACTGCTAAAATTAAGTGTCTGTGACTTTCCTTAATTTTAAAATCTCTGCACCTGTAAAATAAATTAATGTTGTGCCCCCTTGAAGTACTGTAATCCAGAGTTTAAAGGCATGCTGGACAGTAAAAAACCCAAACAAAGTTTTGTCTGGATGAGGTATCCAGTTTGTATCCAGGAGCCCTGATTACTTTGTCTAGAAGACAATTTTTTGGTGCAAAAGCAATTCTCCCAAATGTGACAACATGATAAAATATCATTAAATAATTTGTGCAACAGTGGAAGTGTAGGAGAGCAGCTGTATTAGTTGCATAGACAGTTTTAATTTTTAGGTTTTTTCCTCAAATACTGTTTGATGATCATTTATTTGTTCCTGGGTGCTTTCCCACCCCTTCATTCTTAAAATCTTCCAAATAATTTCCACTCTTTAAATGATTCCTTCTCCTAAACTAGTTACACTTTACACATTGTCCCAATGCAGCATTGTGAACTTTTACTTCCATCCAGATTTCAATAGCAGATCTTGGCTCCAAGAAGCTTGCCAAAATACTGAAAATTAAGCACATTCGAGCCACTTTGCCTCTAAAATCATTCCTTTATTTAACAAAAAGTTAGAATAAAGAAAAATTGTAATCACTGATACCAACTAGGCAAAGATTTTACATGCATTACTAGATTTTAGATTTGTTACCCTGTTTCCCCTTACATGCCAGTTCACTCATTTGTCTCATCCACCTGTTGCATCTCATCTCTTAGGCTTCAGTGCTTTGGGACACTTGTGTTTGTACAATACCTAGCGTAAAAGGGCTCAGCCTCACTGCAATCATTATGCTCTGCTACAACATCATCATTTAATAAGGATGGTATTTAGGTCCTTCACAGGTACAGTACTGGAATGCTTCTGCACACCAGATGTATATTAGCAGTATTTTAAGCTTCAACATATATTTTACACCACGTAAATTTGAAATTACAAAACGACAGAGATAAAAATTACTGTAACTTTATTTTGCATGTTAAAATAATACAGATTTGAACAGACTAGCAGTTAATGTAAAACAATTTGCCACTACATTTAAAATATATACACATGGGATTTATACAATAGGCTGATAAAATTGTGACTCAAGTGTTAAGACACTTACACAATGGATACATTTGACAGGTTTAATTACATCAAAAAGGGATTTATAACAGATTAAACTTATTTGAACGTTACCGAATCTCAAGCCACTGCATTCTCTCTTGTCAACAGAGTCCCAGTTTTTCGGAAAGGCTGCCTTTTCAAGTCAGTTGAAGTAAACATCCACCTCCCAGCCGTTCCAGTTGTTATAGCTGAGTGTAGGATGTTTACATGAACTAAAAGTCAGTGTAACAATAAGAATACTGCACTGGCTTTCAAGATACCCACTGCACTTCTGAAAGCATGTGCTTCGGCACATTACACGAGTACAGTTTGGTACCACGCATAGGACTCGTGCAGTAAGGTTATTAAACCTAGTGGACCGTAAGAAATCAAAACATGCATTTTTGGCATTTGGATAATGTTAATTCATACATACGCTTTACAGTCTCAGATATTAGGCCGTAAGAGACTGAGCATGAAATGGAGAAAAGAACTTCTCAACCCTTAAGTTGCTTGCTCTTGACACTTACCTAGCAAAGTTCCTTGTAGTTCAGTTGAGAGAACGCTGTAAATAAAACTTCACATACTTCAAATGTTGCGATTACTTCTGATACAAAACATTTTCAAAAATAAAGAAAAGTTGACCCAAATGCGTGGGGAACATTGGCAACTGGGGGAACAAAATGATGAGCAGTTGGATGTTTTGACAACTGGCCCCACGGTACCTCCTTAACAAACACTATTTCTCCCAAATGAACCCTTCAGACCTCCTCTGCTCTTTGATACAACCCCCTCCTCTCCTTTATTCTCCAGTCCTCGAGGGCTCAGCTGGCAGCTGGAAGTAGTCAAAGGAGCAATGGAGAAGATTCTCCCTTATGTCATACTCTCTCTTAACAGAGCTGTTTCCATATCATGTATGTGCAGGACAAACGTATAGTGCACATGCAGTTCTGGTTTGCAGCGGTACCTGGAAAAGAATCGTATGGACGACACCAGGTAAAGTTCCAAACGCATTCCGTTTCTGTATAGATCGGGGCGGGCAATTATTTCAGGCAGAGGGCCGCTTACTGAGTTTTGGCAAGCCATCAAGGGCTGCGTGATAGGCAGCCAGGGGCAGATAAATACATTTTTAAAATTTTTAGGGGCCCCACGAGCCAGACAGAATGGCCTGGAGGGCCGCATCCGGCTCCCAGGCTGCATTTTGCCCACCCCTGGTATAGATAATACAATGAACACAACATGTATGTACTGATCCCTCTGCTTCTCTTTTTCTTTCAGCTTATTTCCCTCCCTTCCACTATTTGCCGTCTCTCCCTTGTTGGTCTAATTCCTCCTCCTCTCCTGCTGCCTGTCTCTCGTGTGGCCCTCTATTTTGGACTCTCTTCTTTTTCTTAAATGCTTACCCCCCACCTGTTAACTGAGCAAGTGCTACAAGTTACGGGGATGGGAGGATGGCACTAAGTCTCACTGTTGCCTAAGCCTATGAATGATCCATTTTACATTCACAATAATAAAGATCTGTCTAAGGCTTTAGGAACCCTAACAATCATATACTAATGCAGTTAATTTCAAAGCATTGAAATAATTTCCACAAGGATTCAGTCAGCCACCCCTCCAAAAACTTTATTAAAACAGGTGCCCAAAGTGTACGTGGAAAGTCAAATTCAAACTATTTCCCACAAACAGGAGTGAAGGGGAGAGCATAGAAGATCAGAGCTCCCCTCCACCCACACCGGATCAAACATCCAATTCACATTTCACAAAGTTAGTTTAACAGGAATCAGATCAATGAAAATTAGAGGAAAAACTATTGTCATCTCAGGCCTGGAAAGACTATGATGCTATTGGCCATATGAGGTTTTACTACAGAAGAATTAAAAAAAAAAAATCAACAGAAAATGATTGATTTCAAAATTAAAGCCAACAATGCCTTTAACTTGCCTTGTCAAGCCCAGGTATTAAAGTAGAGTTATGCAATTAACTGTTCTGAAATTCTTAATCCTCAAGAACAAGGCAAGCAAGGGAGTAGACTGCCAGCCTTACTCTGATGGCCTTAGGTTTTCCTTCATATAAGCAGACCCTTATAATACTTGAAAGATTTTTCATTATATCTGTATAAGCTAATCAAGCTGAACAGGTCCCATTCATTTACATAAACCATTTTAATTAAGTTCCTGTATTGTATTTGCACAGTGGTTTGAAGATGTAAAGCTCTGTACAGATGTTAAATGTTACAAGCAACCTGTTCAATAAATAGCAGTTTAGCACACTGTCATTTAGCTTGTTCACGTTAAATGCCAAAGGCAAAAATACTTGATAACAGAAATACAATAACTGTGACTATCAAAATACAAGAATAGGGAGCAATCTAGCTTAAACCAGTTATAGGCAGTGAATGTTAGCAAATCATTAGCTTTCCAATGCTTGCAACGTAAATTTCCCAACAATAAGAGATCTCCATATGCCCTGCTCTAATTAGAGTACCTTAAAAAATTGCCATAATAAAGTTCAAGAGGCTAACTAGTACACCATCATGCAAGCACTATAAAGCTGTCAATGTCTGATTATTTTTAAATGGGTGTGAACTCTTTTATGAGAATCTGCAGAGGTTGAATGGATGGAAGATAATGCTATCACATAAAAATCAAGAAATCAGGCTTCAATTAGAAAAAAATAAAACCTAACTGCTTTGTAAGTCAGAAAAGCAAAATGAATATCACTATTTTCAAAGAAAACTGGAGAGCTAAAATACAGACAGACTGTTCCAGATAGAAGTAGAATCAGAAAACGAGGGTTGGAAGGGAGCTCAGGAGGTCACATCTAGTCCAACCACCTGCTCAAAGGAGGACCATCCCCAGCTAGATCATCTCAGCCAGGGCTTTGTCTAGTTGGATCTTAAAAACCACCAAGGATGGAGATTCCACCACCTCTAGGTAACCTGTTTCAGTGCTTCACTACCCTCCTGGTTAGAAAGTTTTTCCTAATATGTAACCTAAATATCTGTGACAGGGACAAACTTTCATGCCTGGTGCAAGTACCGGCCTGCCCCTGTCTACGGGTCAGCCACCCGCCTCACTTGCCTGCCATGCCTTGATGTAAGAATTACATTTCATAAACATTAGGGCTGGAAGGGACCTCAAGGATCATCAAGTCCAGCCCCTGCCCCAGGGGCAGGAAGTCAGCTATGGTCATAGTTTCATAGTTTCAGGGTCGGAAGGGACCTAATAGATCTTCTAGCCCGACCCCCCGCCAGGGCGGGAGAACAACCCAAAAAACACAAACAAAACCACTCACCCTAAAAACAAAAACGGGACTCAAATGAGTCCAGCCAGGTAAGTATCCAGCCTCTTCTTAAAGATCCCCAGGGTAGGGGCCAGCACCACCTCCCTTGGAAGTTGGTTCCAGCTCCTAGCCGCCCTGACTGTGAAGTAGTTTTTTCGGATGTCCAATCTGTACCTCCTCTCCATCAACTTGTGCCCATTACTCCTTGTTATGCCAGCGGGGGCTAGGGGAAACAGCGTCTCCCCCAAACCCTTCTGGTTCCCCCTAGTGAGTTTATAGACGGTCACCAGGTCCCCCCTCAGCCTTCTCTTGTGGAGGCTGAATAGGTTCAAGTCCCGCAGTCTCTCACTGTAGGGTCTGCCCTGTTGTCCCCGGATCATGCGGGTGGCCCTCCTCTGGACCCTCTCCATGTTGTCCACATCCCTCCTGAAATGGGGCGCACAGAACTGGACACAATACTCCAGCTGCGGCCTGACCAGCGTCGCATAGAGGGGGAGGATCACCTCCCTGGCTCTACTCGAGATGCACCTGTGGATGCACGACAAGGTCCGGTTAGCCCTGCCAACCATGACCTCGCATTGTCGGCCCATGTTCATCTTGGAGTCAATAATGACACCAAGATCCCTTTCCGCCTCCGTGCTCTCAAGTAGGGAGCTCCCCATCGTATAAGTGTGCTGCTGGTTCCTACTACCCAAGTGCAGCACCCTGCACTTGTCCGTATTGAAACACATCCTGTTCCTGTTTGCCCACCCCTGTAACCTATCCAGATCCTTCTGCAATCTCTCTCTCCCTGCTAGCGTGCTCACCTCCCCCCAAATTTTGGTGTCATCAGCGAATTTAAACAGGTTGCTCTCCACCCCAACATCAAGATCGCTGATGAAGAAATTGAACAGCGCAGGCCCCAGGACCGAGCCCTGGGGGACTCCACTACCCACCTCCCCCCAAGTCGAGTATGATCCATCCACCACCACCCTCTGAGTGCGACCCTTCAGCCAATCTGCAATCCATCTGACCGTGTAGGCATCTATGCCACAGTCGCCTAGTTTATTAATTAGGATGGGGTGAGAGACGGTGTCAAAGGCCTTGCTGAAGTCCAGAAAGACTACATCCACCGCGACACCTGCATCCATGGCCTTTGTGACCTGATCATAAAAGGCAATCAGGTTGGTCTGACATGATCTCCCCCTAATAAATCCATGCTGATTGCCCCTGAGCATCATCTCGGATGCCGGCCCATCACAAATGTGCTCCTTGATGATCTTCTCAAAGAGCTTCCCCAGGTCGAAGGATCGAAGGATCGAAGGATCCTTTGGAAGGTCGAAGGATCCCAGCAAGATAAAAAGGTGGGAGGCTGCCCATTATATATCCCGATATGGGGGGAGGGAAAGAAGGGGCGGGGGGCTATCCATGGCTCCGTTCCACCCCTATACCACAGACCAAGCCTCGCAGAAGACACTTCAGGCAGCCAACTCAACCATCCCCTTCAGCTTCCCTTTAAGCCCCGGCCCTGTCTCAGGCCAGTCAGGACCCCAAGCTTTTCTGCTCTATATGGGCATCCCTCATGGTGGGCCCCTGGTCCTTTTGACCCCTGCTGGGCCCTGCCCCCAGCATTGACCAGTTGGGCCCTTTGGGTTAGGTCTAAGTCTCCTGCCTGCACTCAGGGATCGGGGTCCCCCATTCCCGGCTCAGATGCTTCACAAAGCATGCCTGGCCCAGAAAGTCACTCAGCCCAGCAGACTCAGGTGCGTCAAGAAGATTACCTGGCCTTCCCTGGATTAGATGGATCATATAACCACTCTAAGGTGAGGGCTGGGTTTAAGGTGCCCCTACCCACCTTTCACTGGGGTGGTAACTGGCCTGGCATTTACCTGGGGGTCCTGTGCAACTGGGAGCCCCACCAAATCACCCACTCCTGGCAAGGTGCAGTTTTAGGTCATGTCCAGGACTAGAGCCTCCTGGCTTCTACCTGCAAGATGTTCCCATGCAGCAGCCCAGCCAAGCGATGTTTCTTGCCTGCCTCCAAGCAGCAAACTGCTCTTGTTTATATAGGCAGCCAAAGGTCTAAAATGGCCGCTGTAATCAAACACCTGCTGACTGCTTAATCTAGTCCAGAAAGTGGCAGGCACCACTGGTGCCCTCCCACAACATCCCTTGCTGTAACTCAAGACCACTGCGTCTCATTTTGTCATCTGCCACCACTGAGAACAGTCTAGCTCCATCCTCTCTGTAATCACCCTGCAAGTACTTAAAGGATGCTATCAAATCCTCCCTTTAAATTCGTGTGGAGTAAGAGAATACACTAATAACGTTTGGAAAAGCAAGCAAACAGGAAAAAAAACACCTTTATGGAATCAGGCAACTGGATGGAGAAAAACCATACAACAGTATAAAATACTTCCTTTGTCTCAAAAGTGTGGGAGGAGTAGGAAAGCAGTTTTTGTAGTGACCACTGAATTCTTATTGAAATAATCATTCCAAGGATACCAGGTTTTTGTTGTTTTAGTGGTATGTTAAGACACCTAGAGCAGTGGTTCTCAACCTTTCCAGATTTAAGGCACCCTTCCATTGCTTTTATGAATTGGGAAGCACGCCATTTTAAAAATGGTTTTGTTACAGTGCTTACCTCTTTGTAGAGGGGTTGGGCAGTGGGGACAGGACAGCAACAAGCCTGAGCCTGCATATCAGCTCACACCTCATAGCACTCTCCAAAGGATCTCATGGCACTCCAGGGTGCCCTGGCACCCTTGTTGAAAAAATCACTTATCTAGACACTTAGAAGGACTTTATAAGGAGTTATTACATAAGCACAGATTAGCATACTGCCTTAGAGAATATGAAGGCCCAATTATGCAGAAGTGTCAATATATATTTCATGGAAGAGTTTTTTCTCATCTTGGCCTAGACCTATATTCAAAATTACTGCCAACAATTTTGAAACTGCTACCCAGTCCTAAAACACTGAGGATGCAAAACTGCAAAAGGAAGCAATATGAGAAGTGGAACATGCTGTTTATACAGCATGTGTCAATATATCAGACTAGGAAAACAAATTCTCACTTTAAGTCATTGTTAAAAGAAGTGGCAAAATGAAGAAAACCCACAAATTGGACATGTACTGTTATCCCCAAGTCAGGAAAAAAATCATGTAAAACACTACATATTAGTATGCATTAATAATCCAGCAAACAGAATCATGTATGGGGTTTGGACTAGATGATTCCCAAGGTCACTTCCAGCCCCAAGAGAAACAGCAGTAAATACAATATCCGCAGAATAGCACTAGACAACCATGGTAATAACACAGCATTTAAAATCTTATTTTAGAAGAAAAATATTAAAACAAACATCATGCATCTAATGAACAAGGGCTGCACTTTAAAATCTTGTTTCTCATGACAACAGTCATCAAGAAGTCATCTATGGTGCCACAGTGCACCAATAGTGTACCTTAGCCAGCAAGTTAAAAAGCTGAAGTTACCTCCAGCGACTATCCAAGCTGCCGTCAGTGCAGGCACAGCACTGAACTCACAGCCTGGAGGTTGGGGGCAAAGAAATCTCTGTGACCACCTGGACCCTGGCTGCTATTGGGTCTGGACATGCCTCCCCATTTAACTGCGACTATGAACTTATGGACAGAAAGGTAAAGTTCCAGACATAAACCTGGAACAAAACCCATTGCAGCAATACACTGATAGTGTGATTGTACAGTACATGCTAGGTGTGTCAGGGGCTTGAAGCTTTCTAAACATTAAGCCTGATCAACGTTTGCATGCTGACCTCCTTAGACTGCCCTCAGGGCTCATCTAAGTGATGACAGCCTCTTTGGCTGTGGTTTCTTTGTTAACAGAAGCAGCAAAATGAAGGCAGGGAAGGGTCTTCTACAGTGCCAAAAACTGGGGGAAATTCTGCAGTCAGGACAAGGACTTTTAAGGCCCCTTCAGAGGTGTAATTAGGAAGTGTTATACTCTGGCTGCACCTCCATTCTTGTGCCCCCTTTGAGCTGGCCTCCAGGCCTTGTGACCCACTTGCTCACCCCTAGTTACACGACTTGGTCCCTTTATTTCAGTCTGCCCATTTTACCAGCCGTAAGTGTGCTGGAGGGAAGCAGAGGCTCTCGCTAACCATTTAACCACCCCCCTCTTCCCCAACACACCCCTCTTCTGGGTTTTTCCTTGCTGTCAGGGTGCAAGCAGCCGGATACACTTAAATGAAGAGCTGAAAAGCTGGATTCGGGGCTGCAACAGGAGGCTGATAAGCAGAACAGGAACTTGCTGACAATACAAAGAAATCCAGACCTTCACTGGCAACTGCCAAAGACTACACTGCTCCTAAATTTGTTTCCCCCCCCCTAATTTAGGTTCTGGGACAGTAATCTCCACATTTTGTAATGTAAATATTACCTTTTTCTCTTTATACCAGAAGATACGGCTTCTTATTCTAGGCTGAAGCTACAGGTCGCGTTTCCATGCCGTCTGCTTTCTCTCCACAGCAAATTACACAATGCCAGGATAAGACTCATAGCCAAAGGCACAAGTCATTAAAAAAAAGAACTACATATATTTATACCTGTTTTTTTCTTTCCGATGTAGTTGAGAGTAGCCAGTGGCAGCAAACATCTGACTGAAAGCTAGAATTTCTCTTACAGCTTCCAGTCGGGGATGTTTACAACAACAGACTCCCATTCATCATTATACTGCATAAAGCTGCATAGCCGTGGAAGTCACCTTCAAAAGGAAGAGGAAAAAAAAAAAGAATTATAAAAATGCATTTTCATAGCATTCCTACAGATTCCTGTTTCATCAATTCTGAAAAAAAACAGCCTGCCACATTTGACAATAAAGCTTTTGTAGGTTAAAAAAAACACAGCCGTGTTCCTTTAAGGTTATCAATATTTGGAATGTAAAATAATCAATTATGCTGCATATTAATCATTTTGAACTTAAAGCACCTGTTAAGAAGGGCTTCCCGTCTCTTTATGCCTTTATTTCCAGAGCTTTCTTTGAACGTCTGCTCTACCTTCCCTGGCATGCAAGAAAAAAAAATGAAATATTTATTATAAAAAGCTGAAACTTACTACAGCCACCCAAACCATGGCTGTAATAATAATAATAAAAAGAAGATTTACAGACTGCTGCTGGAGTTCATTTATATTCAATCTTCGGACTATCAGATTACATTTCTTATGTTTAAAAGGCAAAAGCTTTATTCTAAGTTGCCTGTCCTACCAACTCAGACTAATTGGTGGATGGAGAGATTGGAGAAAAGATATGTGTATCAATCTGGGTCCTTTCTGCTTTTCATGTCTTCACCAGAAAAAGAAAATTCTGTAGTCAGAGATGAATTGACATTGCTGATGTGACAGTCTAATCCAACTCTCCCCAACTTCAAGGGCTCCACAATACTAAGAAGAAGTACAATTCAATAAGGAGTTGCCATCTTTACACTCAAATCCAAAAGACTCATGTGCCAAGAAAGTTAAGTGTGGCAATGCTTAACTTCAGACGTCCCCCACTGAGTGGAAGCCCAGGCACTGACTCTATACACTGCAAGGGAGAGTACAAGCAAGTCTATACTATTTCCACAGCGCTCTTCGGTACACCACGAAGAAGCACTCCCTGCTCGCCAGGTCCCTCTGTGCAGCCTGAACCCAGGCAGGAGGCACGGAAGCCGCCCTATCCACAGGGGCTCCTGGGCCCAGAATCCTTCCAACAGGATGTGCCTACATCCGTTTTCTGGAAGAGCTGACCAGGGCTCATTTGAAAGCACAGGCACTCGGGGAGATGGCCACCGCATTAGAGAACAGCCTAGCGATTACAGCACTTGTCCAGGAGGTGAGAGCATTAGGTTATAAACCTGGGTATGCACTAAGGCAGAACTGCAGGTACCTAAGGACCGTTCAAGTCAAGCTGCGAGACGCCTAATGGATTTGGACACCCGCGGGTGGAGACAGCTGCTGAGTTGCTGCATTTTGGATCACAGCTTTAAATTTAAGCAGACTACAATCCACCTAAATCCTATTTTAGGCATTATGTCCTTCTGTGGATCCAGCTCTTAATCACAAAGGCCCTAACCCTACAATGTGCAGGGGCCCATAAGTGGAACCCAAGACCATAGCACCTACCTATTGCTTCTAGGTACAAAATTAAGTCTACCACACACTCGAAGGCCACTCTTGCTTTTTGGAAACATCACCCAAAAACAAGCATAGAGGTTTTATATTTAGCATTAAGTATACCTGCAAAATAAAATTTTGATGACAAAGCATTTTACAGCCAGCTGTATATTCGTTCTACGTGACTGAGAATCATTCAGCCAAATATATTTGTTCTTTCAAGCAAATCAAACTAAAGAGGACCACAAGTGCCCCTTCTCCCCCCACCCCAACATACAAACCCAAATGAACACCTGGGCTTCACGATACGCCTTCCCATTCGATTCTTTGACTTACATATTTAAAGTCCCTCAATTACTGAAACCCAAATCACATTCTGTTTATACAAAAGGTTTACTCCTGAAATTCAAAACTAAGTGGTCATTTACTAACTATTCCAGGGGTATACAGGATTAACGAGGAAACTGCATGCAGTCTCTATGGATACCATGCTGCCCTTCATTGTTTTTGAGGATAAACTTAAAAAGCCAGTGGCCATTTAACAACAACAGTCTCTTTGGGCTATTGCAGAACTGAAATTTCTGATTTTATACAGAGGTATGCTCCAGGTATTTGACTAATTAAGCAACTGAACATTATGTTGCAATGAACCGTTAATTACACCATTCTGCTTGAACCCTTATTTCCTACGATACAAACGAAGGTTACTACAATGTCATCTAACAAAAGAAGTAATTTGACCTGAATGAACTACCTTTCCCTTTTAGTTCAAAGATATTATCTCTTCAAGCAAGAGCCAGCACACACACAGTTTCTTGTAATTTTAATCAACCACAGCAGACAATGCAGATGGTTTATTAAAGACAAGTGTCAGCCTGGTAAATGAGTGTTATATAAAATGCTATAGAGAAAATGCAGGCTGAATCCACTCCATTGTTTCCACCTATCCAAAAACTTCACCTCTCTTTTTGAAATGGAGTGGGGAGCACGTTTTAATCATCCTGAAACAGCTGGTCTTTCAGATCCATGGCATGCTAAGCAGGGACACTGTTCTAGTGCCACACAGAAGATGAATATTATCTTTTGCTGAGTGCAGGAATGGGGAAGGTTGAGGATGGGGGTGGGGGGGGTGAAGAGAAAGGCTGCAAGCAGTCTAGCAAGGCTACAGTAGGAAACTTGAAACCTTTATTTAGACCTAACCATTGACTTGGTTTCAGGCAGGAAACATCATACATTTGTCATGCCCTAATAAGCACGTGAGGATTATCCGCTAGGATGTCCTTCCGAGTTTAAATACTCTGGATTAATTCTTGGTATGGACAAATGTACATTTGTAGCTGCTTCAGAAGGGGAGGGGGACCTGGTTTTTGGGACCAGGCAGCCATTGTTAGGCTGTAACTATTATGCCTGCATGAGTTTGCAGCAATGCTAGTTCAGCACAACCACCCCAGCTTTAGTCCTGCTTCATCCAGGGTGACAGCGGGGCAACTCCACTCCTATCACCACAGGCTCATGCACACGAACAGCTGCTTCCTGGTTCTCAGCTGCAGCTTCTCCTCCCCCTTTGAAGTCCCTAGGAGTGTACATGACCCCACACCCTCCAAGAATGAGAAAAAAATACCACCATGATCAACCTCACAAGGTATCTGCAACATTCAACAAAGAGCAAATTTGCCCACTCCATACCCCACCCCTCTGCTCAGAATAATGTAGTCTTAATCTGCAATCTCTTCCAATCTTAAAACAAGAGAAGACTGTATCCATCCATGATTTAGGAATATCTTTGTTCTTTCTTCCCAAAACAAGGTACACATCATTCCCAGGCCTGTGATATGCAAGAAAGTACAGTGTTAAGGTTTCTGTTAACACAACAGAAGATAGGGTTATTCACAGGTGCCATATATAGATATAGATATATTGTGCGCACACACACAAAGATAATCTTTTTCTCTACATGGACACAGGTGCAACTCCCATGTCAAATGGGACTACTTCTAGCACCCAGCCAATGATATGAAATACACCTGCTACCTTAGAAATAACTGCAGAGGGAGTTGCATACTCTTTTTGAAGTCAAGGTCTTTCAAGTGGTTAAACAGCTTAGCCGCAGAAGCCTCATGCAGGTGAAAATCTGACAGGTAAGTATGCTTGTTCATAACAAAGACAAACAAGGAATGGACAAATGTGCAATTATCCTGCACCTCACTGCTAGTTGTAAGGGAAGCAGATAATAGCCGGTTTGTCTTCTGCTAAAGATCTATCCTGGGATGGACATGGACAGACAAAATGTTGCCTAGTGTAACTTGTATTGATCAAGTTTTTCCTACTATCCCAGTGGTTACTCTCTACCAGAGTGGCCAAGTTTACCCGAGGTTTAGGAGTTTGCACTACTGGTCTATTTTTCTTTACCTCACCTGCTACTGTCTCCTCAGAGCATGCAAAGCCAGTCACGCTAATATAAACATTTAATCCTGTCAAGGACATGTGTTGGGAGTTAGGCAAAAAAATTATGAAGAATGGAGGAAAATTGATGAAGCTAACTGGAGTATTCAAACTGGAATTCATTCCTTCGGTGCTACAATTTTGGTTGAAAAGGCACTTAACCCTATTTACCAGCAGAGTGTACGTTCTTATTTTTAAGCAAAACATGGGGAAGTGGGGCAGGGCATGTGCGCATGCACATGTGCATACGTGTAGATGTTTACAGAACCAAATGCACCTTTTTCAAAATCCTCAATTTGTTATGGACTGAAACCAGAGAGAACAAACACCTTCGACATTAAAAAGGAGTTAAATATTTAATCACCCACGAGAGTATGCATGCAATGCACATAAATAATTTAAAAATGTTTTACTCCTTCCAAACTTTGTACGAACACTAACTTTACAACACATTTGCAAGGTCAGCATATTTATTCCAGTTTTTCAGGTACTGAAATGCAAGAGGCTAAGTGACTTTCCCTAGACCAGGTGCATCAAAGACACAGGCTGCATCCAATCCACTGAGCTGCTCCATCATGCTGCTGGGCTACAGAAGTTGGAGAATCAGCAGGAGAGGGCAGAGCCTGCTGCAGAACTTGGGCCCCCACTGGATGTGGCCATTAGCAGCAGGAGGGCAAGGAAAGGCTGTGCTTCCACAGGCCTTAGGGCAACCAGGGCAGCTGGCCCACCACCTGACCTCTACTGCTGCTGCCAGCCCTGCAGATCTGACCTGGGAGGAGCCCTATTGCCCAGATTCAGCCTAGGGCGAGTTTGACACCCCTGCTCTAGGCCAAAGAATCTGCCCGCGCTCAGATGAGAATTTGAGAATTGCAGCTTCTCTCCTGCACTTAAACCCACTTGATCTTGCATCTTACATAACACCTTTTTCTTTACACACACGCGTGCACACGCATGCACTGGCCTAGACAGAAAGTGTGCATGACTATTTCATATAGGCCTACTATGAGCACGTGCACAGAAAAAAAAGAACACAGCCATTCACGGTTCTTAGAAAAAGGAATGCAATTTTCAGCAGTTATCCGTGCATCCCTGCCATGTCATCCTACAACACTAAGCCATGCAATGAGTTCTGCAATAAGCACACTGCAAAACAGAAGCCTTGGTTTGCATACTAACTCTGGAAGGAAGCAATAAAAAGATACAAACAACTTGCATCAAACAGGAGAATGCTAAAGAGGGAGAAGTATAGGACTAGAACATTTGGGTAAAAAATATAGCCTAGTTAAAGATAAGAACATCAAGAGTCAGGGATTCACACAGGGACCGTCTATATTTAGTGGTTCTCAGCCCTTCCAGTCAGTGCTCCTTCATAATGGTTTTGAATGTGGAAGCAACCCCAGTTGAGAACCACTGCTGTGCTGCCTCTACTTACCTCAGTGCTTCTCAACCACGTGCTGCTGCCTCCAGGGAAAGCTGTCCTGCACAGCCAGACCAGGAAAGGCTACAGCATGTGTGTGCTCTCCCAACTCATTACTGTTCTCCGATAACCCTAAAGCAAGTGGGAGAACCGACCTGTGCCACAGCCCTTCCTGGTCCAACCTAATACGGTATCTCCCAGAGAGAGAGATGCAGGGCAAGGTGAAATGTCCCATGCACCACTGTTTCCAGGAAGAGCACCTGGGTTGGGGATTTGGGGGGGGAGGGAGTAAGTAGAGGGGGAGAACGGACTGGGAAGAGCTGCAACACAAACCAGGTCTTCTGCTTCGCTTCAGGGTTATCAGAAAACCCTAATGCAGGAAGAGCATGCATGCATGTCACAGTCCTGCAAACGGGAAAGTTTTTCCTGGCTGTCACACCACTGGCCTATTCGGTGGTGACCCAGTGGTCAGGGCTGCCCCTAAGGAAATGAGTTCTGCCCACTGGCTCCTGCATGGCAAGGATCAACCCCAATAAGAAGGAGGTGAGGATGTCCTCAGAGTGCCCCAAGTCACTGCTCCTGAAAAGACTGGAAAGTCAGGTTTTGAATGCAGTGCTTGAGGTACCCGTAAGATCATCCTCATTGCCTTATATCCAGAGATGAGGGGCATAGAATAAGAGTAGGCAGGTGGGGCTCATTTCTTTGACAGTGATGAAATACTGTCACCATGGCACAGACATACCCTTAGGACCTGCCTTCCCATGCCAGTCTATTTCTGGAGTACTAGGGCAGAAGATGAACCCAATGCTGCCAGTTACAGACAAAGAGAAGACAGAAAGACTTGGCATTTTATTATGTGGAAAAGAATGAATAATACAAGATTAAATGCAAATTGCAGTGTCTTTGTAAGGACACTAAAATAAAGACAGAAGGCAAGAAACATTACTTGTCAAAAAATGGCAAAGATTAACGCGAGATGAGTGCAATGTTTCATACTGACAAAAGCAGAACTAGGGACCAGCTAGGAAAGACAAGAAGATGATGCAATCAAAGCCCAGATCCTGCTTCAGATGGATTTAAACCTAGCTGCCCTTGTACCTGTACAAGCTTGTATGAAACTACTTTGGGCAAGCCCACAAATTTACAGCCTGCACAAACTAAGAACAGAGGAGGGAAAGAATGGTGATTTTATCACTGGTTTCCCCCTGGTTCATTCTTGGCTTCAATGAAGGATAGGGAAATAACTAGTTTAGCAGTGGTTTAACAAAAAGATTTAGGAACCCCTTGGTAGCAGCTCGGCGACTAGCAGCACCGTAGGGGGAGCACAGAAAAGGCTCCATCCATTTCCCATCTACATCATGTACCACCAAACTCACTCAACCTTCAATACAGTGGTCAATTAAAATTCATTTTGTTTTTAAAAGTTGGGCTAAAAATATCCTTCCTTATAAGGAATTAAATATAATAAATCACTTTTGAGAAAAAGAAGTTTGACAAAAGCGGAACTTGGTTTTTAAAGTTGTTAGGTATCATAAGTTATACATTACCCAGATATTGATTTATGAAAAAGAGAACGGAGCATTACTTTCCTTGCCCATAATGTTTGTTCCTCAAGGCATAGGCAGACACTTCTCTGAACATCCTTGCTGGTTTCAACATGCCCAGGTCACAGCAATGCCTGGCTAGAGTTTTGTTTTTAGATTTCAGGCTCCTCCAGCTGGAAAACTCAAGCACTGAACTCTTAACCCAGAAGAGGTTTTTTTCCAGCAGCTTAAAATACATAAGCGTGGTAGAATCACACTGCAAAAGCCTTGCTTACTATAAATCAAAGTAAAATATAAATATATTCATCAAGAAAGTCTAATTGTAGAGGGTTTGCATTCCAGGCCAGTGGGAACCGCCATTATGAAAATTATTTATTCCCCTCAGGCTTCATTACTCCCTAGCTGGCAAATGAACATTATCTGGAGTTCTCTCACTCGAGTCTGATCTGTGTTGTCCTCCCTCCTGCCAAGCTGGAAGAATAAAAATTGGTTCCCCAGAACATGCTTCTGTGCAGTTCCCAGGCAAACAAGTTCAGTGTTCATCTCCAAGTATGAGATCAAGCTCCAGCATAGACTTTCTTTTTTTTCTTTTTTTACCCCTGAAAGGAGAGAGAGAGAGAGGTGGGCTGGGAAAGCAGGTTGTTTAGTTTGGCAGGATCCTTTCGGGCTGCTCAAATAATCCATTGTAAAAGCAACAGAGATACTCATGCAGTGTCTGCACTTCGTAATAAAGATAATCGCATTTCCCGGTTTGTCCCCTAGCCTCCATTTCTTTTAAATATGAGCAAATGCTTCAGTCAAGATTAGGTGACCTGGGTATTCTAACCCAAAGCTTCCAACACCTACACTGCTTTGTTAATAAGAGGATATTAAGATCTCTTTTAGGACTGGTTGTGACCTGGGCTAGGAACTAAGCAACAGTAAATCAACTTTAGGAACAAAGGAAAAAAAAATATATTCTGTTTTTGCTCTGTTACTTAGTTGGACCTAAACTAATTCACCCTGTTCTGTTCCACTCCCCCAAGCAGTAGAGGAAAAAATGATTTTTTTTGAAAGGTTCAAAGTACAAGGCAGCAGGCAAAACTTAAAAGACATTTTATTATTAACAGATTTGTTTTGGCAAGAGCCTCATCCTCACACAATGAAAGTTTAGTTTAGATTCAAAGATCTTGTTTTTATCTAGGTTCAAAAAGGGACTGGACAAAGTCTTGACGGAAAGGGGCATGAGTGGCTATTGAGCAAGGCAGTTAGGGGTAGACACTTTGAATAAGACCTTTCTAGACCTTAAATGCTGGAGGCTGCAAGTGAAAGTGTAGCAGGGCACTAGGGTGCCTGCTACTAGGAGTGCTGGGATAACCCTTCAGGTGCCGGTTGCCAGCTTACACCTGCCTAGCCAGCTGAAGGAAGGGGCAGGGCCTGGCCCCTATATAAAGCACAGGCAGGAGACCAGAGGCAGTTCCCTACCAGCAGCTAAGGATGTAGGAGCTTCCTGCCAGAAAGGAGAGAAGCCTGAATGACAGAGCAGTGTTAGTCACCGCGGCAGGATAGAAAACCCGGGAGGCCTGAGCATAGTTAGAGCTAGTGGCTTATGTTTAAGTTGTTGCCAAGAGGCTGGTGTTTATGTTACTGTTCATGTTTGCTATGGATTACACCGGGGGTTTGGGTGAGGCTATAAGGGGATGGAGGAGGCCTCATAGGGGACTCACGGTAGTGTGAGGACCCCGGCCCCAGTGACGGCACAGTGTTCTGGGTGTATAGGCCCCAGCTCCAGAGAGGGCCGCGGTATGGAGAAGGGGCAGCGTTGCAGAGAAGGCCCTGGAGAGAGGTGCGGAGAGGGACAGGGCCACAAAGGGCCTGAGTGCCAGACGGGGTGTAGACCCAGACAGAACATCGTCTTTTCCATCTGCGAGGCTTGGGGCGTGGTATTGGGGTGGAAGGAGCCACGCGTAGCCCACAAGGCTTGGATACAGGGAACACCCGAGGCAGGAGAACTGTGGCCAAGCAGAAGAACGGTAGCCTCCCTATAAAAACACATATACAAAGTCATGGCATGCGAGAATAGGAGGATACGAGTCAGAAGCTTGGCACAGTAAAGGAGGCGACAGGGGATAGCACGGCGACCCTGACGTTGCTTCTGCCACAGAAAGGAACAGCGGAAAAAACCCTGGTTACACCTTGCTCACTTTCCCTTTCACCATCTATTCTCTGCCATTGTGTGACACAGGCCTATTGGATGTGCTGTAGGGTCACGGGCTTAGGCCATCACACAAAAAAACAAAACTGTAAGCCTCCCTTAATAGGAGAGGTCACTGGGGACACATCAACCAATTACTTACATAGATTTCATAGACATTAGGGCTGGAAGGGACCTTGGAAGATCGAGTCCAGCCCCCTAACCCAGGGGCAGGAAGTCAGCTGGGGTCATAGGATCCCAGCAAGATAAACCTTCAATTTACTCTTGAACGTGTTCAATGTGGGCGTTTGAAACACCTCCGGTGGCAGGCTGTTCTAGACCTTGGGGGCTCAGACAGTAAAGAAGTTCTTCCTTATGTCTAGCCTGAAAAGGTCTTGTAGTAGTTTATAACCGTTCGACCATGTCATCCCTTGGGGCGCTCTGGTGAACAGACGTTCCCCCAGACAGTAGTGGTCACCCCTGATAAACTTGTAGGTGGCCACCGGATCACCCCTGAGCCTGCGCTTTTCCAGGCTAAAAAGCCCCAGGGCTCTCAGCCTGTCATCGTAGGGTCTGCTTCCCTGACCTCTGATCATGCGCGTGGCTCTTCTCTGGACTCTCTCAAAATTCTCCACGTCCTTTTTCAATTGTGGAGCCCAAAACTGGACGCAGTACTCCAGCTGCGGCCTCACTAAGGCCGAGTACAAAGGGAGAACAACATCCTGGGAATTGCTAGAGAAGCATCTATGGATGCAAGCCAGCATTTTGCTCACTTTACTAGCTGCAGTATCGCATTGCAGGGTCATGTTCATCTTGTGGTCAATCATGACCCCCAAGTCTCTATCTTCTGTAGTGCAAGCCAGCGTAGCACTGCCAAACCTAAGGATGCTCCAGGTTTTTCCTCCTGAGGTGGAGAACCTTGCATTTTTCAGTGTTAAGCACCATCAGAGTCTCATCCGCCCATTTGCTGAGCCTGTCCAGGTCAGCCTGGATTGCCCTCCTGTCTTCAGTGTGGATGCTTTGCCCCAAAGTTTGGTGTCATCGGCAAACTTGGCCAGCCCGCTTCTGACTCCAATGTCTACATCATTAATGAAGATGTTGAACAATATGGATCCAAGGACAGAGCCTTGGGGGACCCCATGGGTCACAGGGCACCATGACTTTCATAGATATCAGGGCTGGAAGGGACCTCGGCAGATCATCTACTCCAGCCCCCCGCCCAAAGGGCAGGAAGTCAGCTGGGGTCATAGGATCCCAGCAAGATAAACCTTCAATTTACTCTTGAACGTGTTCAATGTGGGCGTTTGAAACACCTCCGGTGGCAGGCTGTTCTAGACCTTGGGGGCTCAGACAGTAAAGAAGTTCTTCCTTATGTCTAGCCTGAAAAGGTCTTGTAGTAGTTTATAACCGTTCGACCATGTCATCCCTTGGGGCGCTCTGGTGAACAGACGTTCCCCCAGACAGTAGTGGTCACCCCTGATAAACTTGTAGGTGGCCA
>NW_005842014.1:2478875-2481676 GCF_000455745.1 Alligator sinensis
CACCGATGGGGCCCCCCGCCGCCCCCCAGCCCAGCAGGGGTAAGCGGGGCCCGTGGAGAGAGGGGGCTAACCCCTTACTGTGTGTGTGGGAGGAGGCGGCTGAGTGGAGCCAGGCCGGGTCAAGCCCCGCCCAGGCCCCTGCTTGGCCCAGCCCCCCAGGGAGCCACGCGACTGGAGCTGCGCAAACAGGTGCGCTTCTCTGCCGGTGCGTGAGATAGCGCGGAGTTCACACGGGAGGGCACACGGGAGGGCTCAGGACCCTGCCAGCGTACCCCCCAGGGTAGACAGCCCCAGCCGTAGCCAGCCTACCAGAGGCATGACACGGATAGGCACGCGCCGCACCCTGAGGGTCCCCTCGGGCTCCGTGGCCCCCACCCCCCGGCACCTCAGAGACTGCCACCCAGACGGAGCCCCTGGTTCCGGGCTCCACGCAGACGGAGCCCCTGGCTCTCAGCCTGTCCCTTTTTCAGGCTCTGGGGCCTGGGAGCATGGTTACCTCCCCTTGTGGGGTCTGCTCCCTTTTGGGGTCTCTGGCGCGCCAGCTGGAGGAGGAGCTCCAGGCCACAGTCCAGAGACTGCGTGCCATCAGGGACTGCAAGCAGGAGATAGACTCCTATCTCCCCCTGGGTGTGGTCTACCCTCTGCCTCCCGATTGACTTCCATCTATTACCACCCTCTGGGTCCGACCACGGAGCCAATTCCCCAGCCAGCGGACTGCGGTGGACCCAAGGCCACAATTGGCCAGTTTTACCAAGAGGTGATCATAGGATACCAGATTGAAGGCTTTTTTGAAGTCAAGACATATGACATCAATCTCTTCTCCCTTGTCCAGGTGATAGGTCACCTGGTGGTAAAAGGAAATGAGATTGATCAAGCACGATCTACCCACAACAAACCCGTGCTGACTATCCCTCCAGGGCTTGTCAAAGTCAGCTTTGCTGAAGTCAAGGACTTCAGTGTTGCTGACTGACTTGCCAGGTTTATGGCGGATGGTGAAGGTGATCAGCTTGTGGTCTCTGTCACCCAGCTTCCCATCCATCACTAGGTTGCCAATTAGGTCATTCCCATTAGCCAGTACCAGGTCGAGCAGCACTTTACCTCTCATTGGCCCGTAGACTTCTTGAGTCAGGTAGAGGCCATCCACGCACGATAGGAAGCTTTGCGACCGCTCGGATTTTGCCGAGTGATCTTCCCATGAGATGTCTAGATAGCTGAAGTCTCCTATGACAACCATGGTCCTGGAGCATGCGGCCTCAGCCAGTTACCGGGCCAACTCCTGGTCAAGCTCTTGACTTTGGGTGGGAGGTCTGTAGTAGACTCCCACCGTTGTGTCCCCTCTGCCATGTTCCCCACGAATTTTAACCCAGAGGGTCTCCAGTCGTCCACCCTGGTTGCCAACATGAACTTGCAGGGATGCGTAGCTTTCCTTAACAGAGAGAGCTACACCCCCACCCCTTTTATCTACTCGATCTCTCCTGTATGAGGTATAGTCATCTATACCCGTGGTCCAGTCATGGGTGGAGTCCCACCAGGTCTCTGTTATCCCTGTGACGTCGTAATTATTCGTGTTAAGCAGGAGGACAAGTTCCTCCTGCTTATTCCCAAGCTCCTGGCATTTGTGTACAGGCAGGCAAGTGTCCCCTTGCGGCAGGGGTGGGCTCCCTTAAATGCCTTGGCCTGCTGGCTTTGCAAGGATTGCTCAGCGGGCCAGCAGTGGCGGTAGTCCCCCCGCCCCCCAGCAGGCTTAGTTTAAAGCCCGGTGGAGCAGGTCAGCCAGTCTGGCTGAGAAGAGCCTCCTCCCTAGGGGAGAGAGGTGGAGGCCATCTCTTCGGAAGCCATCCCTTCCCAGTAGCTCACTGCCTCTCTCCCCAAAGAGCGGGCTGTGGTCACGGAAGCCAAAGCCTTCCCGATGACACACAGAGCCGCAGTCTTTGGTTAACTACCTGGATCCTCCTCTCCCTCCTCAGCCCATAGCCAGAGACTGGGAGGATTGAAGAGAACACCACCTGTGCCCCCAGACCCTTTAGCCCCACTCCCAAATCCCTGTAGTGCCTCATGACCCAGCTGGGAGCGCTCCAAGTCGTGTCATTGGTGCCCACATGAATAAGGAGCATGGGATAGTCGTCTGTGGGCTGGAGGAACTTAGGGATCTTCTCCGCAATGTCTTGGATGCGGGCCCCTGGGAAGCAGCAGACTTCCCGGGCTAAGAGGTCGGGGCAGCAGATTACCCCCTCAGTCCCCCTCAGGATGGAGTCTCCCACAACAAACACTTTACTTTTTGTCTTGGGGAGAGCGGGGGCGGTAGCTGCAGTAAAGCCTGTGTTGCTTGTGAGAGCTAGCAACTCAGTAGGCTCAGCTGGGGCTGCAAGAGGTTCATACCTGTTGCTAAGCTCCGGCAGGGCAGGGGCCTTGGTGTGGCGGGCCTTGGGGCCCTTGACTACCTTGATCCAACCCCTTGACTGGACAGAAGGGGTGGTCTTGGAGTCCTCCCTTGTCCTGGAGGGAGACTGTGGTCTACCCTCCGGCTCCCGGGGGAGAAGGGCCTGGCAGTAGGAGTCTATCTCCTGCTTGCAGTCCCTGATGGCACGCAGTCTCTGGATTGTGCCCTGGAGGTCCTCCAGCTGGCGCACCAGAGACCCCAAAAGGGAGCAGATCCGACAAGGAGGTTAGCCATGCTCCCGGGCCCCAGAGCCTGAAAAAGGGACAAGCATCCCCCGTAACCGAGCACCAGGGACTCGGTCTGCGTGGAGCCGGGAACTATGGGCTCTGTCTGGGAGGCAGCCTCTGAGGTGCTGGGGGGG
>NW_005842014.1:2481786-2484725 GCF_000455745.1 Alligator sinensis
GGGGTCCTGCTTTCCTCCGGCTGTGCTGCGGGTCAGCGGGGGGCTCCGCAGCTGCTGGAGGGTCTCTGGGGGGCTTCGGGGGAGCGGGGGCACAGCAGGCTTTCACCTGCACGTTTCTTGCTGCTCCTGGAGCCTAAACCGAGGCTTTTTTGCTGTTGGTGGGCCCTTTTAAACTGCACGCATGCGCAGTGGGCCTGCCATCGGGGAAGCTGCTCTAGGGCTAGAGGGGGCTCTGCTCTGGATTTGGGGGATCCTGCCCCACTGGAGAGGGACTGGTAAGTACCCTCCCCCCTACCTCTCTCTCTCCTTGAGGGGCTGGGCCAAGTAGGGGCCTGGGCAGGGACAATAAAAAGAAAAGAAGGGGAGTGAGGTCATAAGGTAGTAAGAAAGGATCTGACCTGTGCCCACTGTCCCCCCAAAAAGTCGAGGGACCCCCTGGATGCCGACCAGTGAAACTGCTCAGAGGTGTGAGCAGAGGAGTGACAGGAGACAGCCCAACAAGGTTCCTTGAGTGAATTTGATATCTTTTATTAGACCAACCCAAATAGTTGGAGAAAAGTTATTCAGCAAGCTTTCGGGTTCAAAAACCCTTCGTCAGGCTCAGGAAGTCTCAGCAGTTGGTGTGTGCTCTTCCTGGATGGAATGAAAAGTAAAGAAGCCAGGGGCTGGGCGGGGGAGTCAGTTGGCAGGCAGATTATAATGTATCAAAAATCCAATGTCTATGTTTAGTCCATGATCTCTAGTATCCAGGAGGTTGATGAAATGGAGCTCGTAGGCTTGTCTCCGGGAAGTGTTGTGTAAGTTTCCCTTGACAGCCCCACACTTGCCTGGGTTCCTTCCCGCCAGAGCCTCCTTCCTTGTCTTCTAGATGGCCAACTTGATCAGAGCTAAGAGGAGGTTGGCCAGGAGGGCCCAGAGTTTGGTGGGGCCAAGTACAGAGATGTGCAGCCAGAACCTCAACAGGCAGATCTGGAGGAGACAGAAAAGGGGTTGCAACCTGGCGCGCTGGAGGTAGATGCGTCCCAGGGCCTCCCTCAGTTGACAACAGGGGCAGGTCTCAGGGCTGTCCACATAGCGCACCATATGCATGCCCATGGTAACAGCTCCATGGAGGCACTGCCAGCTGAGGTCCCCACTGGCTCTTGGGATCAAGGAGGACTATAGGCAGGTCCACCAGGGACCTTTGCCTCTGCCCTCACTTAGTGTGTCCCACCACTTGTCAGGAAAGGACATGAGGACAGGATGATGGATTTTGCAGAGCACACGCATGTAGGGCTGGTCAAGTGGGGGTGTTCAGAGGCAGATTGCCTTGGTATTCCTCAGCCTGCTGAGATGGTGGGGCAGGCAGTGCCATGGGGCCTGCCAAGGCAGCAGCCCCATGACTAGCCCTACGAGGGCTGGGGTGAGGACTGCTCTCACGCAGGGCCTGGTCCCTATAAGTGAGAGCACGGGGTGGCAAGGACATCCTTTACCTCCCAAAATAAGTGGCAAGGAACATGCAGAGTGGGCAGCTCCATGAACTGAGCCAGCACGGAGGAATCCACCCGACCCTGCCTAGCATAGTCTAGGACAGGGACGGGGAATTATTTTGGGTGGAGGGCGACTTAACGAGGTTTGGTGAGCCTTCCAAGGCTGCATGGGTAGCCCTGCCCCTTGACAGTTGCCCCATTCCCAGGTCACCATCTTGGGACCGGAAGTCCCACCCCTGACCTCTGACCTTTGTCACTGGAAGTTCCTCCCGTTGTCCCTTCCCCAAATACTACTTTTGGGATAGGAGGTTGCCATCTTAGAACCAGAAAAAAAACTAAATCATACACTAAAAGTCAAACACCTACTATAGCATACTTTAATTGTATTACAAAAAATATTTTTGCCATGATTTGTGATGCATAGTGTATATAGAGGTGATTGCATAACAACTTAAAATATATTCTTAGTCTTATATGTATAGTGTGGGGGTGGGGCATGGGGTATGTTGGGGGTTGTGTATATGTAGGGGATTGTGGGGGCAGGGTGTGGGTGGACCCCCCCCACTACTCCCTCCATGGCACAGCAGCAGGCAGGGCTGCTGGTTCCTGGCTGGCCAGTGGTGCACATCACAGTGAGAAGCACAGCCCCACGCCAGGCCATGTATCATGGCCCTCCTCCCACTCATGCAACAGGGGAGGGAAGCTTCACGTGCTGGAGCTAACTGGTCTAGGGAAGGTAGCCGGCTGCAGTATGTGGCGTTTCCCTCCCCTGCCATGCAAATGCGGGGAGCACTGTGATAGATGGCCCGGCAGGGGCTGCACTCCTTGCCGTGATAAGTAGCTTTGGTTTCACTGGGCACCAGTGACCCAAACGCCCCCCACCTGCTGCTGCTGCCACTGCCTGCCAGGGCCGTGCACCATGGGGGGTGGGGGGAGGATTGTGGGGGGGAGTCCCCACGCCCACCACCCTCCCTCACACTCACACACTGCCCACCCAAGGTCCGTGCTGCCACTGCCCCCCTGAGCACAGGCTCCGTGCTCCTGCCCACCTGCAGCTCCACCCCCGCCCCTTCCCTACCCGCTGCCCTGAGCCAGTGGGAGACCAGGGAAGTTGAGCAGGTCCCCGGTGGTTGCAGCAGCTGCAGCAGCAGCCCTGCTCAGAAACTGCTGCCGGCCCGGGCCCTTTCGCCCATGAGGGTGGGAGCGAGGTGCAATAGGGTATGTTGGGGCATGTATACACCTGGGCGCCCCACTCCCATCCTAATGGGCAGAAGGGCTGGGCAGGGCACAAGTTGTTGTTGGGTGCCGTGGGCAGGATGAAAGTGCCTGGCAGGCCAAATGCAGCCCATGGACCATATTTTGCCCACCTCTAAGAGGTCTCTGATCCGAGTTATGTTGGCCAGGACCATCCTCCAGTGCATCCAGGACACCTCTGTGACCAGGACCACCAACTAGGGGGTTTTCAGCAGG
>NW_005842014.1:2484756-2494252 GCF_000455745.1 Alligator sinensis
GTAGTCGGTATCCTGGGCAAACATCTCTGGGGACCTGGAGGTGAAGACCAGTCTCTGGGGCCTGAGGAGGTCCTGGTAGAAATCTGGCAGCTCCCCCAGGTCCTGCCTGGGGACACCTCAAGTTAGAAGAGCTGCCTGTTGTATTAGAGCCCTCAAAGGCATCAGATGAAGGAACAGCCAATCAGGCACCATGTCGCTAGCTATCAGCAATGTATATGAGCCTCTGCAGGGACTGAAGGTAGAAGATGCGGACCTAGCCTTAAAGGCAGACCAGGCCCTACCCGCCCTTTCACAAGGAGAAGCTCAGGACACCTGCAGAGACCCGGTGCTGTCCCAACCAGAAGAACCCCAGCGCCCGTCTCTGGAGACTAGCCAGGAGTTCTGGGAGTAGAACAAGGGTGTTGAAGTGGTGCTAGAGCATGGACAGGACCAGGTGATGATGACCAGTGCCCTCCCACAAAGAGACACTGCAGCAGGCCTAACCATGCCTGCAGTTGCTCAGATATGCGGACCTCTAGCTGCTGCCAGGTCCCTAGTGGGGAATGTGACCAGGGGACAAACAGACTCATATAGAGCGTTAAGCCCACACTCCACTGGATGTTTTGAAGCACAGGTGGGAGTGAACCTGCCTCCCACCATCAGGCCAAAGCTTGTTAGAGACCACCACTGAGTAGGTGGATTAGGAGGCCTCCACCTATGCCCAGTCACCTGGGTCCTCGACGGTGAGAAGCACATTGTTGGCATATGCCAACAGGACCGCCCTTGTGGCCGGCTTCTTAAGTACCAGTCCCACCTTCTGATTGCACAGGAGGCAGAGGAACAGCTCACGGGCAATGGCGTAGAACTGGACTGACAGTGGACAACCCTGACGTAATCCCAACCTAAACAGGATGGACTCCACCAGTGTCCAGTTCAGCTTGACCATGCACTCTGCAGAGACACAGCACCTTGAGAAACTGCACAAAGCAGGGACCAAACACTCTTAGTGTCTCTGTGAGCTACCCATGATCAATCCTGTCAAATACCATCTCCTGGTCAAGGGACAAGAGGCCAAATGACAGGCCATCTCCACAAGCAAACTCAAGGTACAGGTTGTTGAAGACGGAGCGTCGCACACCAGGTACAGGTTGTCAAAGATGGAGAGCCCTGGGCACCAGTTCCAGCAGTCAGGGGGGAAGTGGTGGTGCCCCCTGGCAGACACAGGATACTGGAGAAGATGGACTTAGGGTGTGACCCAGTAAGTGACAAGTCTTATTCTCTTTGCATTACCTTAGAGTAGTGGTTCCCAAATGGGGTCGCAACATCAGCAGATGGGGTTGTGATAGAAGTGCCCCTGAGATTTCTGCATGCACAGCAGGCTGCGGGGCTGGAGTCAGGCCGAACCAGCTCCAGGCCGGATCCACCTCTGTGGCACAGCGAGTGGGACCCACTGCGGGAGGGAGTGCTGCACAACCATGGCCAAGGTGAGGCACAGCAGCAATGGCAGCGTGGAGTTGTGCTCACACTGCTACCGGGTTAACTGGGGGCACCTCAGCTTGGCAGCCATGGTGGCGTGGCACTCCCTCCCTTCCACATCACGTCCTGCCCACTAGGCCCCAGAGCCCCCGGGAAGAGGGCAGCATGGCAGGGAGCCTCAAGCCTACAGTGGGAAGCCCACATCCTCTCCCCCACTCCCAACACAGGCTCTGCTCCAGCAGTGCTGCCTGTGGGGGAGGGAGGGAAGCTGGGCTCTGCATTCTGCTCTGGCCACAGCAGCCACTGCCTCCTGCAGGTGGCAGCTGAGGCATGGGCACAGCTGTGGGGTAAGGGGCTATGGGTGGGGAATGAGGGGGCATGCTGAGGAAATGGGGTCACGCTGAGAAAAAAAAAGTTTGGGAAGCAATGCCCTACAGGTTAAGTTTTCTAGCCCCTACAGGAAGGCACAGGAAGGCAAACTTGGTACAGACTCCTAATTTTCTTGCCCCAAGCACAGAAAGCATTGCAACATAATAAAAGCAATAATCCTCTGGCCCTCTATAAGACTCAATATGCTGCCCAAGGTGCTGCCACTTCAGGTCCCAAAAAAAGGTAAACAGATGAGTTCCCCAGGCCCCCCTAATACTGTTTGCCAACTCAAACATGATCAGTTAGAGAGTACAGAAAACAACAGTTTAAGAAAGATGACACAAATATTGAGATTGGAAGCATTAGGCAAATTCACTACTCTTCAAGAACTCTTTCCTTGTTTGAAGATGGAGTAGGTGCAGAAGCTTTAGAACCACAGCACATTTGGGATACTTTTCTCCTTAAACCAAAGTTCACATGACATTCATAGAAGGACAGACCCTGGGGGGTGCAGTGGCATAATCATACTCCATTTCAATAGCGTAGCTTGCCTGCTAGTGGTTCGTTCCCTGCAGTCTCAGATGCCTAGGTCTACTGCAGCATCTGAGGTGTGCATGGAGCCCTGGGCTGGTGATGGGTACCATGGAGGGCCAAGCAGGCACCAGGAGAGGAGCAGGAGAATCTGTCCATGAAGGCTGCTGTCCTTAGGGGCCTGGGAACAAGGGAAACTCCAGGCCACTTGTGTCACACTCCAACTGGGAGCTGCCAGAATGGCTGCGAGGGATGCCGGACTTGGTGGCAGCAACAGCAGGCAGGTCCCTGTTCCCTCCCCAGGATTTCCTCTGTTAGCTCCAGGAGTGCAGCTGTGGGCAGCAGCTACCTGGGGTTCCAGGCTGCATTGGAGATGGTATAAGTGTGCAGTCTTCTCCTCCAATGCCTGCTTTTGACCGGCGGGGGAAGAGGGGAACCCATACAGCACTACCGGTGTCCCTGAGCCCACCTCTGCAGCACCTGGCTAGAGCGGAGCAGGAACAGCTCTGGAGCTTCCCTTACCTCTAAGTCGGCTGGGGACAGATGGCAGGTGGGTCCCCACTTGTCATCTACCCAGAGGCAACCTCTCCTGGAGGAGGCAGGGGGGAAATGGGAGGTGCCACTGAATACTGGAGAAGAGGCGGTTTTAAACAGCTGCAGCCACTGCTGCAGTGCCCCACACCCCACCTTTCCAAAATTCTAGCTCTGCCCATGCATTCATACTTCTAGCTCACAAGCAGGCTGGCCATCTGAGCTGCTAGGACAATTCCCAGGTACTGCCATAAGGGAACCTCCAGTAGGTGCAATAAAGTAGGCCACTGGTGTATGTGTTGAGGCTTGAGGGAGGACATCAGACTACACATTCCTCAGGCTTACCTTGTCTTGCATGATCCCAGATGTTCAGATGTGTCACTGATGTCAGGAGGCTGGCAAGAAGTTCTTTTCGTGTAGCTGATGGAAGTCAGTGGAATGCAGAGGAAAATGGTAAGGCCACAGTGACAGGCAGAGGGAACTGGAAGAACGCAATCAAGCCCAGGAAACTCAGACGGCCCTGAAAAGAAGGTAGACACGTTCCAATTACTGGAAATCCAGCTTAGTTAATAATTTAAGAGTGAAAATTCTTACCAAGTTTTCTGTTCTGGCAAGCAGTGCTCACCCAGGTAAGGGGCGGTAACACAGTAATGCGTAATGCATCAGGGGAAGAATGGATTTAAAAATCAGCCTAAACTACCTCAGTTGCAATGAAATTCTGTGCTGAGGATAAGCTGTCACTAATAACACGGACACAGGAGAGGTCATTTTAAAAATGATATGGCCTGACCCCTGCTCATAATGAAGTGGATATGGATGTCCACTGACTTTGCTGAAAATAGGCTCAGAAAACAAGTCATAATCATTAGATAAGTATCAGGTTCTGACTTTACAGAATCAATTTGACCTCATGCAAAAGTTCAATAACGTTTGAGTTTATATTATTAGTTCTGCAGTAACATTTACCAGTCCTGTTCTTCCAGGCACTGTATACACCCTCTAAGGCAGACCACATTCCAAAAAGCTTACAACTTAAACCATGGTAAAATCTAGTGTACAATGATAAGCCTGATACTGTTGGTTAACTAGTCTCAGGATGTACATATTTAATTACAAATATTAGCAAATTGCCCGTTAGGAATCTACACCCCCCCCACCCCTCGCTGCACCGGGTCTGGCCCCACTCCATGCACACCACTCCAGGTCCGGCCCCACTCTACCCACCACCCCCCCCCCGCCACTCTGGGTCTGGCCCTGCTCCACCAGCCCTCCTTGCCACTCTGGGTCCAGGCCTGCTCTACCCACCCTCCCCTCTGCTCCAGGTCCAGCCCTGCTCCACATCCGTCTCCCTCCCTCCCGGGTGTTCGGGGCGGGGCGGGGCGGGGCAGGAGGGCATTGGGGCCAGGTGTCTGCCACCATGATTTCTCCCATCGCCCCCTTTGCCCTCAGGCAGGGAGGCGTGGGGAAACCCTGCTGCTTGGGCAGCCCGCGCATGTTCGCCGCCCCCACAAACTTCCCTGGCAGTGACGCAAGCTTGGGCCTGCACAGCCCGGGCCCACAGCCAATCGCCACCAGCCCTCTCGGCGGCGCATGTGCAGTTGCCTAAAAGTGTTATGGACAGACAGACAGACCAAGCCTTTTATTATATTAGAATTTTTGACGCACATTTTAGAAGCTACCCTACACTCCCTCTCTGAATTTTCTAGTGTGGTAAGTAACAGGAAGTGACTATACTAGAATTGATGCATGAAGTTACAGCTATATAAATAATGATTTCCATCTAATGATTATTGTTTCTTGCATTATGTCCTAAGGGAGTCTGCGAAAGCTTCACCTATAAATAGCAAAAAGCTAAACACGCCGTGCTCAGTTTTAGAATCATTTTAAAATGGGCGTTTTCTTTAGAAATTTAAAACTGTGTGGGAGAGGAAACAAAGGGTGACAAGCTTGATTCTGCTGGACCTTACAGGGCACCGAGGTGAAGGAGCACTTCATTTATGGATCCTGATCAAGCTCTGACAGAAGACCAGTTTTGAACTGCTCAGATTTGAGTATTTTGGGGCATGCACAGAAGCAGTACTAACAGTACCTTAAGTCACTAATTGACAACAATATAGACTGCAATAACGTGAGTATACTTTATTCTAAAGCAATTTTTTCCTGCATGAATTAGTTTTATTAATATTATAATAAAATTCTAGTTTTTGTCTCTGTTCTTGATGGTGGTTGTGATGGAGTGATGAACCTTTTATAAACAGTGATAATTCAGAGGTTATGGTGAGAAATCCAGCTATTTCATTCACTCCTTCAAGGTTTTAAGAAATATTCGCAAAGGTCCTGTTTAAGCAGTCTTCCTGTCTCAACACACACAAGTCAAATAGCTCTGGAAAGAATCAAAGTAGGTGACCAAGTATCACGGCCCTTCCTCAAAGAAGTAACAGCCATTTGGAACTACTTCCCCATCCATGCCAACTGCTAAGAGAGTCCTCCTCTGGGTGTTTTATAAAAGCCATGTAAGGTAGGCAGTTTTATAAAAATAAACTAATACAATATTTAACAGCATGACTTATTTACCTTATCTTTTGATCTGCACTTATCTACATTTTAACTATTTTAATTGCTTTAATCGCATATCTGAACTTAACAGCCTCCACTGTTACAAACAGCAAATATGCCCCAAATTAAATCAAAACACTAGCAAGAACGCACATAAAACTACCTATTCCCTTGCAGAAAGGAATGGCCACACATTCAGTTCAGGTGTACCATTGTTTTATGCCAGCATTTTTACAAACAGGAAAGATGAATTTTCAGACCCAACTCGTACCTGTTTAATTAAAACACAAAGAAAATTGACAGTACGTTTACTACAGAACATCCAAAACAAGGGGAAAAAGAAAGAGTTGCTTTTAATAGCAACATACAAAAAGAGTCCTACACTTAAAAAAAAACAGACTGTAGACTTCAGGCTTTAATATAACTAATTATTTTTCCTGATAAAGTTCAACTTCCAGGTTCATCCCAGTGGTAGGTTTTAAATGTCAAGTAATAAAATGAAAATCAACAGGTTATACATACGTAAGATGATCCCTAGTAACTGTGCACGTATGCTATTTGGCATCATAACCTGAATGCACAGCCTAATGCTGGGAACTGAATAAAACAACGATTTAACAAAAAGCTCTACTTTTCAGCGAAAGCCAAGCAAGTCTCAGAATAACTTTGTAATCCTTTCAGACCGCTCTGTTCAATCAGGGCTGTCCAACTGGTGGCTGCATCTGGCTCCCAAGGGGTTAAATTGTGCTTCCCGGACTCCCTGGCTGGGCACTGCTCCCTCCATTAGGCTCCAGTTGGAGAGTTGCCACTGGAGTCTCTGGGCTTTCCCTCCCTCCTCCTGCTTCTGCTGCCTGACCCCACACCTGGGGGCAGGGCAGGGCAAGGAGGCCCAGAGCTGAGGGAGCCCACAGCTGGGAGGCTGCTCAGAGGAACCTATAGATTCTGCATGCCAGTGCACCGGTGCCTGTGCAGCGCAGCACAACGGCTCAGGGGTCCCTTCTGGCATGGGGGGGAAAAAAAAAAACAAAAACAAAAAAAGAGCCATGATCAGCCCCCTTGCCACCCATCCCCTCCACAGTGGAACCAGCTGTTTGCATTTGCATCTGGCAGCTGCCCACCCTGGTGAGTCAGGCAGAGACTTGCAGCCTGCAGTGACGGCTGGGTTGCAAGCTCTGGCCACACTGGCAAAGGGTGTTCTCTAACAGGGTCAGTAACTTTTTTGCCCGCTCATCCCACGCCTCACCAATTAACAACCAAACAAAGGTGCTTTATGAAGAACCTGCCACATGCATGTATACTGCTCAGAACTGCTGGCAAAGCAAGTTCACTGTTTTAAAAGACTAGAGAAAAGAGTACAGTCAGCACAACCAACTTCAAAAGTGTTCTAGAGCTACAAACAGGAAGAAGAGGGGCTCTGTTTTTATTTCAAATAAAAAAAAATCTATCATTTTGATCTTTCTGAGTTTTTTGCAGCAGTGTCCTCAGCTGGATCTGGACTATGGGGCTCCTTGTGGGCCAAATCCAGCCAGGGTACTCATACCTGCAAGGAGGCAACTCCATCCATGTGGGATCTAAAGTCTGGAACTCTCTCTGAAGGACGGATGCCTAGAGCTCCTGCGGTGATGTTGTGGGGTCCCTTCCAGCCCTAATGTCTATGAAAAGACAGGGTGTGCCCTCCTTACTACATAATAGTTGAGTGGCTAAAACTCACCCAGGAAGTAGAGGACTTGAATTTCAATTCCAACCTTTAGGCATGGAGGATTCAAACCTCCATCTCCCAGGAGACTACCTGAATCAACAGGGTATTGGATATTTCAGGTGAGAGCACTCTCAACCTCTCCTTCGGAAGTCACACCACTGTGCAACGAAGGAACTCAAGATTTATGGGGTACAGAAGCACAACAACTATTGGGTGACGATTTCTGTACTCTTCTCAGACAGGAAGACTTGGATTCCAGTCCAGCCTCTTTGGATGAAATACAGAAACAGTCCCATGACTGCTTAATATAAAAATACGTGGTTTCAGGAACACAGATTAGAATTCAGGTATTGCCCAAGTCTCGGGACAGTAGCTTCACCACTAGAGTCACTAACCTTGGACTCGCTCAGACCCATGAATCTTTAATTCTTTGCTACACGATGGCATAGCTTCAGCAGGAGGGATGGGAAGCGTCCCCCTATAACTACTAACTTGGTGCTCAGGCTACTCTCCTGGGACGGGGAAGATGTGGGGCTGAACTCCCACAGAGGAGTTCAGCAACAAACTGCGACAAGCCTGTGACAACAAATTGGTATGAGAAATATCCTGGAGTGGAACGTACAGAGCAAGACGGTGAAGCAGCACCTCATTTCTGGATCCTGATCAGTCGGACAGAAGACTGGCTCTGAACTGCTCAGATTAGAGTATTTCTGGGCATGCACAGAAGCAGACCTGTAAGCTTTAAGTCACCAGTTTACAACCTTATTAGACTCAGCTCCCCCTTGTAGACTCTGCTGTTCCAAGTGTCTTCTAGCCCACTGCCAAGAAGTGATTTATTATTTGTCAAATGTTTTCTTATTTTAAAGATATATACACCAGTTTGCAATGAGGGGATTACTCAGGTAATCCACTCTAGCACGACTGCTCAGGTGCTAGAACAAAAGTTTTATAATCTAGTTTAATTTGCATACAGGCTAATACAGATTACATGGACTGTGCAGAGTGAAAGGCCCCCAAAAGCACATCTTTTGATTTTACACAAAGAGTCTGATTTGGAGCGTTGAATAAGATGAACTAAAAAACAAGCATAGGAATAATTCTAAAAGTCTGTACGTCTATCTTCCAACGGTGCTAGGAAGCAGCACCAACTCAGCTTGCACCCTCAGCCCTTCAGCCCCGGCTTTAAGACGTCCGTGGAATTATTTTTATTAACTTTAAAATAGCATACCATGGAGTAACACATTTTCATAAATATCCAGGTATACAACTTTCTGAGTAGGAACTTTCTAAAAACAGAATATTAGCATTGTATTGTTTTAAAAGAAAAAAAAAAAAAGCAGAAAAACCCCAAATCAGTGATTTTTTTATATTTTTCAAGTAGCTGATTACTGAAAAAGTTAGAGCAGGCAAGGGAGAAAAGTGAAAGGGAAGATATGAAGGAGAAGATATGTAGTTACCTTACATAACAAAGCGACTGTGTTAAATCTAGTATATCTGCTCCCATTTTAATCCTGAAGCAAGTTTTACTGGTTGAATTTTATACCACAGAAGGCAAAATTGAAACATGCAGGCAAAATACTCAAAATGCCACATACGCGAAAGGGTATCCACCCGTACTTTATCTATCTGGGCCAGACTTCCCAGAGAAAAAATACAGCCAGAGTCATAAGTAAAGACAGTAGACATGGTATTACAATGTATAATACTGTTTCATTGCTCTCTTAACCCCCACCCAAGAAAAGAGCAACTGTGGTATAATGTCAGTAATTAGAAGTGCATCAGAAAATACACACTTTGCATGCATACTGGATAAGATGACTAGCTTCCCCTTCCCGCAAATTGGAGAAAAGAAATTTCAATGCAAGTGGCTTTAAGAAAGACATTGTCAGTAGCAATTTAAAGCTGAACACTGGAAAGCTGGCAACATGGATATGTGAGCTGCTACCACATGTTCTTATCCTTATATCTGTATATAGTCATAATGGATGGCTGTGACACTATGCCAGAGGTGGGCAAAATATGGCCTGGGAGGCCATTCTACCTGGCCCATGGGGCCCCTAAAAATTTTTGAAAATTAATATTTCTCTGCCCTTGGTTCCTGTTGCAAATGACAGGAACCAAGTGCAGTAGGACCCAGGGGAAGTCTGGAGGGCTCCCACAACAGCAGGGCCCGCCCAGCCCCAGCCCCTGGAGCCCCAGTGGGGGCTTCTGACCTGGGACTACATGGCTGCCCTGCGCGGGAACCGCAGGTAAGGGGGAAGGGAGGGGGAAGGGCAGAAGAGGACCCCGGGCAGGGAAGGAGGCTGGTGAAATGTGGCCCGAGAAAAAGCTGAGCACGGGGCGGGGGGGGGGCCT
>NW_005842014.1:2494519-2499198 GCF_000455745.1 Alligator sinensis
CAGCGGGGCTGCATGTGGCAACAGCAGCTGTGGCCCCCCCTCCCCGCTTGCCATGCTGGGCAGCGTCTGCCTCTGTGCTGCCCAGCATGCAAGTGAGCTCCAGGCGGGCAGCAGCAGCCAACACTGCCCAGCGCAGCAAGCGGGGGGCGGGGGAAGATGTCGGAGCTGCTGCACCACGCACAGCTCGGGCAGGCGAGCCCAGAGCCAGCATGGGGCCCAGGCTGGCAGCAGGGCTGGGTTACAAGGGGATGCTGAGTGCGGGGAAAAGCAGCCCCTCACCCGCCCCATGGCCGGCATCCCACACTGCAGCTGCTTGCAGCCCATGTGGGGCTGCCTGTGCCTGCTCCCCACAGCCCCACGCAGGCTGCGAGTAAGAGGGAGCGCTGGGCATGGGGTGGGCAAGGGACCGCTTCTCCGCACGCTCAGCTCTAGCTTCTTCCCTGCCAGCAAGCAAGGGGTTGGGGCTGTGCACTGCCCCCCGCCTATACCACAAGGGTGGGGGGCACTGGGAGTGAGTGGGCAAGGAGCCAGCAGGAGCACAGGGCCCGCACCGGTGTCCCGGGGCCAGCGCTGGCAGGGCCCAGAGTAGGGTGGCAGAGGCACAAGGTCCTGGCCAGCAGGGGCTCTATGGAGCCGGGCCAGTTCCCCCCTCTCCCTGCTGGTGCAGCCCAGCCCAGCTCCACAGACCCCTGCCAGCCTGTGCCCTGCTTTGGGCCCACCGGTGCTGGCCCTGGAACATTGGTCCCAAGATGGCGACCAGGGGGCGGGTAACCTGTCAAGGGGCGGGGCTACCCAAACTGGGTAAGCAGCCCTCTGCCCAAAATAATTGTGCGTCCTTGCACTATGCCCTGCCCATGACCTCATCCCAGTAAACCACCTCGACAGGGGAGAGAGGCAGAGGGTGGCTTCTGACAGCACCACACATTTTCAGTCAGGTTCTTGTGGAGAAGAAGGGTGAGGAAGAAAGAGTTAATTCAAATCTCTAAAGAATAACTTCATAGACATGACATCAGTTAAGAACTCTACATCTTAAAATGGTATTTATTTACATTTCTAACGATCATGTCTTATTTGTAATCCTTAATATTAAAATAATGAGTTCAAGTGCCTCAGTTATATGCAGAGCCAGCAACAAAACTATAGGTAAAGTCATCTAACACTTTGTTACAAAATGCTTTTTTCAGTTGCTTACACAGCTTTGCCAAACTAATTATTCAAGCTGAAATTTTCCATGCCAGATGTCTGCCTCTGGCAGATTTTTTTTCTTAAGTTTCAGCAAAAATGGTTCTGTTTCTGAGAAATACATTTGGCAAAAACGTATTTTCCCCATCTAAAAAATAATCGTATAGCCACATAGTGAGTCTATGCTTACAGTAAGGACCTGAAATTTGGCAATGGACCTGAAATTTTGCAAAAGGGTGACTTCCCTGTGGAGTCCAAGCACAGACTTCTGTTCTCCCTGTGAAATCCCCCGAAATTATCAACGTCTCTGAAAACTACTGTTTCTACCTGGCTCAGTAAGGGTGTGTTAGTAGCTGGCAGAAAATATGCCTAGTACAGACAATGTTCAGATACATTTTATCCCCAGAGCCCTGTGCCAAGTACTGTAGAGCAGAGCTTTCCAAACTGTGTGCCACGACACATTAGTGTGTCGGCGGCAGTGTGTAGGTGTGTCGCGCGAAATGCAGAAAATTTTGCGGAAGGGCACCGCGGAGCTCCCTTACTCGCGTCTGCTTCCCTTGGCCCCTCCCCCGGAACTGAATTACTGTGTCGCGAAATGATGCATGTCTAAAAAGTGTGTCACCAACATGAAAAGTTTGGAAAGCTCTGCTGTAGAGCATGCTCCGATAAAGCTCAAAAGCTGAACTTTTCCTGCAATCTCCTCTGCCTGGTTGGTGGCAGGGCTACCGCAATGCCAGGCATCAATTTCCCTGTTGCTGATTCTGTCTGTCCTATGCTTTTAATGCAACTCAAGATAAGATGAACTGCATGCTCAGAGAGCAAGACTCATCCTGGCTTGAATCCAAGAACTGATTGGATTCTTGAATCCAAGAAGAAGAAAACAAAGGAACAGGGCAAAAGGTTCAAGCAGAGAGGTGACTGAAGACTCTACACCCACCAGAGCAAAAGCACCTCTTCAGGAACTGAAGCCACAATTTGTGAATGCCAGTCTTCTTCTATAGTTATTAAACAACCACTGAACCACCATGTCTTGTTTCCCGCTAGTAGCTAGGGCAATTATGACCAGCATAGGAGTTACACCATTAAATCAAGAGTAGTGACCTGTGTTGTGGATGCGAGAGTTGCAATCCTGCTCATAACCCTATATAGTGGTCAACGCAGTAAGGAAGGGTCAATAAGAAAGAAAAGAAAAAGAAAACACAAAAGGTGCCAAGACAAGCACTCAAAAAATTAGAAGATATGAGAACTAACCATCAACCTAGGTATTATGGTAGTGTAAATCTAATTAAATGATCGCATCCTTTTTTTCTACACTGCCTATGATTCATTCAGTGCGCAGGGTAGATAGTGCCCAAAGAACAGATTAAGATACAGGCTGAAAGAAGCTTTGTCTCTTGTTGAGAAAGTCAGAAAGTATGAAATGAATGAAACAAAGAATGCAGGGAGAAAGAGGAAATTCTTACAGCTGAGGCAGCTAAATGATACATGAAGAATCAGGTTCTTTCCATACCTCTGCTACACACTTCCTATATAAAATGGGCAAGTTACTTAAACCATTTTTCACAAGAGGCCATTATGTGGAGCTTAGTTTCTCCCAGGATCTTAGTGGCAGAAATGCTAAGCACTTGTTACTGAAGTCAGTGGGAGCTGCACTTAGTTCAAGGTGCTATAAAAAAGTGGCAATAACTCTAACATCCAAGTCAAACCAGATGCATCAAAATCAACATTTCAAGTTGAGCACTTGAAATGCATCAGCTCCATTTCTATGCATCAGCTTCTCATCTGTAAAAAAGTTAATTCCACCTCACTCCATGGGTGCATTTGTAAAGATAAAACTCTCACATGTTTTTAAAGCATTCAAATGCTACAATGCTCTATGTGCACAAAAGAAGCCCAGAAGAAAGTTTATAATTTGATAGTGAATACAAGCTTAGATGGTGCCTAATAAATAAGGAACAGAACTACATAAAGAATAATAAAAAGAAAAAAAGGAAGGCAAATAGTTGGTGAGTGCTGCCCATCCTGAGAAATGAAGGAGGTAGAAGTCCTATGGAACACAGTACAGGATCTTGTAATTAAGCCCATGTAAACGCATGAAAACATGATGGCTGCTGACAGACCGGGGTGGGAGGACCAACAAAAACAAAAGCCTAGCGCTTTATCCGGAGAGGAAGTGCATCAGTTTGACCTGGCTCACCAGCAACTATATGGATCGGGTGCTTCTGAAGGGCTTTTTGGTGCTTTTACCTGAAGCTGATTCAATCAACTATTAGATAAAAGCATCAAAAAGCCCTGCTGAAGCGCGAGACCTATACAGACGCTGGGCAAATCAAGTCAAACTGATGTGATGCCTCTTCTGGGCACGCATCGTGCTTTGCACAGGGGCACACTGGGCTGAAAGTAAAGCGCTGCTTTGTTTCCCCCCCCCCCCCCCCCCATGTCTATAAGCAGACGATGAAAAATACACAATGAGGCAACAGAAGCATTTGTGGACCCCTAAAATATTTTGAATGGAGGTGTGAACCCCTCTGAATTGTAAGTGTGGGTAGATGTCTGATTCACATACTTTTGATTGATCGTAGTCACCTTTCGCGGACCGCTTAGACCATCTGTGGACCCCCAGGGGTCCATGGACCACAGGTTGAAAACCACTGAATTAATGAATCTGCCAACAAGCAGGCCTAAAGATTTAAGTAAAATTTAACTTCTTATGTTACCAGAAATGCTGCTACATACTGGGAACATCTATACATGCATTAATGCACTTTTACTAATGCACATTCAATTTTGTACCTCCAATATGAAGTACTAAATTAATGTGCATTAGGCTGCGCTAATGCACAGCAGCACAAGTGCACGCTTTTTTAGTGATGCTTAACGTGCAGTAGCCTATTCTACTGCACATTTGTGTATTAGCACTTTTTTTATGTGCTGCTTTAATGTGCAGTAGAATAAGCTACTGCGCATTAAAGCGTGTGTAGATGCGTTCACTGAAGCCTAAACAGTCAGTAACTACAGACTTCTAACTGAACAGACTATGCAGCAAGGGAATAAACTAAATTACTAGAGGTGCACCAATGCATTGGTCCGATATCAGACTGGCACCGATATAAAGAAAATTTACTATATTGGAAGTCGGCCATATCAGGCCAATGATTTGGCCGATAAATGGCCTGTGAATGCATACAGCTGCAGCATAGCACAGACAGCAAGAAGCACAGCTCAGCAGCATGGAGAGCTGCCTCCAGCTGGTAAGTCTGGTGTAGTGAAAGGGGAGGGGAGAGGAGAGAGGAGGGAGAAGGGAAGGGGCGGGGGGCAGATCAAGGCCCCCATGGTGAGGGAGGCATGGGGCTGGGGCAAGCACTGCCCAGCTGGGGTAGGTGCGGGACAGTGCCGCGGCTCATCCAGGATGCCGGGGGGGAGACGAAGAAGACACTTCCGCTGCTGTGTGCCACTTGGCTGGGAGCCACTGGGTCAGCCGGCACTTGGCTGCTCAT
>NW_005842014.1:2499494-2514878 GCF_000455745.1 Alligator sinensis
CACTGTCCAGTGTCCACCCCGCCCCAGCTGGGCAGTGCTTGCCCCAGCCCCATGCTTCCCTCACCATGGGGGCCTCAATCTGCCCCCCATGCCCCTTCCCTTCCCTTCCCCCTCCCCTCCCACCACACCAGACTTACCAGCTGGAGGCAGCACTCCACATCGCCGGGCTGGTAGCGGAAATCAGATTGCTATTGGCCAATATGCATCCTTAAAAAAACCCCAAAAAACGGCTATCGGTATTGGCCGCAAAAATCTATCAGTGCACCCCTATAAATTACCTCTAAAAGCCTCTTCCATCCCCATTTCCTTTGGTTATAGAAACCAACCTCATAGCAAGGTACAGAACCGACAATTTACATATTTATGCATCCTTAAATTCTGGAAAATGGACCACTGGTACTTTGTCCTTCCCAAGAGACCATTATTGATATTTGCTGTACTCTGCCTCTTAATGTACCACTGGGTGTATCAGATCCCTAGCCAACTAGCATCCATTTTGAGACAATTCATTTAGTCAGCATACTTGGATGGGATAATCCATTATAAAATTATAAGCAAGTGTCTGAAACCGAAAAATACAGGTTTAGATTACCCATGTCTGACCAAATGGTCCCGATTCTCAGACAATATTAAACAATGAAAGCTGGCTTGGAGGTGAATGAACAAAAATTGAAGGAGAAAGAAAGGGAGGTTATAAGAATGGGAAGCCCTTTATTGTAAGTGAACAGCATATCATAAGTTGCCTTCTTAAAAAGGTCACCTGATATCTTCATAGCCAATTCATGTTTTACACACAGCTAACACACAGCCTCCCTTGTGCTATAAAATTCTCTGGAGGCCGAGGGAGGTTAAGCACAGGCTGCACTTCATGCAGCAGAGTGGTACGGCGACACAATCGTGTGGTTCTTGAGGTGACTTTCATGCATATTTGAGGTGACATTTGGGACGGGGGGGGGGGGGTGTGCGCGCAGCCAAGCCAGGTAACTATGACTGCCTTCTCAGGATCAGGTTTCTTTTCCTCATCATCTTCCTTCCTCAAGTATTTTTAACTATGCTCAAAATACTTCTTGCATCATATTACATTTGTTAATTCCAGGCTTCTGTTAATTGCCTATAAAGACAATGCTTCTCTCCTTTGAATACATTACTTGGCTTCTGATATATTTTTGGTTTTGTTTCTTGCCTTCTTCTGAAGCACAATACAAGCTATACTTAGAGATGAAACTGGCCAGGACACTAGTACCAGCACTAACAATACTAGGAAACCTCTCCAGTAACCACCTAGTGCGTCTTCCTCAGGGTTAAATCACTCGCCAAGCCTGTGGTAAGGAAGGACTCTGTCCCCAAGTCAGGCTGGCAAGGATACTGAGGATTTCTTCTCCTTTGCAGCGTGGGCATCCATTTCTGAAAAACATCCGGTCACATAATCTAATAAATTCCTTGCCACTGTGGGGTTCCACAGCATTAGCAGCATCCTTGGCTTGTCCTTCTCTCTTCCTATGGGGTTTTTTTTTTTTTGCACACTATAGATTTTGGGGGCTTAAGTCTGTCATAGTGTATTAGTGGCTGTGGTGTTTGAGAAGGGCCAGAGAAGATGTTCTTGAGGATCTTTTTTAGATGAGGGTTGTCTAACTTTAGAGCAGCCTGAGGTTGTATGCTGCATGGGTGCCCCCTGCACTATGCAGGGTCCCAAAGCCCCTGAAACACAGTGTCCCCAAGTCCCATGGGCCATGTCAGCCGCCCCACCACACTCCCAGGGGCATGTACAGGAAATGGAAGCCAGAGGAGGAAGGGGGAGCCCAGGGACCCAGGAGGCAGCAACAGCTGGAGCAGCAAGTGGAGTGGCACCCCAGCAAGAACCCACAGACTGTAAATTAATCTCATTTGTATTGCATGCAGCCAGCAGGCCACGAGTTGGACAGCCCTGCTTTATGCTACGTTCTATGACACAATTCCCTATGGTTGCAAGAAACTGAGCTCCATGAAACAAGGTTTCCTTTCCAATCCTATGGTCTTATGGGTCAAGATCCCCTCAGAAGTAAAACAGAACCAATGTGGAACAGTTTAAAAACTCACTTTGCAACTATAAAAAGTCATCTAAACTTTAGTAAAGCCTATTACTAATAACAAAGTGAAAAGACTAAGTCTTAGGCTAGGGACAGACATTGCCCATAAACTGGTTTAAGTGGTCAGAAACTGGCTTAAACCTGTAACAGAACAGATGTTCAGTGCACATAAACCAGTTTGAAGATGGCTGAAACCAGTTTGAGATAAACCTGGTTGAATGTAGTATCAGACTTAACTGATTTGGGTCAAACTGGTTTATGCATTGTCTGTCCCAAACCCCTTCCTGGTTTAACTTAAACCAGAGTCCCCCAGCATCCCAGATGCTTTGCAGCCCTGGGCTGGGCTCTCTGCTCCAGAGAGCTGGGCTGGCTCCTCACCTCTGCTCCCTGGCTAGAGCTCCGGCAGAGACAGCAGGCACAGAAGTCCCTTCCTGGCTTCCTTGTGCTGCTCGCTCTCCCCACCCCCCGCTGAAGCAAGGATTCCCCTTTCCCACACAGACCATAACCAGCATGTGGTATGCTAGCTAATGGTGAGAGAGGTGAAAGGCAGACAGGATAAAGGCAGACAGAACAGTGTCCCTCAGGGCTTTGACTTGAGTTTCGAGGTTTCATTTAGATTCGAAACCGCTGTTCCGTTTTGTCAAAACAGTGACACTATTTCCACGTTATGCCCATTCACTATAATGAGGAGGCTCGAAACAACTTCTCATCCGGCAGGCAGATGGGAGCCCAGGGGCTGTGCCAGTTCTCCCGGGGCTGCGGGCCCCCGATCTACCTGCCAGATGATGGAGGGAAGCCAGGTGCTGCTGCTGCCTGGGACCAGGGAAGGGAACTGAGCCCTCCCCAGGGCTAGATAGGGCTGAGTTTCCATCCCCAGTGCTACAATCAGGCTGGGGAAAGGAACTCAGTCCAGCTGAGCCGAGTTCCTTTCCTCAGCCCATTCTAGTGCTCGGAAGGGGAACTGAGCAAGTCGGGCTCAGTTCCCTTCCCCAGTCTGATCGCAGCGCTGAGGAGGGGAACTGAGCCCAGGCTCAGTTCCCTTCCCCTGCGCTGTGATTGGCTTCATGCAGCCCGGCTATGGTAGGCAGGGAGAGCCAGGGCTGCGCTTCTGGCTGAGCTATATAGCGCTGCAGAACCACTGGGAGTGCAGCCCTGGTTCTTCCCCGTCTCCCACCACCTGGCTGCTTCGAAACTCGAAAATTTCAACTAGCCTCATTTTGTTTCGAGGCTGTTTCATTTTGATTTGATTTCGCTGTTTGGAGCTCGAAATGAGTTGAAACGGTGCTGAAACAAAACAGCTGGCAAAATTTTGCACCGCCCTACTAATCAGAGAGGCTTTTGCTTTCTTGATGGGCTGATAAACACTGTGTTACTCCCTGTGTAATTCCCTGCTGTGCAAGTCAATGCTGTGTAACTCCCTGCTGGCTCCTTTGATGGTCAGGAGCAGCAAGGGGTGGAGAACCCTCCCTAATCAGAACTTCCTGCCAGGGCCTGGTCCCGGCCCCCCTACCCTTCAGCTCAGCACTGCAGAAGGGAAGGGAGGGCTGCTCTAGCACCCCCTGGCTTCTAGCCTGAGCCACTGCAGGCATGTGCCTGCATTTCCTCAGTCCAGAGGGGTGCCTGCACAGTTACAGACCGGTTCAGCCTAGCCAGTTTAGACTAACCTGCAAAGATTGAATCAATTCAGGCTCAGGCTTTTTGAACGTCTGTCCCTTACAGAGCACAAAGTCTTAGCTTTGCAGCTGTGAAGAGAAACTAGGCCTGTTGAGGACTACATGGCCACAAACTTCTTATCTGAATATTTGTTTTGCTCCAAGAGGTATCCAGCTTTCTGGAGAGTTGCCAGAGTTTGGTGGCACGTGAGGTACTTGGAAAACGCAAAGGCAACCTTGAAGAGGAAAAGTAACTTGTTTATGCAACAGTCAAGTAACCCACAGTCTGATGTTCTGGTCTTACTTCACTACACTTTAACATTCACGTGCAATACAAACATGTTTCACAAGTTTCAAGGTACTCCCTTAACTAGCTGCAGTACTACATTTCCACATGAGATACCCTAAATATCTATGCATTCAAGAAACAGCTTTTAAGAAGTACAGCCTGCCTGCATAATGTATATACTATTAATATTAAAGCCGACTGAAATGTGCTAGACACTAAAAGGCAAAACTAATTTAGTTTAGACATAAATGAATGATATTTAATCATCCTTGCAGAAACAAGTTCAATTCTGAATTAATTGCAAGATAATGTTACTCTAAGTTTATGGAAAATACCATTTACCTCATTTCACTTCCAAATAGAAAACATTTGCAAATGTATTTCTAATTATGTTTAACTCACTACAAAAACAGAACAATTGAAACAAAATAAGCAGAAAAAACACAGTGGATCTTCAGACAGCCTATTTAGCACCACCTGACAATGATGACCACGCACTTTACTGATGCACGATGCTTCAGCCAATACAAACAAGGGAAGTAACTGGATGACAGTAGCCCAATAAGGCTCCTCTAGTGTTCCAATTACTATGCTGGTATTAACAGACTAATTTTTAGTTCTTTAGAGAGTTGCCTAATTCTTATGCTGTACCTGGTCTTGGTACTTGGCCTCATTCCTAAACACACTACTGTGTAAAAATGAAAAGCAGTGCCTACATTTCTGTAGCACCCCTTAGTTCAGCTATATTTTCTACCTCCTTGCTCATTCCTTTGTTTGGCACTAGATCAAACAGCTTTGTGGTATCTTAGCTTCGTCACTCTCTAAGGAGTCTATATACCTTCTCACAGTATATCTAGGGCGCTCCTTGTGAATACTTTTTTTTTTCCCTTCTATATTATAAACCTTCACTTTTACAGAAATAGAGGTTAATTTATAAAAAAAAGGTTAATGTAACCTTTTTCTCTGAACAGGTAAAATTTCTGACTATGGCACAGGTGGTACAATTCAGTTTGCTCATCAGATAATATCCCAATAACAGAAGCAGTCCAGTTTTCCAGCTGTGACCTCTAGGCCAAGGAGAAAGAAATGAAGTTACTTACCAACAACTAGCGTCCTTCAAGCTGTGTTGATCATACACACAATCCACTGTGGGTACAAGAGAAGCTTAAACACTCAAGCTTTTCTATCCTAGCAGCAGCCTTACCGTGCATGTGTGCCTGTATCAAAAGAGCAACAGGATAGTAGGATGACTAATTTTAAAGAACTCAGGTTACTGGCAACTTGTCTCCATCTCTCTCAAGTGCTTGTTCATGCACCTATGCCAGTGTCAGTGGCTCCAAAGCAGTCCCAGGTTCACCCGAAGCACGACTCAGAGCAAAGAGCTGTTTTCCCAGATGCAGCATCCCCTGCAGCAGCATCCATAACTGGGTAGTACATAGTGAAGATATTTAAGACAACCCAGGTAACTGTCTTGCACATACCTATTGAAGACACCTTTGGAAGGGACAAAGTTACTTGCAGGTCAAGTGAAATTCAGCTGCTATCAAGGGGCCCATCCTGGCAACCTCAAAGCACACCTTCATACAGTTGAAGAGCCAATCTTTGGGTGTAAATCACTAGGCCTTTTGAAATAAAGAGCTGATATTTCCAGAAAGGCTCAGTCCTTTTCAGGACAACACTCTCCTCCTATGAGAGATTTGCAGAGATGGTTTCAACACTCTGGGTAGAAGAATATGGACTGAAACTTCAAGTGTAGGTGACAGGCTAAGACAGCAGCTAGGTGCAAAAAGAGAGACAGGTCACTGTACTTCATCTCTAGTAGGTAATCCAGGGTGGCTAGACTAGAGATCTTGTGGGGGGGAAAGATCTTGCACAGAACTGGTCTACAACCTTTGTCTATTTAGCCAGGTAAGTTCATCTAGCAGAGACAGCCTCATCTGCAGCAGAAAAGGCTAACAAGATGAACAGGGCCACTGTAACACAGGAGCCATCTAACAGCTAGGCAGGATGTGTACATCCAGGTAGGGTCTAGATACAGACTGTCACAAGGCCTTACAGACTGTCTGCATAGTATCTCTAGGATAAAGACTTTCCTACCATCATGCAGCTCACCATTTCACATCTCTTAGTATAACATCTTTCTCTTTAGCCTTGATAAACAATCTTGTTTCTTTCAAATCCATTCAGAATATGACTGATAAGACCTTTTTGCTAGGCCAGGGTATCAAACTTGCTTGGCACTCCACATTATATCCAGATCACAGGGCTTCTTGTGGCCTAGATCTGGACCCACCTCTGGTAGCAGGACAAGCAGCAGCAGTGTTAACTAACCGCTCTGGGTACCTTAGCCACTGTGTCAGCTCAGGAGCCACAAGGATTAACATTGCTGTTGCTGGTCCTGCCACCAAAACAAGTCTCCCAACAGAGCTCCATAGCCTGGAGTGCAGGGGCAGGCCCCACTCCTGAGTTCCCATCCCTTCCAGGAGCCCCACAGGCCAGAAGACACAGTTTGTTGCATCTTTGACAACTCTGTCCTAACTCATTGCTTTGACCGTGTTTCCTCTCTCCTTCTACTGACACCTCCTTCCCCGTGGCACAAAAAATATTTTTGGTCACTGTCAAGACCCATCTATTCCCTACCTACCATCTCTCTCATTCAGTATCATAGTTAACACCAGGGGAAGGCAAAATGCGGCCTGTGGGCCAAATCTGGCCCGCCAGGCCATTCCATCTGGCCTGTGGGGCCCCTAAAAAATTTAGAAAATTAATTATTATCTGCTCCTAACTATCTGCCAGAGATAACAAAACACCACCAGCAGGACCCAGAGGGAGCCAGCAGTAGGACCCAGCAGCTGCAGCCTAATAGAGGCTTCTGGCCTGGGACCTGCGACCCCTGGGAGGGCACAAGTGGGGCATGTGCCTCCCAGATCTGGGCAGGGTGGGCTGTGCGGGGCTCTTCTCAGCGGGGGCTAGGCTCAGAGTGGGCACCAGCAGCACTGGGATGTTGTTGCATCCACCCTAAATTTCACCACCAACCGCATGGCACAGCCCCAGCTTAATGCCTCACCTGCACCCATGCGTCGGGAAGAGCCAGGGCTGAGCTGGGTGGCTGGCAGTGGTGGCACTGGGAGTGGAGCGGTAGTGAAATTTGGGGTGGATGCAGCATCCTCCCAGTGCTGAAGAGCCATGCACAGCCTAGCAGAGGCTTCTGGTCTGGTGACCCTGGGACTGTTCCCCACCTCCCTCTGCCCGAGAGGGAAACTCAGCTAAGAACGTGGGGGGGAGGGGAGGGGAGGGAGGCAGGGGAGGACCATGGGCGATTGCCCAGTCCTCAGGGCTGGACCAGCTCCTGACAAGTCCTGCAGTCCGGCGATGCAGCTGGGAACCACGTGGTAGCAGAGAGGTCAGCGGGCAGGCAGGCAGGGAGAAGCAGTGGTGGCAGGCAGGAAAGTGGGGAAATGGCAGTGGCAGCGAGCGGGCAGGCATAAGCACAGCAACAGCTGGGTGGGAGTCCAGGTCTTGCGCCAGTGCCCTGGGCCAGGGCCTGCGGGGGCTCAGGGCAGGGTGGAAGGAGCATAGGGCCCAGGCTGGCAGGGGCTCTATGGAGCCAAGCTTGGCTGCACCAGCAGGGGGAGGGGGAAACTGGCCTGGCTCCATAGAGCCCCTGCCAACCCAGGCCCTGTGCTCTTGACCCCTGGCCCTGGAACCACACCAGCGCTCGTCCCATTTTTCCGCCCAGCTGTCGCTGCGCTCACGCCCACCCACCTGCCCACTCGCTGCTACTTACCCCCTCATCAGCCATCATTTCCCCGCTTTTCTGCCTGCTGCTGCTGCTTCACTGCACTACCCGCCTGCCTGCTGGCCACTCTGGCACCACATGGTTCCCGGCTGCATCACTGTACCACAGGACTTAGCAAGAGCCGGCCTGGCCCCCACGATCCTCAGCTGGCTCTGTGTGGTGCCGGCCAGGCTATACCAGCACCTGCTGCGTCCTGCCATCTTGGCCGTGCAACCGGGATGTAGCGCCCAAGCGGCAGGTGGGGCGAGATGGGGAAGCAGCGGCAGCGGGCAGGAAAGTTGGGAAATGTCAGGAGAAGGGCAGTGGTGACAGGTGGATGGGGAAAGAGGTGTCAAATGGGAACATGGGGCCTGCGCCAGTGTCCTGGGGACAGGAACTGCAGGAGCATGCAACCCAGGCTTGAAGGAGCCCTGGTTGGGGCTCTGCAGGCAATGACAGAGAGAGAGGTCATAGGGTGAGTCCCACACGTACATCCCACCATACGCATGTACCCACATCCCCCCTTCACATTGCCATACACACACCCCAACCACTCTCCCTCTCCAGACATGCCACAACCCCCCAGCCACCCTCCCCCCACACATTCACACCTCCCCACAAACCCCATATCCACCCACACCCCACACACACCTATCGCCCCCCCAGAAACCTCCCCCACGCACACCCACACCCTCCCTGACACCCAAAGCCTCTCCAAAATATACAAAAGTAAACCTTCATTTTAAGCTATTATAAAATCACTTCTACATACACTACACAAATACATGTGAATCGAGACAAAAATATTTTTTGAAATCAAATTAATGAATGTTGTAGTAGAGGTCTGATTTTTAGAATATCTATAATAATAATAATAATAATAATAATAGGCTTATTCGGTCTGTCTGGAGCACACCAATTGGTTGTCTTGACAGCCAATCACAATGCTTACTGAAACAACCAGAGTGCATAAGACAGACAGAATAAGTGAGCTGTTATCATCAATCCTGAGGCATTTCAAACAGATATGCAGGCAAGTCAGAGCTAGAATGAAGCACCAGGGCCCCCCACCATGGAGCGGACAGGTTCTACCAAAGGGGGAAAAAGAAAAAAAAAAAAAGCAGTGAGGGGCCCGATTCTTGTTTTTTTCTCCCGGAGCCTGCCCACCTCTCCCGTGACCCACGGCTGAGCTGACAATGCATGGGGCCCTGAGCTACAGGGGGCCTCAGTGCTTGCCTCCATGGCAATGGAGTCCCCCAGAACCACCCACTCAGGGTTCCAGCAGTGGAGTGCTGCCCGGGAGGTACCGCCACCATGGAAAGAAGCACTAGCGTCCCCCGCAGTTCAGGGGCTGTGCAGCCCACTGGCAGCTCACTCCCTGGCCTTGGGTGGCACAGGCAGACTCGGGGGGTGAAGGAGAGATCAGGCCCCTCACCGCTTCCCCCTCCCAGCAGAGCATGCCACACAAGCCGCTGCTGGGTCATTCAGGCCCAGAGCTGACAGGGGGCTTGGTGCTTCCCTCTGCAGCAGTGGTGCTGCCTGGGGCCACTTGGGCAGGGTGCTAGCTGCATGGGTGCAGCCCCAGCTTGCAGGCATCACTCACTGGATCCAACGGTGCACTGGAAGCCAGGGGAAGCTTGGCAGGCTTCCAGTGCCCCATGCACTGTCCCCACCACCTTCCCACTGCCTAGGACCACCCGAGAACGGGCTGGTTGTCCTGGGAAGGCAGCAGGAGTGGCTGGGTGCGCTGGCAGCCACAGAAGGCAGCAGGGACAATGCTTGGGGCACTGGAAGCCCACCAAGCCCGAGCTCTCCTGAGCATATTTGGGCTTCTAGTGCCCTGTGCGCCATCCCCACCTTCTCCAGATAGGGCCCTTGTACACGTGAGGAATATCGCTGTAATTTGTTACGTAGCAAACTAAAACACATGGGATGGGATGTGCTACATAAAAAGTCATTTAAATCGAAATACGCCACCAAACATGTACACTGTTACAAAATTCAGTTATAACATGCTGTTGAACACATACACTATTACAAAATTAAATAATTAAAAAGGGCAATTAAACTACTAGAAGGGGCAAATTCCTCATGTGTACAAGGGCTCTTTTATTCTATGACTATGAACAAGTCACAAGGTCACACTTTTGACAAAGAATGTATTTATATTCTTACGCCTGTGTTTACACATGAGCAGCTTCACGTAGCCTTTTTGAGGGTGAGAAATTTTTATTCCGTTAAAGCATTCATAGTTTCATAGTTATTAGGGGCTGGAAGGGATATACATTTGGCCAAAGGCTAACTAAAAATCCTGTATTTAAAGACGTACTTTTGTAATAAAAAAATTAATCGCAAATGTTTTGCGGGTTTCAGCTAGTAATTTGGTATTTTTCTGGATCCAAGATGCCAAACCCCCTCGCTGAAAGGAGTACTTCCGGGGGCAAGGGGAGAGACCTCTGGTGGCAAAGGTCAGGGGTTAGGGGATAGGACTTCCGGTCCCAAGATGGTAACCAGGGGGTGGGGCTACCTATGCAGCCCTTAGCAGCTTGCCAGAACTCGGTAAGTGGCCCTCCAGCCAAAATAATTGCCCACCCTTGGTCAACACCCACCTTGAATCACTTCAATCTGCCAACCACTAAAGTTGACTCATTACACTTCCAAACATTTTCAAGCTTTCTCCACTCCACTCCCAAAACTTAAAAGGAATTCACATAAACATCTGCAAAGTCCCTTCATTGTTCTTCAAGACCCCTTTAAACCACTTCTGTCATGTCCTTAAAAAAACCAAGCCTGTCAAGAGTCTGGCTGCTTGTGTACCTAGAGCACAATCTACCACACTGACCAACTGCATCTTCTGAGGTGCAGGCTTCTATGCTACGAAACCTGCTCTGAATTGGATCACTCACCTCTTCTTGCACCAACTATCATCTCTGCCCAGTCCCCCCTGCTTTCTGCCTCAGGTAAAATAGAGGTTGTCTCATATATTTTTTTTATTATCACTTTATTGTAAATTCTTTCTTTGAGATAACTAATATGTATGGTGAACAGCTACAAATGCAAGACTGATCCCTTGAGCTCTCTAGTAATTCCATCCCCAACCAACATTTGGTTATATAAGATTTTAAGATTGCAATTTAAGCTTAAATGCATATCTTCCAATAACACTCCGTGCATGTTACGCATACGATAACTCAAATAAAAACAGGATCATATGCATGCTCTCTCTCTCTCACTCTCACACAAACAGGTAAACAGTTCACTAATGTACAGTGACCTATTTTGACACATCTCCCATCGAGGAGAGAATAGTACGTCTAAGTCTCACATGTGCTGAAAGGACAATCTGGGATTCATTATGTATTTCCAATCTGGTCCTTTTATTAGTATCTGAAATGTTCATTTCCTAAACTGTACATGACAGTCATTTAAAACTCCATCTGGCTTTTTTGATTTACACAGGAAACTTCCATGCTAAAAGATGAATCCATTAACTGCACTGTATTTTTTTTCCAGAGGAATGTTAATGACATATTGTCAAATTTTCAAAAAAAATGTTTTTAGGAAGAGGCAGGATTGTAAACAGATATTAATACTGGGGAGGTAGGAGAGAAATTCTAACCATTTGTCCTCATTGAACAAAAGCTTTGTAAAGTATAAAAATGTACAGCTCAAACAGCATTAAGTCTGCTTTCTTTGCCACTGAACACCTATTATATCCCATGAGAGACAAATTAAGTGGTGAAACAGGTATCATAAGTACTTTCAACTGTCCTGACCCACAAACTTCTTAAGTCCACTTTATTTCCAAAGTATGGGTCTATTGCAACACTTTTCCTATTTCAAACTCCATGTATATATTAGGAAAAGTAGTCCCAAGCAACTCTTTTTAGATAACTGCATATTGTCTTAAAGAAGGTGCAAACAATGTGTTGAAGTGTGTAAAAAGAGACAGCAACATGCACAAGCAGCCCCAAATAAATTTTGTTAATTATGAAGTCCTTGATACAAAGACAACACGCATCAATTGAGGTCAAGATTTTCTTCTAGTTTTCAGTTCTATGAGCAGATACAGCAATTGCCTGGGTAACAGTAAGTGTGGGTTTTTTTCCATATTTCTAAAGAGTATTTTCATATATAAGCATAACTACAGTTATGCTGAAGTTAACCTTCCTTGCCACACTTCAGACAATTGTCCACATGAAAAGTAAGAAATGATATATGGGAATTGATGTGAAAGGAATCACAAAGAGTTATGAGAAATTGTTTCTACATAGCTAAGTGTGCCTATTTTTCTTTTCAGACAAGGGCTACTGCTCACTTCCCAGGAGAGCACTTGCTCTCCCTCCAAAGTTGCCCTCTCCTCCTCTCCTTTGCACGTGGTTCCTTGCTGCTTCTGTACCAGAGCCATGCAGTTTGTAAATCCCATCAGGTGCAAAGAAACCTTACAACTAGACAGTACTGTACTGCACTGCACACACTTACTTACCAGAACGAAAGGTACCATCCTCACCAAAGAAACAGAGAGAAGCTGGGCATTTCAATCATGCTGTCGCAGGACTGACAAACTAAATGCAAGCATCCAAAAAGTCGTACGCAATTTACTAAGAAACATCTAGAAACACTGCATCCGAGATGTAATCCTACCGTAAAATTTCAAGAACATAGGATTTAATGACCAAGAAAGCAGAAGGGAGTTATGATTTTAAAGGCTTACAATTGAAGACTGCTTTAACTATGAAAAGAAAGTGTCTCCACCATGCATGACTGACTACTAACCACAGAACAAGGTTACACACATTTATTTGATGGCAAAATCCTTTATACAAGCCATAGAAAAGGAAGGGCAAAAGTAACTATATATAAAACCCTTGATCCAGCAGTCTTGGCTTTCCTGTAATTTCTCCTGAAATCAGTAGAGCCTCATCTACACCAGAATGACATCAAGTGTAATTAGAGCAATAGTGTTAGCTCGCGTGTAACAGGCCTGCAACAAACCATCTTCAAAACAAATCTTGTTTTACTTACAATTATCAATATGTTCACACACAGCAGCATATGAATTGGTCCAGGTATGTTGTCCATTGCTGAACAGTAGTGGGAGGTCTAATTATGTTGTACTCACAGCTACTCAGCCAGCCTTTTTTAAATCTACATCAATAGTGTGATGTTACTAACAACCTTCAGAACTACTTGCAAATTTACATGTAGAGGTTTGACACAGCAGGGAGCCAATAACCATTTAGCACTTAAATTCTTCAGTGTTGGTGAGGCTGGAGTTTTTACATCTGAGAGCTGCAGCATGAGATGTACAGTATATACTTTGCATCAAACGTAAGGCCCATGGAGTTTTTCCCTTGACTCACAAGGCTCCCAGAAGCACCAAGAATTCACAGGTGGGGCCTGCCACGGAGATCCATTTAGGAGCAAGCGACAGCTGCCATGTGCCACTGCTTGCTGAATCACTTGTCCCACTGCCACCAGTGAGTCTGGATCCAGCCTGCAAGTCACCCCAGAGTCCAGATCTGGCCTGGGGCACAGGTCAGTTCAACACCCCTGCTTTACTTCATACAATACAGGACACTGCTTCAAACTACTAGATATGGATGGCAGAAAGTGGCTCAGAAAAAAAACCCAACCTACTGATGTCACTCCCACATATGTATATTTGGGTTGCAGTGGCTTTCCCCATGCCAAAATAGATTAAGGCTCTTGAATCCCCAACGAGAACAGCTGTTAAGGAAGATCAGCAAACCATACAATTTGTTCTGTTTCACTAGGAACATGAAGAGCAGGGCCCTAAAATAAAAGTTCTAGAGTAAGATCCCAAGGACAGCTGGGCCTTTGTTTGCAAGTGCTGCAGTAAATGCCCAAGGAATAACTGAAAAACAACACAGTGGTGCCTCGTACTTTTGGAGAAAGTAGTTCAAGTTCAACTAACGCATGTTAAAATGACCTCAGTAGCTTTGCAGAGATCATAATCGGCCCTAGAGCAGCTGCTGAGTAAGCGATGCTTGCACAAATTAAGGATACCTAGGGGCAGCTGTGAAACTAGGTATTTTGTTTTTCCAGGGCACCTGCATGTTAGGAGTTAAAAGTTAGCGAAACTTGTTTTGCAAGGACAGTAGCTCCCTTCCGACTGTAATTTCACTGCACGCTTCTGAACCTGTCCATCCTTTACCCTCCACATACCTATCCATTTTCCTGACAGGTAGTCTAAATGTTAAAACTGATTTTGCCAGTTTAATCTAAACTTGAATGGCAGAATGCTGCTTTGTACTTTAAATTACTCAAGAAAGCTTTTGCCCCATAAAGTGGTTTTTCTTTTCATAGTCATTAGGGGCTAGAAGGGACCTTACAGATTATTCAGTTCAGCCCCCTTTTCTTTCTTTTTGGCCTGCACCCTTCTACAAACAAGCCTAAAATAGAAGGGAAAGAACACTTACCAAGAGAGACCTCAAACTCAAATGAATAAAGCAAAGCTTGGGATAGCGGTGGTAGTACTATGCATTAAAGTTTGCTTTAAACCACTACTGAATCTTCTGCTTTACAGCAAGTTTAAACCTTTTGATCAAACAAACAAACAAACAAAAAAACCCCCAGTAAAAGGCACCAACCATATAAAGAAGTCAGCTAGGAAGCAAAACATTGTTCCTTGAAGCTGAAATATTATTAAATTTACTCTTCATTACCAGGACGGGGAACTTGCTGTAACCAGCCTTCCTAATTAAACTTTTCTACTGGAGACTGAAGTGGCATTCAGTAAAGGCAATGACTTCGCCCTGGCAAGTCCGACTCCACGGCGTTGTGATAAATTACAAGCCAAGTGCAAAGATACTTCTTGAGTGCATCAAATACGTCAGAGTCTCTGTCTTCTGATTCCTTCCCAAAAGAAAGGACGTGACATTTCTGACACACATCTATTTTGGTAGATGCCGTCAGAGGTGTATCTATATATATACATTTTTTAAACTGAAGTCAACTAAGCCCCCTCCCCTACACATAGTGAGAGGAGATGAGCTTTATCCCACGTCGCGATAGGAAGAAAGTCACTTCTCACGTCACTCTCCCCTAGCGAAGTCGCGGCTCCCGACAACCCGCGAGGCGCCCACGTCCCGCGCTCCTGGGCCAAGCGCGTCACCCGCTGCTGCTCCACGTCACAGGGTGCCGCGACAAACCGGGACTTCCTGGGACCACTGCCACTTCCCCAGCCCGCGCGGAAACCCTCCTCAGCCGTGCCGCGCCACGCCGCGCCGCGCCACCACGCCGCTGCCTTGCCTGCCTGCCTGGGGTGGACGAGACCAGCCCCCCACCCTGCGCCTGCCACCCTGGGGCTGCTGGGAGGGGGAAACTGAGGCAGCCAGTGCAACACCCAGGACGGTGACAGGAGCTAATAGTCCTGCATCTGCTCGGCCAGGGGCTCCCCCAGGGGCCAGGCCAGCAGGCCCCAATGTCTGGAAGAGGGGGCACACACAGGACCCCCAAATGAGAGCACTAGGGGGGAGGGGCTTCTCCCACCCAGGCCAAGGGCACGGGGGAGGGGCAGCCCCCCCACCCAGGTTCCCACCACTGGGGGGGAGGGGCAGCCCCCCCAACCAGGCT
>NW_005842014.1:2515043-2528262 GCF_000455745.1 Alligator sinensis
GTCCCCGACACACGTTGACGTCACTGCCATGACAACCGAGCCCCGCCCCCTCCAACTCTCGCGCTCGCACGCCCGGCGCGAGGGAGGGGGGGACCCGGCCGGGAGCAGCCAATCAGCGAGCGGAACGGCGCGGCGCCGTTGGGGGGGCGGTGACGCGCGGTGGCCCCGCCCCCTCCCCCCAGTGCGCCGGGTCCGCGCTGCCGCCGGGCTGGCGCAGACGTGCCGTGGGGAGGGGGGCGCGCGTGCACGTGGCCGTCAGTCGTCCTGAGACGGGCAGAGATCGTGAAAGATCCCCCCCACATTGTAGAAAAGTCAGCGAGCGGAACGGCGCGGCGCCGTTGGGGGGGCGGTGACGCGCGGTGGCCCCGCCCCCTCCCCCCAGTGCGCCGGGTCCGCGCTGCCGCCGGGCTGGCGCAGACGTGCCGTGGGGAGGGGGGCGCGCGTGCACGTGGCCGTCAGTCGTCCTGAGACGGGCAGAGATCGTGAAAGATCCCCCCCACATTGTAGAAAAGCTTCGGGTTCCCCAGAGGAGACGAGCTCGGCCCCGGCAGCACGAGTCGGGGCTGCTCTTTGGCAATTAGAAAAACACGTTGCGGGAGGGTTTTATTACCTTCGGGTCTGTTGGCTGCAAAAGCCGGAGTCGTTTCTGTCCGTGTCTGCGAGCCCGGTAGCAAACCGGTTGCCCTGACACCGTTGTACACGGCGCTCGGGATCTCGCACGACTCCTAGACATGGCCCATCCCTTGGGACGGGAACCCACGCCCGCGCACAACAGCTGTGGGCATCTGTTCGGGGCTCTGGCGGCGGAGCCAGGCGCAGGCGACCAGCCCGGGGCTGCGAGTCCCACTGCCCCGCGCAACAACGCGCCCCATTGCTGAAGAGTGGGCACGTCCCGAATCGGGCTCCTCGGTCACCGGAGGTCCTGTCCAGCCTGACCCACGTCGTCCTCCACTCCCAGGGGCTGCCGGAAATTAGAGTGGGGGGAGAAAAGTATCCACATTTGGATCTCAATAAGTAATGATGATCCTCTTTGACTAGACTCGGGACCGAACAGGTGCCCACAGCTCTTCTGGCTGGACGTCCACTTTCCATCCCAGAGGCTAAAAGATGCTGCCCGGTGTGTGCAGGAGTTGTGGAAGATCCCATCCGCTGTGTAGCACACCGGTCTTCACGTAATGATTTAAGGAGAACCTGTTTATTACCGTACTTGCAGAGACTGATGCGCCTCTCAAACACAGAGAAATGAATCCTGCTTTTACAGCAAACGGATCCAAATGTTATAAACCGTCTCGCAATTTTCACTTATGAGGCTGAGGCGATTAGAGTTAGATATCCTTTATTACTGATTAACGTTAGACTTGATTTGATTGTCTCAATTGTGGATCGTGTCTTGATTTACTACTACATTTATATTAATAATGTTTTTATGTTGGTGGGGTCTATCTTTACAAGTATAATACTTGTAGTTTGATTACTTTGTTCAAACTTATTTATATTACGGGTGTTGTGTGTGTTATGTCGTCTTCGGGAGCATGACATTTAGCCAGAATCCTTAATAGAATTGATTCAACATTTAATGAATGCCGTATCGGGTATCTCCTGGGTGACGCTCAGCCTCTCCTGGAGATTTATATCTAATTTCTGAGACTCCAGGACAATCCTGGGGGGTTGGCAACACTGCTGAGAGCAGGTGCTCGAAGGGAGAGTGAACAGGGTTTTTTCCCGATCCTTTTCTCTTGTAGCCTCCTGTATCTAAGGCCCAGGAAGTTCGGATTCAGAGGCCGTGCCCCTCGCTCCTGTGCTAGACAACAACCGATGCCCCTCTCCTCCGAGCACACGGCCAATTTCTGTTTGAATCCGGCTATGCTGGCAGTGTCCACCACATCTGGTGGAAACAAGCTCCACCTGTTACTGACCAAGGACCTCCTTGCATTTGTTTTAAACTTCCCGCCTGCTCGTTTCGTGTTGTGACCCCTAGTTCTTCTCTTGCGAGACGGGGGAGATAATTACTTCACTCTAGCAAGTGAGTGAAGTAATGATCAGAGGTCAGGGAAGCAGACCCTACGATGACAGGCTGAGAGCCCTGGGGCTCTTTAGCCTGGAAAAGCGCAGGCTCAGGGGTGATCTGATGGCCACCTACAAGTTTATCAGGGGTGACCACCAGCATCTGGGGGAACGTTTGTTCACCAGAGCGCCCCAAGGGATGACGAGGTCGAATGGTCACAAACTACTTCAAGATCGTTTCAGGCTGGACATAAGGAAGAACTTCTTTACTGTCCGAGCCCCCAAGGTCTGGAACAGCCTGCCACCGGAGGTGGTTCAAGCGCCTTCATTGCACACCTTCAAGATGAAACTGGATGCTTATCTTGCTGGGATCCTATGACCCCAGCTGACTTCCTGCCCTTTGGCCGGGGGGCTGGAGTCGATGATCTTCCGAGGTCCCTTCCAGCCCTGATGTCTATGAAAATCTATGAAAGTCCAAGTCCACGGTGTTGTGATAATTTATAAGCCAAGTACAAAGATACTTTCTGGAGCGCAAGCAGGATTCCTCATGAATTTCTCGTCACCATTTAGCAGTTTGTAAACCCTTATCACACCCCCCTCGAGCTGTATTAAAATCTGTCCTCTGTTGGTATCTGAGGTAGCCCAGCCATGAGCTCTGGAACAAGCGAGGCACGAGCATTGAGCTGAACTGCTGCTGGCCATTTAGTAGTAGGGGTTAGGAGGTGGAAGGAGCAACAGCGGCTCCTCCCCGCACTGTTAGGTAGTGTGTCCTTTCTCCCTGTGCAGAGGACAGTAGCCAGGGAGCAGACTTTAAGGAACATAAGAATTGCCATGCACTGAGTCATACCATCTTGCCCAGGCACCCATGTCACGCTGCAGCCTGCGCAGACTCAACCATGTCTAGCCACAGCAAAGCGGGCATGGCGCTGGAGAAAGGAGGTGCCAGGTGCCACCACAAAGTTCTCCGTGATAACATCCAAGGCTTCATCAACCCATCCATCTGCCACCTGGCTCGCCATGGCAGCATGAAGCACATCTCCAGCCTCATCTATAAGGAGACACACGAGGTGCTGAAGGGCTTTCTGGAGAACATGATCCGTGACACCGTCACCTACACCGAGCATGCCAAGCGCAAGACTGTGACCCCCATGGATGTGGTCTACGCGTTGAAGTACCAGGGCCGCAGCTTGATTCAGTGGCTAAACTTTCAGTATCAAATCCTCTTGTATCGCACAATGGCAGAGAGTAGATGCTGAAAGGGAGAGTGAACTGGGCTTGACCAGTGCTTTTCCCTCCATTGTTCCTCTCTCCCTTGCAACTCCCAGCATTTAAGGTCTATGAAGTTCTAGTTCATAGGTGGTGCCCCTCATTCCCTACCTTTACACTGGGAGTTAGTCCTCCTCATCTCATACGCACTACTTCCATAGTCCGGCCAGCTCCTGATGTCTTGCTGTTCTTTCCTTTAGCCACCAGTGCTCTCCCCAACCCCTCATTACTTCAAAACTCCCTCGCAGCTCCACTCCCTGTCATATATGATGTCATACAAATCTTGATAACTACATTCACCATGTGTGTGGGTGCGTATGTAGCCATGTGTGCAGCACATAGATCTTGACGTTTACTATTTAGCATTTACTCTGCCTTGTGCTCTAAACACCCTACAGACTGTACGTGTACTTTGCAGATTCTGCGCATAGCATTCTATGCAGAAGGGGACGCCTGGCATGTATCGTCTATCACACAACCTGCATTAATTCTCCTTACACTGCAAATACAACATACATTCACAAACTACCTGCACCATACATGCTCCATACACACTACTACACGTTGCATTTCATTCATAAAATCATAGGGTAGTAGGGCTGGAAGCATAGGCAGTGGAAGACAGGCTAACACGGCTTACCCTGCCAAACTGAGCTGGCAGCAGTGGCTCCAATGCCACTGCTGCAGCAGTGCTGCACCCAGTGCCCCCACTGTGCACTCCACTGCTGCATGCACAGCACCAGCGCATGCCCACTCCAAAACAGCCCTACTGGAGGGAAGGGCGGGGTCTGGTGGGCTCACTCTGCATTGCCCAACCCTCCAAATGATATTTTCTAGTGCCGCTTATTGTTGGAAGAAACCTCCAGAGTCCAAGCCCATGCCTGAGGCAGGATCATCCCTATCCAAACCATCCTATGCAATCCATCATCTAAATTCTACATAAGACTACCGTCAACCCTGACAAAACACAGACAGGCCTAACACTAACTTGCCACAAGTAAAGCAGGGGAACCATGGCAGCCAGCACTGCTTCTATGAAACATTGGCAATATACATTCAAGAAGGTCATGCCCCCTGTTACAGAGAAAGGCAAAAACCCCCATAGTCCATACCAATCTGACCATGGGGTAAAATTCCTTCCTGACCCCAAATATGGGAATTGGTCTGTCCCTGAGCAGAGGGGAAAAACCCTCTAGCCAGGAGCCTCTGGCTTTGTATGTACCATAAATCATACATGCCCCATACATCTTGAATATCCAGTGAGCCACATATCTGTTATACATCATAGCTCCAAAGAGGAGCTTAAAGTGAAAGAACTTTCAGAGAATTTTGAGTAAGATTTTAAACGTCTCATTGAGACATGTGCGGCAAGCACTCTATCTAAATATACTGAAAAAAATAGGTGTAGTTTCTTGTCCTTTAAACCCGATGCCTGGAAGGGTTGCATGCTTCCAGGAAGCTCTAAACACCATACTTGGGCCTTACTGTACAAAGGTTGAGGACTTAAAGTGTGCAGGACTTGCACCATGGTGCAATGATATCTCCAACTCAAGTCTTGTCCCCTACAGCTACAAACAAAGCCCATCTCCATCCTCTCTATAATCACCCTTAAGGTATTGAAGACTGTTATCAGATCCCCCCCTCAGGTTTCTCTTCCCCAGACCAAATAACACTAATTCTTCCTTCTTGGCCTCTTGTGGACTCAGATCAAGCATAGTCGATGCTTGCCTGGCAAGGGAATCACTGTGACCATGGAGGCGGTCTTCCTAGCTGCACCGGGGAAGGCCGCTCTCCTGGCACAGGGATAGTACCTGCCAAGGCAATGTATAGTGAACTTCACACTTAGCTGCTGGAGTGGGAAGGTCTTGGCTTTAAGCCCACTTTATGGAAATGGGAGACTCCTCCCTGGCTTGCCCCGGAGCCTTATGGCTGAGGGCAAGGAAAACTCAGGGGCATCTGACTCCCAAGCCTCCGGGCTTGGGCCTGCAAGTAGGATGCCTACCAAAGCTTTTGGGAACATCTGAAGCCCCAGATGGGGGTGGAGGATGTTTGCTGGTAGTAGGGCCACTTATCGTTCTGGACTATTGGATTTGGAATTCGTTTTGGCTAATTTGGCCTGGGATACATTAACTTAAAAAAAAAATGTCTTGTCGCCCAGGCCTGTAATAATTGTTTGTATTGCCTTACATTGGACTTCTTCCAAACGCTCCACATCTTTCTCGAAGTGGGGGGTCCAAAACTAGACACGGTACTTCAGATGAGGCCTCACCAGTGCTGAACAGAGAAGAAGAATCACTTCCCTTGATTTGCAAGTGACACTCCTGTTAGTACAACCCAGGATGTTGTTGACTTTTTTGCGAACAAGAGCACACATGTTGGCTCATTTTCAACTTCATGGATTCAACCCTGCAAATTTCATATTGATTCTAATAATGCAGGATGGGGACTACAAGATGGAAAGTCTTTTGGGGAGAGGCTCATTTTTACATTTGCTTTTCAACACTTATCTAAATAGCTAAAAACCAAATAAGATACAGTCCCCGCCATGAAGAGTTTGCAGCCTTAAACATTAAGGCACAGCGATATGGGTGAAGAAGCTAAGGAGAAGTCAGTATTGATGAATGGTCTAGCAATTGTAAGACACTTGAGAGGCAAGACGCATCAATTCAAATATAATCTTGGGGAAGTATGAAAAAAAAAACCCACAACAAAACCCTTGCAGTTCTTCCCTCTTCTTCAGACAATAGTGGGCTCCTAAACCTGATTTCCATAAGAATGGAAATCTCTGGCGTTAAAATGCTGCTTGGTATGTGTGTCCCCTCTGCAAACCTTCTTCTCAATGAAAGGAGAGGGGAGGAATAAACAGTGGTTTCCAAAGGGGCTTGGACTGTCAAAGTGGCCCGTGACAAGCCAGTTGTTTCTGGAGGGAAAAAAAAAGAAAACAGGGGCTTAGAGTGAGCGCAGACATAGTGATACTCCAATCAGAATTAAGTAGGAGGGAAATCTAGAAATATTTCGATTCATTCAACTTACAGTGAACCTTGGCTTAAAGTAAAGATGTTGTGCGAGGGAAAGATCACTCCAATAGGAACTAAGCACGGCAATGAAGCCTTCATGATGAATGCTCTAGGAGCCAAAGTCTTCCCTCAATCACAGCCTATTGATTTCAACTCCCAGTGATTGCTTCTTGGATAAAATGTGGTACTTTAAGAGCACTGGATAGTACATAAAAAGCACTCTGTAAAAATGTGTGTGTATTTCTATATCTTAACGGGGTTAACGAAGGAGGGTCAATGTGTTTGTTCATTTCAATTTACCACACGGTACCCTTACCAACGCAGGCTCAGGACAGTTAACAATAAGAAATCAGAATTGCTTAAACAAAATGAAACAACTTCAAAGCAGCAAAATTATCATCTTACTTTGCACATACAAGTTCAGCTGTACAGAGCCCAGAGAATGGACACATGACATAACTAATACATTTTGGTAACCTTGAATAGATCTTGTTGTATGGGCTTTTAATTTTGGACAGACTGCATATGCGACAATTACAAATCTGGCTGGAAGACCATATTATGGATGGGAAACTGAGGCACAGAGGGCTTTTGAAGCACATTTTATTACTTTTTTTAAAGGGCTCTGGTTCATTCTTGGAAAAGTAAGGCTTTGCACTCAGTGTGTTGGAAATAAAGCAAATACTGTGCACAGTTACACTGTACCAAATAATTCATACATATAGGTAAGTGCTATTAAAACACAGTTATGGCATGCTGTGCCTAAAGTATCTCTAGCTGAGCTTTTAGAAAATCTGAAAGAAAAAGCACTTAATGTTTGATTTTAACCTAGTGTATGTGTGTTTTAGGTACTTTTAAACTGAACACAGCAAAGCCATTTGTTCCCAAATGCCATCAATCCATATATATTTATGTAACTATATAATTTGACCTGTCTGCTTTTTATGTTTCCAAGGGCTTATTATAGGAAACTTTCAAATTAAATGGGCTGAAACATTTGATGGTCTCCTACCTGTGTTTCAAAGCCTATGCTGAGCCCACACAATGTGACTGCAGTGGTAGAAACGGTCACATTTTGCTCCACGCCAGGATACGGTCTCGTGAAAGCAGGGGGACTAGAAGTCAGGTTTGATGAGTTCTATTCCTGGATTTTCAACCAGCTTATTGTGTAACCCTGGGGAATTTCTTTCATCCCAAGTGCCTCATTTTTTCCACCTGTAAACTGGTGTAATGCTTCCTACCCTCATGGGGTGTCATGAAGGTTAATTCACATTTAGGAAGGCATGTGCAATATGAAATGAAAAGGACACTAGTAAGTCTATAACAGTTCAAACAAATGTATGAATACCAATTCAGTGAGACTATTTCCCAGATAGAGTTCAGTAAACGGACTGTCTTAAAAGAGTATTTAAAAATATCCTCAAATACTCTTACACAATTTAAAATAATGATATATAATTACTAGGCAGCCATAGGCTGGTAGCTTGATCATATTTTAGATAGAAATCCTTTCACCCAGGGATGTTCAAACCCTGGCCTGCGGGCTACATCTGGCCCATGGAGCTGTGTCATTGAGCCTGCAGGACTCCCAATGGTTCCAACATTTGGTGGGGGGGGGAGCGGTAGCAGTGTTAATTGCTGTTCTACTGCTGCCAAATTTCAGTACCCATGGGGAGCCCCACAGAATAAATAATGTGGCCCTTCATTCTAGATTGAGTATGCAAGGCTGGGGCAGCATAAGGCCAGATCCAGGCATGCAGGGCTGGGCCTAGGTCAGAGTTGGGCAAAATGCGGCCCGGGGGTCGGATGCAGCCCGCCAGGCCATTCTATCTGCCCCGCGGGACCCCTAAAAATGTAGAACATTAATATTTATCTGCCCCTGGCTGCCTGTCATGTGACCCTCGATGGCTTGCCAAAACTCAGTAAGCGGCCCTCCACCTGAAATAATTGCCCACCCCCGGCCTAGATGGTGCACGGCCCAATCTGGGTGCATTAGGCTAAGCCAAAATGAAGTGGGACCTGATCTGGGTGCACGGGGGCAGGCTAAAGTGGCATGGGGCCTGATCTAGGCACACAGGTCCAAGCTGAGGGACACGAGATCTGGTCTGTGTACCAGCTCCATGCCACTCATCCAGGCTGTGGGGCCAAAAGGTTAAACACCACTGCTTTCACCAAACAATGACATTCAAACAGGATCATAAGGGTCATAATCTGCTCTGAGTTCCACTTGCACAGCTGTTATTTACAGTAGAAAAGCAATAATGTAGAAAAGCACCATTGTACTAGCTGTGGTATGATCATCTCCATCTTCAGGAGAGTAGAGCAGTGATTCTCAATCAGGATTATGTGGTGTCCTGACACAATGAGATCCTTTCAAGGGTGCCACAAGATGCCATGCATTGTTAGCTCTATAAGGTCTGCAAACTTGATTCATAAGGTGTACCCAGAGATTTCAAATAGGAATCCAGGGTGTTAGAAACATTTTGATCTGCTGTGGTCTTTGAGTTCATTGCAACAGGAAAATTACTTTAAATTATTTTTCCATGGCAAAAAAGAGTGAAAACTAAGAGCTAGCACTTTCTGAAGGGTGCATTAAGTCTAATGAGGGGTGCCTCAAGCCTAACTGAGAGGTGCCTTGAGTCTAAAAAGGCTAAGAACTACTGGATTACAGATCGGATATAATCACAAAGAGGTGAAACGTCTGGCCCTATGTCCCTCATAGATTCATAGATGTTAGGGTCGGAAGGGACCTCAATAGATCATCGAGTCCAACCCCCTGCATAGGCAGGAGAGAGTGCTGAGTCTAGATGACCCCAGCTAGATGCCTATCTAACCTCCTCTTGAAGACCCCCAGGATAGGGGAGAGCACCACCTCCCTTGGGAGCCTGTTCCAGACCTTGGCCACTCTAACTGTGAAGAAGTTCTTCCTAATGTCCAGTCTAAATCTGCTCTCTGCTAGCTTGTGGCCATTATTTCTTGTAACCCCTGGGGGCACCTTGGTGAATAAAATCTCACCAATTCCCTTCTGTGCCCCCATGATGAACTTATAGGCAGCCACAAGGGCGCCTCTCAACCTTCCCTCAGCAGGATAGTAGCTGGTCTCCCATATCCCACTATGGGGCCATCCCCTGAACCACTCTTCCTCTTTGATAGTTGGTAGAGTAAGGTCGGAAGGGACCTGAGCAGATCATCAAGTCCAACCCCCTGCCATGGGCAGGAAAGAATGCTGGGGTCAAACGACCCCAGCTAGGTGTCTATCTAGCCTCCTTTTAAAGACCCCCAGGGTAGGAGTGAGCACCACTTCCCTTGGAAGTTGGTTCCAGATCCTAGCTGCCCTGACTGAGAAGTAGCGCCTCCTGATATCTAGACTGAATCTACTCTCCGTCAACTTATGGCCATTATTCCTCGTTACTCCCAGTAGTGCTCGGGGGTAACAGGGACTCTCCGATTGCCTGCTGGTCTCCCTTAGCCAGTTTATAGACGGCCACCAGATCCCCTCTCAGCCTTCTCTTGTGGAGGCTGAACAGGTTCAAGTCCCGTAGCCTCTCCTCGTAGGGCCTGCCCTGCTGCCCCCTGATCATGCGAGTGTCCCTCTTCTGGATCCTCTCCATGTTGTCCACATCCCTCCTGAAGTGCGGCACCCAGAACTGGACACAGTACTCCAACTGCGGCCTGACCAGCGTCACATAGAGAGGGAGGATCACCTCCTTGGACCTGCTCATGATGCATCTGTGGATGCATGACAAGGTGCAGTTAGCCTTCCTGACCGCGTCCCCACATTGGGGGCCCATGTTCATTTTGGCATCAATAATGACTCCAAGATCCTTTTCTGCCTCTGTGCTGATGAGAAGGGAGTTCCCCAGCCTGTAGGTATGCTGCTGGTTCTTTCTTCCTAGGTGAAGTACCCTGCACTTGTCAGTATTGAATCCCATTTTATTCTCATCTGCCCACCCCTGTAACCTGTCCAGATCCAATTGCAGCCTGTCCTTCCCTTCTAGCATGCCCACTTCTCCCCACATCTTAGTGTCATCTGAGAATTTGAACAGGGTGCTTTTCACCCCATCGTCCAAGTCGCTAATGAGGATGTTGAACAGTGCGGGCCCAAGGAACGAGCCCTGGGGGACCGCACTGCCCACATCCCTCTAGGTCAAAAATGACCCATCCACCACCACTCTCTGGGTATGGTCCTCCAGCCAATTGGTGACCCATCTGACTGTGTAGGCATCAACTCCACAACCTCCTAATTTTTTAACGAGAATGGGGTGAGAGACAGTGTCAAAGGCCCTCCTAAAGTCCAGAAAGACTACATCCACCGCGACCTGTGTCCAAGGACTTTGTGACCTGGTCATAGAAGGCCACCAGGTTGGTCTGACAGGACCTGCCATGTTAGTTGCCCCTAAGCCCCTAAGCATACACTCCCCTGCTTGCCCCTCACAGATGTGCACCTGGATAATTTTCTCAAATAGCTTCCCCAGGACCGAGGTAAGACTAACAGGCCTATAATTTCCTGGGTCCTCCTTCCTCCCTTTTTTGAAAATGGGGACCACATTGGCCCTTTTCCAGTCCTCTGGCACCTCACCAGAGCACCATGAGTGCTTGTAAAGCTGTGCCAGGGGTCCCGCAATGACCTCTGCTAATTCCCTCAGCAGTCTGGGGTGGAGATCGTCAGGACCTGCTGATTTGAACACGTCAAGTCCCACCAGAAGTTCCCTGACTAGGTCCTCTCTGACCCTGGGCCTGGCTGTGCCTCCCCTGGGACCATCGGGGATCCCAGTGGGGGCAATGACCTGGTCCCTGCTCAGAAAAATGGAGGCAATGAAATTGTTAAATAGGTTAGCTTTGTCATCTGGTTGAGACCACCAGATTTCCAAGCATGTCCTGCAGAGGCCCCACGTTACCCGGAACCTTCTTTTTACCCCCTATGTATTTAAAAAAGGATTTCTTGTTATCCTTGATCTGGGTCGCTAGTCCCAGTTCCATCTCCACCTTGACCTTCCTAACAGCCCCCCTACAATCCCAAGCAACGGAGGTATAGTCCTCCCTGGTGATGGTTCCTCCCTTCCATTGGGTGTACGCCTCCTTCTTAGCTTTGAGATGTTCTTGGATGCTTTTGCTGAGCCATGGGGGATTTTGAGCACTCTTGCCCCCTTTGATCCATGTTAGGATTGCCACCCTTTGTGCTTGAAGGATCGTCTCCTTCAGGAATGACCACTCTTCTTGGACTCCCAACTCCCCGCCCCTCCAGGACCTCAGTGCCTCCCCGACTATTCTCCTTAGCTCAATGAAATCCACCCTCCTGAAGTCCAGGGCTGCTGTCTTGTTTCAGGCCTTTGCCACCCTGTGCTGGATGGTGAATTCCAGTAGGCGATGATCACCCAGGTGATCGAGCACCCGCAGCCCCCTCACCAGGTCATCACCTGTGGCCAGGACCAGGTCTAACAAGGCATTTCCCCTGGTGGGGCTGTGCATGTCCTGGGTTAGATGGAGGTCCTGTAACATGGCTAGGAACCTATGTGAGCAGTCAGACCTGGCTGTGTGCTCTTCCTATAGAATGTCCGGATAATTTAGGTCACCCATGATGACCACATCCTTTGACTTAACTGCCTCCACGAGCTGACCTGAGAATTCCCGGTCTAGCTCTTCTCCCTGGTTGGGTGGCCTGTAGTAGACCCCCACTGTTAAGTCCCTTTCCCCCTGACCCCCTTGTATTCTGACCCAAAGCACTTCAGCCTGCCCCTCCTCTGACCCAGTGCTGCTCATTGAGGATGTGAATTGTTCTTTGACATAGAGCACCACACCCCCACCTTTCCTCCCTGTTCTCCCTCCTGTACAGCCTATAGCCCTTGATGTTTACTGGCCAGTTGTGCGTTGGATCCCACCATGTTTCAGTGAGCCCCACTGTGTCTGGGTTTGTGTTAGCTAGCAGGAGGGCAAATTCCTCCTGCTTGTTCCCCATACTATGAGTGTTTGTGTAGAGGCATTTAAGGCCTCCTGAAGGTGTATGCACTGCCCCCCTAATCCCAGGACTATCCGGGTTTCTTACCTGGGTATTTCTTGTGTTTGTCGTCAGTCTTGGCTAGGCTGTTCTTCTGGGTGACACTTGGTTTGGTGTTGCGAGGCTCCCTCCAACCTCATCCTCCCCTTCCCCCAACGAGCCTAGTTTAAAGCCCGCCGGAGGAGATCAGCCAACCTGAAAGAGAACACACCCTTACCTTTGGGGGAGAGGTGAAGCCCATCCCATCTGAGCATGTCTCTCATCTTAAAGTATGGGTCATGGTCCAAGAAGCCGACGCCCGCCTCGAGACACCATTCCTGAAGGCGCAAGTTGACCTCTCTGATGCAGGTCTCATGGTGTCATCCACGTCTGCTCACTGGAAGGAGCTCCCCCTGCTCACTGATGCCAGCCATGTGAATATATTTACCCCTGTCAATATAATTCCAAAATATTAGTAGATCTGTGTGCTTCATCATGGCAGTAGAATTTATAGATTTATCTCTTTGATCTTTAAGAATATCTGTATGTACAGCTGGCTGTAGAAAGATTGTTTTTCTTATGAAAGGCAGATTCACTATATTACTTGAACAAGGATTGCAATGGATTATAACGCAATTCACTGAGTTAAATTTTATATGTATTGTGATTTTAGTAACTGTGTGGGCCGGGAGCGACCCGAGCCCCTTTCCGCGCTGCACGTGGGCTGTGGCCAGCAGCCCGGGCACGCCGGGTCGGAGAGGGAAGGCCGTCGAGCTGGAATTAGGCACAAACGCTTAGCGGTAGTTTAAAAGATTGTTTACTTACACCGAGATGGCAGTGGTGTAGGCTGGAAAACTTGCTTGAGTTGCGGTTACAGACAGACAACACAGACGGTCTCGTGGAGGTTGCTAGGCTCCACGGTACAGAGCTCCGGATGCTCTGGGTGAACGAGCCACCA
>NW_005842014.1:2528291-2555112 GCF_000455745.1 Alligator sinensis
CAAAGTTTGCTAGGCTTCGTGGGTCCGGTGCTTTTGCGCGCAGGGAGGGATACGTCTAGGAATCTATCGGCGACGGGGAGAGGCTAGAGGCTGATCAGACCTCTGTTGCCTGCTTGAAATGCGCTGGGTTCAATAAGCTCCGCAGCGCTTAGAGATCTTCACACAGCGTGAAGTCTCCTCCTCCCGGTGTTTGTGGAGTCCTCCAACTTGGACAGAAACCACTCAAGCTTTTTATACGGCTAGCAAGCCAATCACCAGCCGCCACGTGTGAATAATTTAGAACTGGCCAATAATGGGGCTCGAATTAGCATACAAATGGCGGGAACTCTTTGCAACGAGCATCTCTGTGCTGCAACAAAGAAATGCACCCTGCAAAGAAAGCTTCAAATTGGCGGGAAATTCTCCCTTGCGCCGGGGTTCTCTTTTGCAGGAAAAAGAAGCTGTAATTTAGCGGGAACAATTTAGCAGTGCCGAAGCACACAAAAACAAAAATCTCACCCTTTGGGTTGTGACAGTAACAATCTATCTAACTAAACAAACCATGGCTGTGTTGCTCCTGAGTGGCTGCTTTTATCTTGCCCTAATTGCACACTCTGGCCTTTCAGGGTCCCACCCTGCTATCTCACTTGTCATGCCTTGATGTTAAAATAAAGCAGGGAGACAACTCTCAGACTCTTCCTACCCTGACCACAGTCTCTCTGTCTCTGTCTCCCTGCTTTTTGTGATAAGCATTAATTGCACACATCTTTTTTGCATGCACTGCCACCACCACCAACAGCCGCAATCACCACCAATGATATAGAGGAGGATGAGGCATGCCACCCGCTCCTCACACTCCATAAAAATTGATATTTATAAAGTTACATACAAAAAATTGATATATATATATTTACATCATTTTCTAACGTGGGAGTTGACACTGTTCAGGGGTGTGGGAGGGGATGATGCACATGGCTTGGCATAGGGGTCCCTGCCATAGGCCGCCTACTAGAGACCGAAGCTTAGCAAGGTGTAAGTGGCAAGGTTTCAGGGTTACCATGGCTTGGCAGGGGGGAGGGGGTTAACGTGAGGCTTCCTGCAGGGGGTGGGGGGAGGGGGAGGAGGTTGCAGACTGAGGAGGGAGAGGATTACTGGTATGTTACTTACTGGTAGACATGCGCCCCCTACTGTAATTCTGTAGGGAAGACAATGCCGGGGTAGATTGGTATTCAGCTCCCCCTGCTGGAATTTACAGGAAATTGCACACCAGGCTTAATCATTCAAAGACCTAGTACATGCAAACACTGATGCAACACTCCAAAATAATCAAGTTTAAATTTCATAAGCTGATTTAAATTAATGAGGATTAAACCCTGTGATGTGTACAGGCACCCCAGAGCTCCAGCCCCACAACCCTAATTGCCTAAATGGCTAGAATCCGGTTTCCATCCGTGCCTCACAGTGCACAGTGCAATCCTCAGCCTCTCAGACCTCAAACTTCAGCCTCTTGGCCTTGGCCCTTTTACTCTGGCTGTGCCCCCCAGCCCAGGTCCACTGTCCAAAGCTTTGACTCCTGGGCCCCTGCCCTGTATCTTGCCCTCTTAGACTCCAGTCTCTCGTCTAGCCCTCTTAGCCTCTGGTTTCACCCTTTCAAGCTCCAGGTCCCCTGTCGTGGTCTTACCCTCTTGGGTTCTGCCTCCTGACCCCCAGTCCTTTGGTCTCATTTTTGTGGGTTCTGGTTTCTGGTCCCTCAGTTCCCCTGGGGCTCCTGACTCAGGCAGGGCTGCTTTCACTCTCTGCCCAGTTCCTTGGGGCCTCTGACCCAGGCAGGGTCTATGCCGGGTACCTCTTATGAATCCTTGTGGTCTCCATATCTCCCCTATCAGCCACATCTATTCCTCCAGCATAAACTTAAACATATGTAATAAGCTAGTTACTTTCAAACTAAAATTCACCCCCTTCTGGGCCTGTGTCACACCACAGTGATAATGAATAAACCTATAAAAAAGAGAACTTAACTGTGATGCCCGGTACTGTTGAGTTTCCTTCAGGCCCCTGTGATCTGGAGCTCCTTTGCCATGACAGGTCAGAGCCCATCTGAAGCCTGAGCAGTGGTTCTGGCCTTATGAAGTCTGTAACCAAGCCCCCGTGGGTCACCTGATCCACCACTTCCCTACCAGGCCTGTCAATCACAGCCCTGCTTGCGTTTTCTGCATTTGGAGCGAGCAGCCATTTTCCTTAAAAACCTCTCCATTCCTCACGGTTCCTCCAAGGCCCTGGATGCAGCCAGCTGCTCCCTGGCTCCCTCCTCCCCAGGAATGGGGTAGGGGCCCCATTACGTCATCTCAGGATCAACATTTTCTTTTTGTTTACTTAGCAAAATCAGTGCTTGTGAAAAGTTTGATGGCTATGAAAGCAGTTGTGATCATTTGATGATGGATTTTATGTCTTTTATATCATTAATATTTTATTTACTTACATACCGCACACCTCTTCCCCCCCACCAAAAAAAGAGTCAGCCCTCCAAAACTGAGGTATGGGTCACAAGCATGGAAGCTAATTTGTCTGTGCTGGAATACAAGGAGAGAGGACTAGACGCATGCAGACACTGTCCTCTAAATGCTCTCCCTTGCCACATTAAGTAAAAGCAAGGGAGTCCTCTGTTAACCCTCTTACATTGCAGCTTGTGTCTGAAGCAGCAATTGAGCTGCTGCATGCAGTCTGTAGGATTTTGATACAGAATGTGGCATGGAAACCACACTTCATTATTTACAGGGATTTCTACAAAGAATTACTTATAATAAAGAAGTACCAGTCTTACTATGGTCCTTGCAAGGGGCTCAGGCCCGGTCTTATTGCTGTCCTGTCACACCAGGAACTTCCTGCTGCCTCATCTAGACTCTCTCCTGGCTTGCCACGCTTCCTGAACAATTTATATTGCCAGGAATCAGCCGTGACTGGAAAAAAAAATCTGTAATATATACAAAAATATGGTACTGGATCTTAAAGCCATATTGTCCCAGTTCTGCTCCAGTTTATTTCTCTACTACTACACCTCACCTACAATTTGATTTGAACAGCTAGCATCTCATAAAATGTGAGAAATGGATACTTTATACTGTTTATACACTGGATTATACCCCCAGTTATTTGTAAAGTTGTGGAAATTAAAACTGCTTCTGGCTTCCTAGGTTAGCAATATTTTTCTTGCAGGTCCTAGGGCAGAATACAAGAAAGATTAGACAGAGATCAGTGTAATTTTCTTTTAGTGGAATTCACTACAAAAATAAACTGGCTTTGCTGATTATTTAAGTGTTTCTTTTGGTTTAATGCTGTTCCTATTTGGATTAAGGATATTCCCCACATTGTTTTCTTATTTTCAGTACTTACTAAAATCTTCAGCAACTCTGACATAAATATTTTGAACAATTACCTGCCTTCATTCATTCTCTCCCGAACTTTGGAATTTACACTGTTTTGGAAACACTAATGTTTTCATTTCTCTAACTGGGATTCAGCAGACAAGCCGTGACAACTGGTACACATAGTAGAACAGTTCTACTAACCTTACTCCAAACTGGCTTCCTTAATTTCCTCTGCTTTAATATACAATATGTTATGCATATTTCTCTCCTTGAACCGTAACCTTGCCGTGGTGGAGAGGCTTGTGTGTTCCATTGACCCTCAGAGCTAGGTTATCTGAAGTCTTGTACTCCTGGTAGGGTCTCCCCTGGCAAACAGGTTTGAAGCGAGGTCCCAGACTAAGCATGGTCCAAACTCCTGAAAACCCCAGTGACAGAACAGGCGTACTTGAGGACCTGCTGGTTCTCTGCAGCTGTGAAGGCGAATGAGGGCTACAGCAGGATGGAAGTGTCCAGTTGTCTTGGACATCCTTGCCACTGGGATCAGGACTCCTTGCTGTCAAGTTTGTGTGGCTGTTCCTTGTGCACTGGCTTCACCACATTGAAAGATATGATGTGCAGGCCTCTGCCAGGGATGTTAACATCTCCCACCAACCAAGTCTTGTGGCAATGGACCAGTGATGGTGGGGATAGAAACAGTGATCTCTGGGAGTCCCTAGTCACAAATCTGCATGTAGGCAGCAGTCATGTGATGGTCATTTTGCCCTTACTGGGACAGAAGTACAATTCAGCAGCTGCGGCCATAACTGAACAGTCCTCTTTAGGATCCCTTTTGCTCACCCTGAACGTGGAAGGGGCTAAAAGAGATGCCGTAAACAAAGGCTGTCTCAAACCTTCCCTGGCTGATTGCTGCATCCAGTGGAATTACTCTACCTACAGTTAAAATCAACAAAATAAAGCACTGAAATTCACTGCATGGAACGTCTGACCTCTCATGGGCTCCCCAAACAGTGAGTGTCTTGAAAGAAGAACTGCCATAGTAGCTAGAGACCTTGCAAGCTATGGCATGGATACTGCTGCCTGAAGTGAAACCTGCTGGACAGATGAAGGCCAGATGGTTGTCTACTGAATTTCATCAGCATTCTCAGGTTACTCCACGATGGGATGACTGCCACAGTCCTTGGAACAGAGACAGACCCATTTGCCATCCGTACTGGTGTCAAGCTGGGCTGTGTCATCGTCCCAACTCTTCTCTCCGTCTATCTTGCTGTAATTTTGATGCTTATTGGTAACTGCTTTCCTCCCGGAATTGGAGTTGAGTATCGAATGAATAGTCAGCTTTTCAACCTGCGGCACCTTCACAGCAAAAAGAAAGTTACTAAGACTGGCATCATTAACCTTCAGTACGCTGATGACTTGTGTTATCCTCATGCACACTGAGACTGATCTGCAGTCCACTCTTGACCTTTTTTCAGGTAGCTATCATAGCCTGGGACTTTCCCTTAATGTTGGGAAGACCAAGGTGCTTCATCAGCCTTCCCCAGCACAAGCTTCCCCCATCCCACCACAACATACCTTTGGTGGAGAACCCCTGAAAAACATTGAGCATTTCCCATACCTTGGCAGCCAGCTCTCCCAGTCAGTCATAGATTTCATCGATTTCATATATATTAGGGCTGGAAGGGACCTCGTGAGATCATTTAGTCCAGCTCCCTACCCAAGGGAAGGAAGTCAGCTGGGGTCAGAGGACCCCAACAAGATAATTGTCTGAGCGCATCTTGAATGTGTCCAGAGTAGGTGCTTGAACCACTTCTGGGGGGAGTCTGTTCCAGACTCTGGAGACACAGACGATAAAGAAGTTCTTCCTTATGTACAGTCTAAAATGGTTTTCCAGCAGTTTGTGACCATTGGACCTTGTTTTCCCTGGGGGAGCCCTGGTGAACAGATGTTCTCCCAGGTCCTGATGTACACCTCAGATATACTTATAGGCTGCCACCACATCCCCGCCTGAACCTATGCTTAGCTAAGCTGAAGAGTCCCGTGCCTCTCAGCCTCTCCTCATGTGGGCTGCTCTCTTGACCCCTGATCATGCGCATGGCTCTCCTCTGGACTCTCTCAAGCTTCTCCACATCCTTTTTAAAACATGGAGTCTAGAATTGGATGCAGTACTCCAGGTGTGGCCTCACCAAGGCCAAATAAAGCAGGAGAATGACATCTTTGGTCTTGTTTGAGATGCATCCGTAGATGCAGGCCAGAGTTTTATTTGCTTTGCCGGCTTCAGCATCACACTGGTGGCTCATATTCACCTTTTGGTCAATCATGACCCCCAAGTCTCTTTCAGACATAGTGCTAATGAGTGAAGCACTGTCGAACCTGTAAGTGTGTTGTGTTTTTTCCTCCTGAGCTGGAGCACCTTGCATTTTTCTATGTTGAAAGGCATCCGATTTGTATCTGCCCACCTTGCAAGCCTTTCCAAGTAGGGCTGACTTGCCAGCCTAACCTGCAGTGTGTCCGTGCATCCCCACAGTTTGGTATCATCCGTGAACTTAGCTAGTTCATTTCTGACACCCAAATCCAGGTTCTTAATGAATATATTAAAGAATACTGGTCTGAGTACTGGTCTGAGTGATCCCTGAGGAACTCCACTGGTCACCATACAGCATGCTGACTCGGTTCCATCAACACACACTCTATGACCACGGAGCCACTTCCCGAGCCATCGGACTGTAAGGTTATTGAGGCCACAGTTCCCCAGTTTTGCCATGAGGACATCATGGGAGACCAAGTCAAAGGCTTTTTTTGAAATCTAAGTAAATGACATCAACCTCTCCCGCCCTGTCTAGGTGATGTGTTACCTGGTCATAGAAGGAGATGAGGTTAGTCAGGCATGACCTACCCGAAGTAAAACCGTGTTGGCTATCTCTCAGACTGGAGCCTTCTGTTAGCCTGTTGTTGATGGATTCTTTGATAATTCCAAGATCTTCCCAGGGATTGAGGTCAAACTGATTGTCCTGCAGTTCCCTGGATCTTCCTTCCTTCCTTTCTTGAAGATAGGCACCATGTTGGCCCTCTTCCAGTCTTCAGGAACCTCTCCTGAGTGCTACACGTTCTCAAATATCCACACCAATGGTTGAGCTATAATGTCGGCCAGCTCTTTTAGCACACTTGGGTGCATTCCATCAGGGCCCACTGACTTATGGATGTCCAGCCTCTCAAGGTGTTCCCTCACAAGGTCTTCACCAAATGTAGGCATATGGTCACCCGTACCTTTGTAGACTTGTGTCCCGTCAGGCAGGGTGATCTCCTTGGGCTGATGGAAAAACGCTGCAAAGTAATCATTGAGGAGATTACCTTTTTCTTGAGTGTCGGTCACCAGCTCCTCATTTGATTCAGCAGGGGTCCAGTGTTGTCCTTATCTTTCTTTTGACTTCCTGTGTGTCTGAAGAAGGAGTTTTTATTGATATTGATTCCTGTAACCAGCTTGAGCTCAGTGTCAGCCTTAGCTTTTCTTGTCCACTCCCTACAGGTGTGGGCCAGAGATGCATAATCCTCCTTAGAGGTATTACCCATCTTCCAACCCTTATAGGTTTTCTTTTAAGATTGAGTAGATCAATGAGGTCCCTATTTAGCCAAGGGGGTTTACCAGCCCTTTTATTACCTTTCCTGTGGGCCTAGAATGGACTTCCCTTGTGCTTTTAGGATTGCGTCCTTAAGGAGCAACCACTCATCTTGAACACCCTTCCCTGTTAGATTGTGATTCATCAGGTCCTCAACAACCAATCTCCTGAGCTTGTGAAAGTCAACTTTCCTAAAGTCGAGGATTTCTGCATTGCTGACTGATTTGCCAGCTTTGTGATGGATAGGGAAGGTGATCAATTCGTGATCACTGTCACTGAGCTTCCCTTCAATCCTCAGATGGCTCACTAGATCATCCCCTTTGGCCAGAACCAGATCTAGCAGTGCTTCGTCTCATGTCAACCTGTGGACTTCTTGAGTCAGACAGAGCTCGTCAGTGCAGGTGAAGAAGTTGCGTGACTGATCAGATTTGGTTGAATGCTTTTCCCATGAGATTGAAACCACCCATGACAACCATGCACTGAGAGCATGTGACCTCTGTTAGTTCTCTAGAGAATTCGTGGTCAAGCTCAACCTCCTGGCTAGGAGGTCAGTTTTGATGTAGAAATCGAACATAGGATTCACTGAGCCAGCATATACTTCAGAAGGTTGCTTCATCATGTCTTTGCCGATGGAGATCTGCAGATGGAAAGGTCTGGTCTACAGACTAAGGTCCTGGTCTATAATGCAGTGGTTAGCCCCACACTCCCCTACAGCTGTGAGACATGGGTGACATATCAAAGCCATCTTAAGCACCTGGAATGATTCCATCAGCCTTGACCCAGGGAGATCTTTTGCATTAGATGGAAAGACCACTGCACCAATGCCAGCATCCTCTCTGCAGCTAACATAACCAGGATTGAGGCAAAGATCAACTCTGCTGGGCTGGCCACTGTGGTGATGGCTAACACTTGTCTCCTGAAGTCCTCTTCTCTCAAATCATTCATATTAACAGGACTCACAGAATACAGAGGAAGCACTACAAGGACACCCTGACAGCATACCTTAAAAAGGGTGGCATAAACCTTACAAAGTGGGAAGTGCTGCCTGGTAATAGTTCTCAATCAGTACTGCACCGTACATCAAGCTACAGCTCACTTCAAAGAGAACTGTCGTGCTCAGGAATCTGAGAAACAGCAGAGGAGGAAGGAAAGCGCACAACATCCCGACCAACAGCTGTGCCCGCCTCCCCCTGCAAGGTGCCACCAGTTATATCTGTGGAAAAACTTGCAGAGCACAGATTGGACTCTTCAGCCATCTTAAAACTCACCAATAATCCCCAACAGCAGACATCATCCTCATATCAAGGGACAGCTGATAGTTATGCATATTATTTATTTCATGCCTAAGGCAAGATCTTTATCTGATATAAATAGTGGAGCCCCACTGAAGGAGACGAAGCTGTGCTGAGGATCTGATTTTTTCTTGCAAAATGTAAAGGTTTGGTTCCTGGGCCAGAAGGGAACACCATTTCTACTTTGCACTTGAATGATGTTCTGCACTCATAGTCCCTACTGCCCCTCTGCGCTGTATCAGCTATTATTAGAATTAATGATGTAGGCGCCACTGACAAAGCTGCATTTGTAATACAAGAGAAGCAGAATGAATTTTTTGTGGACATAGGTTAAAGCACCGTTTTAATTTTCTTCCCCTACTGCACCTCTGTGTTTGACAGGAACCTCATATCTAAACTTATGAAAATAGCATGAAAATAATCTACGGAGGCTTGCAGCTAGAAGCAGGTTATTCTATATATTGCCAAAACTGATTATTCTTTTACCACTTGCTTAAATAATTCTTCTGATAGTGGCCTGAAAACTCTTAGCCATTCTTTGTAAAGGCTACTCAATCTGATCTTTGGTTAGATTCTTGTTCTGTTATCTATTAATTTAGTCTCTCCCTTCCTTGGAATTTCTGCCAGTTTCTCAGTAGCTTCCTGAATGTCCAGGACTGAACACATTATCTCAGGGAAGGATTATGACCTTCACCATCCTCCGTAAAGCTGGCAAGTAAGTCAGCAGCACGGAAGTCCTTGACTTCAGGAAAGCTGACTTTGACAAGCTCAGGAGGCTTGTCAGTGAGGCCCTAAGGGACCATGAGCCCAGGGGGAGGGCAGTTCACGAAGAGTGGTTGCTCCTCAAGGGAGCGATCCTCAGTGCACAAGCTAATTCTATTCCATCTTGGAGGAAAGGCAGCAAGAGGGCACAGCAGCCCCCCTGCCTCTCCAGAGATCTAGCAGACCTCCTGAGGCTAAAAAGAAAGGCCTACAAAGGATGGAGGATGGGATCCACCTCCAAGGAGGAATATTCCACACTGGTTCAGCCTTGCAGGGAGCAAACCAGGAAAGCCAAAGCTGCAACTGAACTCCAACTAGCTTCGAGCATCAGGGACAATAAAAGTCCTTTTTCAGATATGTGGGGAGCCGAAGGAAAAGCAAGGGAAACTTTGGACCCCTGCTGTTCCAGATGGGACAACTGACAACCGACGCTCAGGAAAAAGACGATGTATTAAATGGGTACTTTGTGTCGGTCTTTCATCAGTCCCATGGGACGCCCATGCCCACTACCGGACAGGGAGGTCCGGGTGAGGTCCCCTGCCCTCCATCAATGCTGACCTTGTAAAGGAACACCTTGGGAGGCTGGACACCTTCATGTCAGCTGGCCCTGACAATCTACACCTCAGGGTACTCAAGGAGCTGGCGAGCATCATAGCCCAGCCCCTGGCATGGATCTTTGAGAACTCCTGGTGCTCTGGTGAAGTGCCCGAAGACTGGAAGAAGGCCAATGTGGTGCCTATCTTCAAGAAAGGGAGGAAAGTGGATCCGGCAAACTATAGGCCCATCAGCCTGACTTCTATCCCGGGGAAAGTCTTAGAAAAGTTTATTAAAAAGGCCATCCTTAATGGACTGGCCAATGCCAACATCCTGAGGGATAGCCAGCATGGGTTTGTTGCGGGTAGGTCTTGCCTGACCAATCTCATTTCCTTCTACGACCAGGTGACGTATCACCTGGACAAGGGAGAAGAGATTGATGTCATCTATCTTGACTTCAAAAAAACCTTCGATCTGGTATCCCATGATCACCTCTTGGTGAAACTGGCCAATTGTGGCCTTGGGTCCACCACGATCCGCTGGCTGGAAAATTGGCTCCGTGGTTGGACTCAGAGGGTGGTGGTTGACGGAAGTCAATCATCATGGTGCCCTGTGACCAGTGGGTTGGGTCCCCCAAGGCTCTGTCCTTGGACCCATTTTGTTCAACATCTTCATTAATGATGTGGACATTGGAATCAGAAGCGGACTGGCCAAGTTTCCTGATGACACCAAACTCTGGGGCAAAGCATCCACACCTGAGGACAGAAGGGCGATCCAGGCTGACCTGGACAGGCTCAGCAAATGGGCGGACGAGAACCTGATGGTGATTAACACTGAAAAATGCAAGGTTCTCCACCTTGGGAGGAAAAACCTGCAGCATCCTTATAGGCTCGGCAATGCTACACTGGCTAGCACTACAGAAGAAAGAGACTTGGGGGTCATCATTGACCACAAGATGAACATGAGCCTGCAATGCGATGCTGCTGCTAGTAAAGCGACCAAAATGCTGGTTTGCATCCATAGATGCTTCTCAAGCAAATCCCGGGACATCATTCTTCCCTTGTACTCAGCCTTGGTGAGGCCGTGGCTGGAGTACTGCGTCCAGTTTTGGGCCCCATGATTCAAAAAGGATGTGGAAAAGCTTGAGAGAGTGCAGAGAAGAGCCACGTGCATGATCAGAGGTCAAGAAACAGACCTTACGATGACAGGCTGAGAGTTATGGGGCTCTTAGCCTGGAAAAGCGCAGCTCAGGGGTGATCTGATGGCCACCTATAACTTTATCGGGGTGTTCACCAGGATCTGGGGGAACGATTGTTCACTAGAGTGCCCCAAGGTATGATGAGGTCAAACAGTTATAAACTACTGCAAGACAATTTCTGACTGGACATAAGGAAGAATTTCTTCACTGTCTGAGCCCCCAAGGTCTGGAATAGCCTGTCATCAGAGGTGGTTCAAGCACCTACATTGAACACCTTCAAGAGTAAATTGGATGCTTATCTTTCTGGGATCCTATGAACCCAGCTGACTTCCTGCCCTTCGGGCAGGGGGCTGGACTTGATGATCTTCCGAGGTACCTTCCAGCCCTAATGTCTATGAAATCTATGAAATGATATACCTTCTTCTGTGATGTGGTGGTGTTGCTCATGGAGTCCAGAATGACATTATCCTTTTCTGCTGCTATAAAAGCCATACAGGTGCAGAAAGTTGAGCCTCAGCATGCCTGGTTACCTCACACCTTGCGGGAAGATGAGTGTTCCCTGATTAATGGGTTTAGATGCTGAGGTGACAGGAATTTTTTCCTTCTGCCACTCCCATCTCTGCCCTTCCTCACTATGAACGGCTGTCTTCGTCATCGTGCAGATGTTGAAATCTTACCTCTTCCATGATATCCACAAGAACAGAATCAACAATTTTATATATTTTCCAAGCTATTACTCTCTCTAAACTTCTCAGTGGATCTTGTCCTTTCTGGCCAGATCCACAGAGCCAGCATTGCTCTTCTAGACAAATTCCAACTGCTACAATTTGTGATCACTTCCTCTGACATTATTTTTTACACTGATATTTTCTGTAATGTCCTCACTACTTACCAAAACCAAATCTAGAATAGCATCCTTTCTTGTTGATTCAGTGATCTCATTCTCAGCTTTGTCCTTACAGTCACTGTTATTATCAGCACCTTCCAGGACACTTCCCTTATTTAGCAGTGTGTCCAATCTGTGGAACCTCCTGTTTTCTCTCCTTCTTCATGTTTTCCCATCCCCATTTGAACTCCATCAACATCTTCAGATGCATCATTAGTCCTTGATCTTCTCTTTCATGTGCTTGACCAGGCTTTGAGGATTCTGGAATAAAGCATTTGGTGCATATTCATTTAGTTTTTGGCCATATTTAGATTATCTTTAATCTCAGTCCTATCTACATTGTTTCTTTTCTTGTTTTTTTTTTAATTTATATAGCTAAGGAACTTCTCACTGTTTTTGATTTCCTTTGCAAGGTCTAATTTGTTTTGACTTCTGGCAATTCCCACTTTATTACTACGCTTTCCAACCTGCAAAATATAGCTTTCAACTGAGAGATGTCATCTTTAATCACACTCACATGGACATAATTTCAATCTATGTTTATTTCTGAACTATGCTTTATTGCACTTCTGGCTAAATTTGTATAGAGTTGGTCTACAACCATCAAATCTCTTCCAGACTTTTATTCTATTTGCAAATCGACATATTTATATTGTAAGAAGGGGCACTACTAGGCCCTTGTGGCAATGACAGTAAGTGATTTACAGTCAGTTTCAGCTAACAAGGGTTTCCTGTGATTAAAGACATGAAATATTTTACACCCATGGACTAAGACCAGTCTCCTCTAACTCTTCAGGGCAGGGATCATGCTGTCTAGCAGGGTGTCAAACTCACCTGTGGCCCCAGGCTAAATCTGGACCATGGGGGCTCCTCGCAGGCCAGATCCACAGGGCCTATTGATGATCTTTTTTGTTATAGCTTATGGTGCATAAGCCATCAGCCTCCAGCTGTGACCATATTGTTATAAGAGGACCGCACAACATCCTGCTTAGAAGTATTGGGTGAAATAATTTTATACTTAACGGACTACTGCCTCAGGACTCAGTCTTCTTTAATTAATTCCTTCAGTTTCTCAAAGTCTTTATTAAGATTTTCATCCCATTTTCACTCTGTATCTTTGCCCAATAGTACTTTCAGGTGTCTGTCTTGGTAGGTAAGTTAGACAGAGACTTCCCACTATCCACTATGCCAAAGAACTTTTGGATCCCTTCCCCATTCCTTGGGAAAGTCATTCCAGTGATATCGGTAGACCATAGCAATGTTGAAGCCATGTTAATTTTCTCCCCTGCCTGTTATTTCCATTAGAAAGAATTTACATTTTTGTTTGTTGAGCGTTATCCTAGCACTTCGGGTTCTTTCCAAAGCTGCTTTGAGACTTGGGTCATGCCTTTCTTGTATTTTTCCCACATCCAAACATCATTTATGGAGATCTAACAGTTTCTGTACCATTAACTGCGTGTCACGTTTTTCTGTCCAACACCTCCAGTGCTGAATACAACAGTCTACAGACACAGTGTCTACCAAAGTAGCTGCTGAATATGCACAAACATATGCTCTGTTTTGTAAAGGAACCCAGGCAGAACCATTCTGGCACATCAAGAATAGACACATTTATGAACAAGAAGCAATGGTCTCAAGTTGCAGCAGGGGAAGTTTAGGTTAGATACTAGGAAAAACTTTCTCAATAGGAGGGTAGTAAAGCACTGGAACAGGTTACTCAGATAGGTTGTGTGATCTCCATCCTTGGGGGTTTTTAAGACCTGGCTAGATAAAGTTTTGGCTGTGATGATCTATTTGGGGCTGGTCCTGCTTTGAACCAGGGGTTCGACCATTTGTGACCTCCTGAGGTCCCTTCGACCCTAATTATGTATGATTCTAACCACTCGAGATGTCTCCTCTGTAGGCATAGGATAAGGTTACTTTTTTTTCCCATGATTATTTATTTAATTCATTGGAGTCTATATCTAAGGGAATGATCCCATCTTTTTCTCCACAATGAATAATACATTTCACTATTCTCTTAATTCATTTACTTGCTCTACAGATCACTTAGATAACTTGGATGTATTCATGTTGGTTGGACCTGGTGATTTTTTTCCTCAGACTATGTCAGGAACTAGTGAAAGTGGACTTTGGACCATTAGCTATTATCTTAAAAAATGGAGGATGGGTGAGAGGACTGGAGAAGGGCAAACAGAGTACCTATCCTTTCAAAAGGGAAAAAGGAAGACCCAAGGAATTATGGACCATTCGGCTTACCGCTGATACTCAGAAAGATAACTGGAACAAATTATTTGACAGCTAATTTGTAAGCATCTAGAGGATAATAAAATGACAAGAAAAAAACAGCATGGATTTGACTGGAACAAATTGTGTCAAGCCAATCTATTTCCATTTTTTTTTACAGAAGGCCTTGTGAAGAAGGAGGAAATTTTAGAGGTGATGTATCTTGACTTTACTGTTCTGCCATTACTGTGGTACTATGTTGGTGATGCCCTTGTCTTCACTGCTATTTACCTGTGGCATGCTGTAAAGAGATTTGAGTTTTATAATATTAGTATGTTTTGCATTTGTGATATTTGTGGTTTTGGAGTCAGTAATGTTTAGGAGTCTTTCTCTAAATGGTTGGCTGTGAATGCAGGGGACCCAGGAGATCTCTCCCAGTCTTATATTCCTTTTGACACTGTCCCATGAGACATTCATATAAACAACCCGATAAAATATGAAATAGATGAAATATCTTTGAGGTGGGAGCACATGTGATTGTAAACACCATCTCAATGAATAGCTTTCAGCAGTGGGAAAACATATTTAGTTTGATATGTCCTGGATCCAGTCTTGTTCACAATTTCCACCAGCAGCTTGGATGACAGAAGAGAGGGTGCACTTATAAAATCTGTGGATGATGCTAAGCTGGAGGAGCTGCATGCTTTATGGAAGAGAGGATAAGAATACAAAATGAACTTCATAAATTGGAGAAATGGTGTCAAATCATTAAGATTAAAGTCAGTGAAGAAATCTGGGGGGAAAAAATCAAAGGAATAAAAATAAAATGGGGACTATCTAGATCAGTAACAATGAACTTTTTAGTTTATAGAAAGAGAGGACTGAGTAGAGACTGTAACAAGCTCCACCTCCAGGGATGGCCACTGCACCCCGTAGGAGCCAACCTATGCCCATCCTCCTACCCCAGTTATACCTGTTGGGCCTTCTCCTCTCTCACATGCTGTTCCTTGATTTCAAAAGTTAATACATTTGGGAGGCTGCCTTCAGATACTTGGAGTTTGGCTTTCAGTGCCTTGCCTTGCCTTGCTCATTATTATGCTGCCAGTCAGCTCATCCTCACACCCTAACTGTAGCAGGGCGCTCTCTCTCTTGTCTCGGGTCCCCTGACCCAGTCTCCCTCACTGTCATCTGAGCCTGCCAGACCTCCCGGGGTTTGGCCTCTCTCCCTTGGCCCTTGCTCTACCCCTGTCCCAGAGCTCTGGACCACAGCCTAGGCTGCACATGCTAGGTTTCAACCCCACAGCTCAAGAGGATGGCAGGCATCTCCGGCCTCCATCACTGGCTCCCCCTATGCTAGATCCCTGACCCCGCAACGCTCTGCCCATGCCAGACCTCAGCTCCTTCACCCAGCTCATTCACTCTGCCCCTTTCAGGGACTTAAAACCCCAAGCGCCCCAGACAACCTGCTATGTGGCATCCACAGAAGTAGGGGGAAGCGGACACAGCAGTCCTTAAATATATTTAACATGATGCCAGCAGCCAAATGTTCTCTCTGTCCATTTGCAGCAAGGAGGCTTTATGTTAACATAGCAGGAAATTTTTTCTAAGGATAGGAAGCACCAGAAGAGGATACCTAGGGGTATTGGGATGTTGTAGAGTTGTTTAAGATACTTTTAGGGACTCTTGATCCTACTTCAGTTTAGTGGCTTAGACCACATGATCTCTTGAGGTCCTTCTAGCCCTACATGGCCGCGATTCCAGTTCACTACTTTCTCCATTATTTTGGTCCTCAGCCCCTTTGATGAGCACATACTCTTAATCAGACCAAGGACTTAACAAGTTTTTACCTATCCATACCCTTAGGTTTTCCAATTTATTGCCAAGTACCTTTAGTTCCCATCCACCAATTAGTGTCTATTAGCTCACCCTGGTAAGCCCATAATTTTACCTGTTTACCTCCAATGGCCTCTGGCTTTTCTTCCACTGCTTATGACACTTTTTCTGGCACCACAATGGCTTGTGCACCTGTTTTAAAATGAATAAATGGTCCATTTGCTTCACTTTGATTATCTAATCAGTCTCTGCTGCAACGTTGCCCACTGCACATGCAAAGAATTCCTCTGAACTAGCGGTGCTGCTCCTGTCCTCTGCCCCTGCTGTACACACTCTGCTGGTGCTACTGCTTGCAAACTCCTGCCACAGTGAACATATCCACTGTAGTTCTTGCATCTTTCCCAGATACTGGGCACTGCTTTGATTTGTGTTATTTGCCAAACACATATATCTCAATTTCTTTTTGTTTGCTGCACTCCAACTTTGAGCTCCGCAGGCTTCTCTGCCTCAGGTCTCTTTTGTGCAGTATTCTGGATCCTCTATAGCATCCACAGTGCTGGAGCATATTGCCTACTATTCAAATACTTCAATCTGGTGATATCCTTTGCTTGCAAATTCTATTTGATTGGTCAAATATTAATTCTGGGTTTCCCGCCAGTAATTTATCTCCCTGAATTTTTGTCCAATTTCTAATCCCAATCCTGCCTTCTATCGGTGGTTCTGTACAGGCACTACTATTGCAAAAGTGGCTCTTCAATCAGTCAAAACTTGTGTTTTCACCTTTTTTGTGGGAGGGGATTGCTGTTTAAAAACAGGATCTCTTACACATTTCCATTTTACCTGGTATGCAGTACTCCTCAAGGTCCTATACTACAGGGTCACAGCTAGCCTCCTCTGAGTTCACTTAAAACTATTAAAGGGCTCAATTGTGGCAGATGTTGGTAGAAACAGATCTGCCTTCTGCTTGTCATCATTTCTGCTGAGGGTATCGCTTGCAGATACAGCTTGAGGCACTGTTTTACCATTGCCAGTTGTCTTCCACAGTTTCAGAGGTTTTCAGTTCTTGTGCAGCCTAAACCACTCCTGCATATTTTCATCATTTGGTTTACCCCCCAAAACAAGTGTTGTTTAGCAAGTACTCACAGCCAAGAGATGCTTCGCTCCATGTTTGAACTCTGTCTGCTTGGCGTTGCACAACATGCGTATCTGTATAACAGAACAACCAGTTCCCAAAGCCAGAGCCTAGCATAAGTACGGTTCCCCATGGCCCTAGTTTATGCAGCAGTCCCCCCCAAATTCCCCTCCATTGTGTCCACATCTGTCCTCTGATTCACCCATCACGCCCAGCACCTAACGCTCTAAGTACTCTGCAGTGACTCTGCCTCCAATGTATCCAGCTGCCCTCGGCATACCCCGTGCACCCACTTTTGTTCCCCCTGCCCACCCATCTCTTCCTTGCACTTGACACCTCCCAGCAGGGTTCCACACATACCTCTGTCTCCCCAGGGCATGCATCTTTCCTCCATGCTTCTGTCCCACATGCTCCCAGCAAACCCAGTACCTCTGCTATGCCCCCTCCCAATGCCCAGTTCTTCCACTTAACCTTAATGCTTTCAGCACTGCTTTGTTTTCTGCCCCTGATGTGCCAAGGACAGCCTTTACCTCTGCTTCCCCAACACTCTCAAAGCTCCCCCTGCCGCACCTACCTGTCCCACCACCTCTTTCCTTCTATTCACCCAACGCTCATGCACCTCTGCCCCGGTGCTCCCGGCACTCAGTGCCTCTGCCTGCCCTGCCCCAGCACATTCCCCTATACATCTGCCTCCCTTACACACCCAGGACTGCTCCTCCCTCTGCTTGCAGCATGCCTAGAACTCCCACATGTCTCTGGCTCTCATGACAACCCCTGACATGCTAACCTTTCCACCCTCCTGTCTTGTAAAAAAAAAAAGAGCAGTTCTGCCTACCACTCCTCTCCCCCTGCCTGAGTGAGAGACAGCTGGTGCTGCTCTGCTGAATGGCATGGGCCCAGGTAGCTGGTAGATTGGGAAGTGTTTTGTGGCTGTTGTCAGCAGTGTTCTCAGACTGCTGGGGCCTCTCTATTTTAGGAGGGAACCAGATGTATGAGGTTGCACCTTGTTCTGCGCCGCAACTCCAACATGCCAGGGGAATGCTTGTTTGCCTCCCGGGCTGGCAGGGCGGGTGCAGCATCTGATGGAGCATGCCAGCCCAACTTCTTCCATATAAAGGACAGCAGGGAGGGGAACAGTTTTCTGGCCTTCTTCCATGCTATTTATACCTGCCAATGCACTTCTTTTCCATGTCTGCTCAACCAGACCTAGTCTTTTCCATGAACAATGGGAGAGGCCCCTTACTGAACAGGCAGGGAGCATCACAGTCCTGATTATCCCCTTCCAGCAGCCAGCTCTGCCTCCCTGGGTAAAGATGCTGGAATCAGCCTGGTCTTCAGGTCATGAGGCAGTCCACCTCCTCCTCTTGAATCTGGGAGGGGAGACTCGGGGCTGGCTCAAACTAGGACCCTTCAATCCTTCCTCCAGAGTCTCTATCTTTCTGCTTCTGCCTCTCATTACTATCAAACTCTGGGCATTGGCCCCTTGCAAGGTGTTAGACTTATGGGGTCTCACTAAGCTGCTGATGATATGAACACAGTGGGCATGTGTACATGTTCATTAATGCGCCTTAGATACTGCACATTTAGTTTAGTACTTCCTTCATAAATTACTAACTAAATGCTCAGTACCTAGAGTTACTGTGCAGAAACACCAGCGCATGGTTATTTAGTGATGCATTACTTACTGTGCATTAGCCTAATAATGCTGCACAGTAGGCTATTAGCATGGTTTTAGCCATGGCATGTTACTGCGTAGTGTTATTAGGCTGATGCGTAGTAAGCGTCTTGCGTAGAAGCACCCGGTGTTCCCTTCCTGTAACTATACCCATCATGCCTGGCGCACATGCAACGCCGCATCTTCAATGGGCCAATAACTCACCAAGAGGCAGAAGTAGTGATCCCCAGGGAGCCCCCCAGGGAGCCACGCGACCGGAGCCGCGTGGGAGGGCACACGGGTGGGCCCAGGAACCTGCCTGTGCACCCCCCAGGGCAGACAGCTCCAGCTGAAGCCAGCCTACCAGAGGCATGACAGGCATTGTCCAAGGCATTCTCACGAGGACATATAGCTTTCAACTTTGATACAATGAATTTTTATTTCTGTATTTTTCAATATGGTACACACACACAAACACATGCAAACACTTCAGTTGTAGTACAGGGTCCTAACTTCTGTTTAGGTTATAAAATGAGTTATTTATGTATGCTGCTACGCATCAGAATGGATGCTATCCTTTACAGTAGGTTACAGTGGAAATTTTAATATTCAGTTATTAAATTAGTTTTAAATGGTCTTAGACTACATGCAGCATGTCAGAAGGACTTAATATTAACCTTCACTCATGCATTGTTGATTCACTTGTATAACATCATATAAACGAAAGATTACAGTACAGACAATAGTCTCCTTCCAAAGGACATTTGCTTCTGGCTCGTTACAATCGCTAATTCATACAGCAATAGTAACTCGTTGATAATGATGCATAAATTGGAATCTGCGGTAAAAGGCAAGTGCTGAAAGAAAGGGATTAAGGATGCAAGGCTCTGACACTTGTTCAGTGGTTAAAGGTGGCCCTCTAGAGGCAACAAGTTGTATCTCAGTTTAAAGCTTTAGCAAAAATACACTTGATGTGAATGTTCCCGGCATGTGATTTGTTTTGTTACGGTATAGGAAGTTTGTGAGGTCTTTTTATTTTACAGCCATTTCAAACATATTATGGAAGAAAGAGACTTGGGGGTCATCATTGACCACAAGATGAACATGAGCCTGCAATGCGATGCGGCAGCTAGTAAAGCAACCAAAACGCTGGCTTGCATCCATAGATGCTTCTCAAGCAAATCCCGGGACGTCATTCTCCCCCTGTACTCGGCCTTAGTGAGGCCGCAGCTGGAGTACTGCGTCCAGTTTTGGGCTCCACAATTCAAAAAGGATGTGGAGAAGCTTGAGAGAGTCCAGAGAAGAGCCACGTGCATGATCAGAGGTCAGGGAAGCAGACCCTACGAGGACAGGCTGAGAGCCCTGGGGCTCTTTAGCCTGAAAAAGCGCAGGCTCAGGGGTGATCTGATGGCCACCTACAAGTTTATCAGGGGTGACCACCAGCATCTGGGGGAACGTTTGTTCACCAGAGCGCCCCAAGGGATGACGAGGTCGAATGGTCACAAACTACTTCAAGATCGTTTCAGGCTGGACATAAGGAAGAACTTCTTTACTGTCCGAGCCCCCAAGGTCTGGAACAGCCTGCCACCGGAGGTGGTTCAAGCGCCTTCATTGCACACCTTCAAGATGAAACTGGATGCTTATCTTGCTGGGATCCTATGACCCCAGCTGACTTCCTGCCCTTTGGGTGGGGGGCTGGAGTCGATGATCTTCCGAGATCCCTTCCAGCCCTGATGTCTATGAAATCTATGAAATCCCTAGATGTGGGGCAAGGGGGAAGGCCTTGGGTTACAGGATGGATATAAACTACACTCCACTCTAAACACCCAAGGAAAAGCTGCTAGAAAGCAAATGCAGCCTAAGTCTATGCAAGTTTATTCATGCTTCAGAAACCTGCCTTTGAGAAACTGGACAGGTGCTTGGTATTTTCAGGATTTGGCTTTACTTACTTAGAGTCACTTGTCTAAAAAATAAGGAGAATAACTTACATTAAGAAACAGCAAAAACAGCAGCATTTGAATGCCACACTCTTCTATCCTCCAAGCTTTTTATATGGCTTCTTTCTGCAGCTTAAATCTGGAATTACACTCATTTGTTAAAAAAATACTCTGGAGTGTGAAGTCTTTTGAAACCACAGATTTGAAGTAAAAGCAAGTCATTCTGATAAGTTACTGAAAGAGAGAGAATGAGAGAGGGAGTTGGGTGCGGGCAGCAGATTGCCAGTTAATAGGACATCTCCTTAATTGGCACACTGCAAAGCTAATGATAATGAATTGTCATGATTTGCCATTCCAAGTGGCCCTAGGGGCTCATTCATAATATCTCCATAAGACTCACAGACTTGCTGAATAATGATAAAACACATTTCATTTCACTGTTTTAAATGTACTCCAGGAACACAGCGTACACAGAATACTAGTGATATACCTTCTCTGGAGCTCAGCACTCTTCCATAAAAACTTTGCTAAAGTGGAGTTGTACAAGGACTGCAAGAGACCAGAAAGAACGGCAGAAAAGTATTGCTACATCAGAGGTGCCCCAATGATCGGTGCAGCCTCAGGACTGACTTGACTTGACTTGAAAGTGGAGTTAATGTCACTACTACACAGCAAAGCCTTCTGCTCCTCAGAGTCTCCAAGAACATTACACTTCAGAACTCTACACTCAAACACTAGGGGAGGGAAGAAAAAAAAATCGGAAAAAGCTTGGTTAAAGGTATCCCAAAATTCCCCAACAGTATTAGCATTAGAACAAACCAACTGCAAACTTACAAAAATCAAGAAATGCACAATGCAAGTAATGCTTCCTTTTGCCTCAACCCAGGCAATAGTAAACTCTTCCCCTGGCAGCTCTAGGGATACTAGGAAAGTTGGGTGCATCTGTCCGAAGTTGCCATGGGCCCCTGGCACAGACACATTTAATGAAACGATGGGATCGGGACCCAGGGTGGCCATGATGTCCCGTGGTGGCCACATACCTCCCGTTCCACTCAGCTCTCCAAAGTACCCTCCCTTTTCCTCTCACCTGCCATGCCTTGATGGAATTATTTTCTGTTGTATAAGAGGCTGCCCCAGGATCCCTGAGCGAACCCTGGCCTGCCTTGTCCAGTGGGTCTCTCCTGTACCCAGCTCACTCCCAGTCCTGTTTGTCAGTGACCTAAGTGGGGCCCCCCTTGGCCACCTCAGTGCTTGAGGGCACCAGTTGTCTTAATGGCTATTCATGGCCTCCTTCTGCCCCTACATCCACATCCATGCCTCACAGATGTTAACCTTGACTGCCAACCTAGGCTTATTTTCTCTGGTGCGCTTCTGAGTCTCAGTCTGGTCTGACCCTTGGGCCCTCATCCCTTCCCACTCTGTTTCAGCCCTTGGACCTCTCGGCTGGAGCTTGCCCCCCGCCCTTCTTAGGGGGCACCCACCCCTATCTCCCTGTTGGCTGAAGCCTACCCCTATCTCCTGGCCCCATCAGCTGGAGCCTGCCCTTGATAGGGCTGAAAATTGGAGCACCTCCCAGGCATCCCTGTGTGGCCTCCGGTCCTCTCCTCTAGCCTCTATCCAGTCCTTCGGTTTAAAAGAAGCATGACAAAAACTCAAGCAACCACTTTAAACTCAAAGCTCCTGCTCTGGGTCTTCATACCCCTGCCAGGCCACCTTCCCACTTTCTGGCTCTCTTTGCCCTGGAAGCATCTTCCCTGGCCTGCAAGCTCCCACTCCCCAGCAGCCTGAACTGGCAGGCGCATCTCTCTGCAGCCTACAGGTCTGACTGACGGCTCTCGCTCTCATCCTGGGTTTATATGCCTCAAAGCCCTTTCTATCATGTGACTCCCCAAGTTTCCCCTTTTAATTAAAGGTCAGCCTATGCTGCTGTTGCTGCAGTCCCGTACAGCCAGCTTGGCCTGTTGCATTCTCTTAAACAACAAAAGCCCCCGGGTCTCTGTTACAGATTTGATCCCCAATCCCAGCAATTATGCTTCCTGCTATTCCACATGTGCATGGCAGGAGGTATGATTTTGAGATGGAGGATCAGATCCCAAATGCACCATTAATACTTGCCAGTAGAAGGGGAGCCCAGGTTGAATTTAAGTGATTAACTGATCTGGCACCTGGTCTCAAACCGGCCCCTCTGCAGTCCTGGTGCCAACAATCAGCCAATAGTCAGCTCTACACCCAGGATCACACTGGGGACTAAAGCTAGTCCCAGTGTTTGTAAGGATAAGGTTGACAATCAATTGATTGTCATTCCTAGGGCTGTTTCAGACCGTGTCATGGTCTTAGCCCTAGGACTGACAATCAGCTGGCTATTGACCTTGGCCACATGTTAAATTTAAGATATCATATAAACCAACAATAAAAGTGTTTTTCATTAAATGTGTAACATTTTATGGCCCATTTCCCATTTTACAGCACCTTCAATCAGGTGAACATGTAGCACCCTGCCCATTTATGCCATGATTAACACGTTAACTGCAGCATAAATGTAATGTGCAGAGGGGGCTGCAGACAGGGGGCAAAAATGGTCATTTTCTGTGAGATAAGAGGCTCTGGCTTTTCTAAATCCATGTGGCATCTCACAGTTAGTCGGTGCAAACTAACTGTTTAGCAGCATGACCACAAACTCCAGTCTTTCACCTCTGTTCAAACATTTTGTAGTATAGAGAAAACCCAAAAGTGTGGGGCATCCAGAGGAACCAATGCAAGAACATGAAGCTATTGCCTGGTATATACATGGATCACATACTTAAAAGTTTCAGGGTAGATGCACAGGGAGACTGCTCCAAAGTGCTGTAATTACAACACGCTGAAGCAGACTCGATTAATCAGTCTCTGTATCTCATGCATTCAGCACCCCTGCACTTCAAAATGGCAGTGGGGCTTTACTTAAAGTGTTCCTGCTGCTATTTTGAAGCCCGGGATGCTGAATACATGAGACACTGCGGACACTTTAATTAAAGTGGCTCCAAGATCCACTCTAATTAAAGCACACCCTTCCCCCAGAGCACGTGTAAAAATGCCCTCAGATTGCACAGATCCACCAGCTGTTATGCCCTGGAGTAAGAGCACAGTCCATAAACAGCGTTACAGCGTTCCTAAGGCAGTACTTACTTATATTCTTATTTGATCTCCCAGGTCCTATAGTATGACTTATTCTTGATCTGGTTACATAAACTGTGTGTATGGGGGCTGGAATTTGCTCCATGGAGAAGGAATACTCCTGTGCTCTCCTTAGTAACATACTTGGAGGTGGACCGTTGATGCTGCAGCGTGCCCCACTCTGCAGCCAAGTCACGTGCATTTTACTTTACTCATTTATTTTATCATTGAGGAATGGAAGTACGTTGCAGAGGCAGAAAAGGAGGACCTGTATTTGCATGCCTTTGTTTTGCTTCTCCCAAACAATGTGAAAAATGGTAACCTGTACATCATTCAGAAACAAGAAAAAAACCCTTAGGCACGCTGTAAAATTAGGATATTTGAGTCCTGAGGATTTTTTTCTTAAACTGAAGCAGAAAAAAGACCATACAATGAAGAGAGGCTATCCCACAAGTCCTTACACATGAGTGTAAGCTCAGTATCTACTTCAGCAGAGCTTCCTGTATGACTCAACAAGGGAAGCTCATGGGAGTAATGGCTTGTAGGATCCTGTACTGATTTATTGATGAGGTTGGTGATTTGGAGCATGAGCTAGGATGGGCTGTTAGGCTTCACAACAAGCCATCTCGTTCATGAACATCCATTAAGTTAGCACCAGCCTATTAGTCCATCTTAAATAGACCTTAGTAGGAAATGTTGAACATGGCCCAAGTCCTGGAAAGATGCTAAGCATTTGTATGGCCTCTTAAATTCAGTAGGGACTGCAGGTGCTAAGCACTCTGTAGGATTTTCTGCTGTAGCCTGAAAAGACAGAACCACACTATACAAGGCTGCAAAAAGCCTCCTTTCTGCATTTTGTTTCAAAGGAAAGCTGACCTCACGAAGGAAAAGTTATGGTGTCTCTTCACTTGGTTATAAGTGCTGTAAAATTGGTAATTAAATTGTCGTTTCCATCAGACAGTTCATAGGAAATATAAAAATTAAAATCTGTTAGATAAAAGCTCCAACATTTTCAGGGAAAATGAAGAAAAAAATTCCCACAATCCTAAGAAAAATGGGACTCTTGGTTCATTGACGTTACACTAAAAGAGTGCAAGTACCAAGAGCATTCTTGGTACTTTTGGTGCCAGTCTGTACTTCATTTTTGTGGAGCACTGTGTTACAGTGGTGCCCTGCTCATGCTGTTGGAGGTAGCAATCTATCGAGACTGGTATTTTAAACCCCATTTTTATAACCTGGATGTACACATTTGCTGTCACTTGAGACTTGTTATAAAAAGGTTTAACCCACCATATATATATTTAATGGCTTGACAATTGTTTTAAATTAGAGGAATATAAAAACCCCAGAATAAAACAAACAAACACACTAAAATTAACAAGCAACCCTCTTACTCCCCTCAGAATTAAAAAAAAAACAACCAAAAAGGAAGGAAGAAACCAACTCATTAAATACAGAAGCAGCTAGAATAACAACAACAATCATCATTATAATTTGTACTGCAGTAGTTACAATAAGCCCTCATTATGGACCAAAACCTGGTTGCATCCGGTACTACACAAATACAGAAAAAAAGATGGTTCCTGCTCCAAAAAACTTGCAGTCCAAATATAGGGCTTATACTCTATGTATAGAGTATTTTGTGTGTGTTTAATTACTTTGTCTTTTTACCTCTGAATGTATGGGCACCCATAGCAGACCAGTTTAAATGTGATTTAAACCTAAGTGGACAGGCCTGTTAACCTGGTTTAAAGCTGCTTGGAATGGTTCAAAAGCTTACCTGGAAAATCAAGTACTTTTTTGAATCGGTTCACTATGAAGACCAAGTGCTTCATGCCATGGGGTCTGGTCAGTCCTTGGGGCATCTTGCACTCCATTGCCCCTTGCACGCTCCCTACTTCCACAAAGCTAGTGCAAATGGCCACTGGTATCCAGCCTATCCAGGTATCATCATGCTCCCTCAGTCCTTGGGAACCCCAAAAAGTGGGTCCAAGCGCTTCCTCCTTCCCAGTGAGGCAAGCACACTGAAGAGCTCAGTCAAGGACAGGCTATTGAAGTTTATTGAACTCACATTTTGGAGAAAAGGGAAACCTTTCCCAGCCACAGGTCACCCACCCCCAAGGCATGGGGGCAAGCACTCTCCGCAAGCTGGGATCCCGATCAGGACCTTACCTGTGAGCCACATATTTGTTGATCGGTGTTAGTGCTAGCTTGGAGTTTAGGGCAGTTGCACCCTAGTCTAGACCCTTCTCTGAGTGTCCCCCACCTGCACTGCTGTGACCTGTCACCAGAGACCTGGTGAGCAGGGGCAGGACTAGGAGCTGTAGCTATGAGTTGCTCCTAGAGGGCCAATAACCCAGGACAGGTTTCTATCCCTACTCTATTGGCAGGGGTGTGAGAGAGCCTGGGATATTGGAGGACTTCAACCTGGGTGGCACATCTGTGGGGAGTGGTCACACCTTAATGGGACAGGAGCTGGGTAGTGTGGATCAGAGAGGATCCTGCACTGGAGAGGTGTCACTTTGAGCTGCATAATGAGTGATTAAAACCACTTTAAGCCATTAGTGTGCAGACAGTCCCGGGGCTAAGAGCTGTAGAGGCTGCTACCATGTAACAAGGCCCTCAGTGACAGTTTGAAATGGTTCAATTGTTGTGTGTGTCCACACCCTTCTGTACCAGATATTAGTCTCATCAGTGAGTTTTGCAGATCTCAGCAGCTTTTTTAGTGAACTGAGTGATGATGTCAGGCATTAGATCAGGAATTTTGGAAAACAGAATGTGACTGGTTATTAGTCACTGTATTTTGGTAGGACTTTTGGGGCCAGTTGGAATTTGGGCCCTGTTTGTGAAAAAGGCCTTATACACACATGATGGTTCCAATTCAGGAAGCATGGCTAACAGACAGATGATCAAGTATAGCATTTTAAATGGGTGCAGAGTTACTTCTCTTGCGTCTGTCCACTTGCCCGTTGTAATGTTCTGCCTGCCCACTCCTGTCCTACAGCAGGTGAACTTGACCTACAGTAATTCAATATTGTTTCACTCAGGGTTAAGTTGTCCCAGTTTATCTTCTTCTTACCTTGAGGTAAGAGGAGACGAATAGTTATGGCAGATTCCCATGAACTGCAGAAAATCCTGTGTTCCCTTTAAACTAGTAAAATTATTTACCTGCACACACTCATATGTAAGTCCATCTTTATTCAATGACCCTGGGATACTTTCCAGAAATGAGGTTGATAAGAGACAGACTCTTTTC
>NW_005842014.1:2555122-2569665 GCF_000455745.1 Alligator sinensis
CACGTGGGGTGTCTGTAGACATGCCAGGAGGTTGTTCTGATACACTGGAATTATAGTGCATTGAAGCAGACTCGATTAACCGAGTCAGCCGGAGTGTGCTAATTAGCACACATCAGCCAGTCTTCGCATCTTGTGTATCAGCATCCCCACACTTCAAAATGATGGCAGGGGCACTTTATCTAAAGCTTGTTGTACAACCTTTAGTTAAAGCGCCCCTGCTGCCATTTTGAAGCGCAGGGACATTGATACGCAGGATGCTGCAGTGCTTTAATTACAACAGCTCTCAAAGCCACTCTAATTAAAGCACCCCCACCCCTGGCACAGGTGCACAAATGCTCCTGTGGTCTAATACCTTATTCCTGTACCATGTGGCACACACAGCAGATGGCTGTCTATGCAAAACCGCAGTGAAATGAATGGGGCCCCGCACAGACAAAGAAGTCTGCTGCTGTGCTGGGCAGTACAGGATTAGACAAAATGTGGGGAAAAGAAAGCATCGTCATCTCCATTTTGTGGTTTGATAATTGAGAAATACACTGGCAGGAAATCTACTTCATCATCCCCAGTAGCCCAAACAATTATTTCTCCATGTAATCCACAAGATCTCCCCAGGTGGGTTGGAGAGAGCAGTTCAGCCTCCAGGTGTAATTATTCCTTAGTCCCTTTGCTTTGTTTGGCCAGTAAGAGAGCAAGAAATTCCCATAGGGGCAGTCATTTTCTAATGTGGGGGTGCATCTACACGTGCTATTAATGCACAGTAAAGTTACTGCACATTAAAAAGGGAAGGGTCTAGATGTGCCCCGGGGTTGGGAGCAAATTCACTCCCAACCAGAGCAGGTGAGACCCAGGATGTTCCTGCCCACCTGTCCTGCTGTGCCCAATTGCAGAAGCCAGTGGGAGATCTAGCTCCCCCCAGGTGCCAGCCCAGGGCTGGCAAGGGGCAAATGGCTGGTCCCCACATGGCTGGGAGAGGCGTCCCTGTGGGGACACTGCCTGGCAGTCACAAGGGGATCAGGATGGTCCTGATCCCCCCACCTTGTGGCTAGGAGAAGTGTCCATGCCTGGAGGGGATGCTGCCTGGCAGCCACATGGGGATCGGGAAGGTCGCAATCCCCATGTGGCAGGGAAAAGTGTCCAGGGACACTTCCCCTGGCCATGTGGGGAATGGGCCATCCTGATCCCCATGTGGCTGTCCCTCCCAGGCGAGGACACCTCTCCTCCCCACCAGACCTGATCCCTAACTGGCTGAGATACAGTCCTGGCTGCCTCCCAGCCATGTGAGGATCAGGAGGTCTTGATCCCCATGTGGTGGGGAGACAGCTGCCCCTGTAGGCAGCAGACCTTTGAACACATGGGACTTAGGCAGGCAGCAGTGGGTCCCCTGCTACCTGGGCTGACTGGGAGCAAATTGCTCCTGGCCAGCATCTACATGTGCCCTAATGCACAGTTAATATACTACCTGTATGATCAGGTAGTAGATAAATGCATGTTAGCCTATATTACTGTGCAGTAGCTTAGTGCATGGTTATGTAGTGATGCTTTACTGCACAGTAAATTAGTCTACTGCACAGTAAAGCGTCTCGTGTAAACACACCCACTGGGTGTCTGTTTCACATGTCTGCAGACTCTTAAGACAGATGAATTTCTTTGGTTCCCCTCCACATTTTTCATTCAGTCTTTGTTTCTAACATTTCCTTCCTATATAACAGAAACAACTCCCTCCAGAACCAATGGGTGTTTCATTCCAGAGTGATGTGACGTGGCATTCATCATGGTGCTGGGGAGTTAGACATCCAGGTTTAAATTCCCTGCAAGGCAATGCATTGGTCTGCCACTAAAGACTGAGAGAGCAGTAACTTTTTTCAGAAAACTTTCATAAATATATTTTACAATTTGGCCTTAGTGCAAATGCACAACTGCCTCATTGACTCAATAGATTTAATTGCTCTCAAGGAGCTTTTATGGCCTATTGTCTCAATTATAAGTGAATTACATAGTCCCCAAGTACTTGCTCACTTTGCTTTCAAGGAGAGTGAAAGATCAAGTTGAAGCAAGGAAATTAGACAAAAAGGATAGCATCGAAACTTTTCACCTTCTCAGAGGGAAAGTAAAGGGCATCAAGTCCAGTCCAAGGCACTTGCAGATGACATATTTTATCTTTCCTGAAACCATTAAAAGCTCTGAAGCACACAAACTTGGAAGCTATGGGCAAAAGACAAAAATCAGGTTTAATGTACTCACGGACAAGGAAAAAGATCATAGTGGATGAGGCAAGAAATAAAATTAAGTAGTATTATTTCCTGTGCTAAGTGATCTGACTCACAGAACATCAACAGAAGCTGGATGAATGAGCTCTGAACAGCTGAATAGTATTTTATAGTTGTTAAGGACAAGAAGGACCTCAAGGATGTTATTCAAGATATAAACTGTTACCCCAGATGGGACTTGAACCCACAATCCCTGGCTTAGGAGGCCAGTGCCTTATCCATTAGGCCACTGGGGCACTACATAAGCCTATAGGGGCTCTCTATATTGCAAGAATAAAACTTCGTCTCTACCTAGAACAAGTTTCTGAAATCTCTAATCTCCAGAACAATACAGCACTCCTCAAGAAGGTTAAGCAAAAGCCAAAAGCACTGTGCAAGGACACTGTACAATGATGGTTAAATAGCAATCCTGCTTGAATACTGTGGAAACCTTCACATTCTCCCAAGTCAAATTTGCTAAAACTATCTCAAATTTGTATCCAAGTAAAGGGAAAATACTTACAGGGGGAGGGAAACAGACTATTGAACCAGATGATAACGACCTCAAAAAGGACATTATGAGAAAGCAGAGAGCCTATAGGGAACAAAAAAGGGACTACTCACCAGGGATCCAGGTTTTCCATTTGCCATGGAAAAACACAGACTTTCTCCTTTAAATTAAAAACTCCTAACCCACAGCTCCCTGGACCTGCCAATGCCCCTCACTCCCAAGCCACAACCCCCTCAGCCCTGAAGTTGCCCCTCACTCCCAGCCCACAGCCTCCAACCCCAAGGCCCCACTGTGTGAAGAACGGGGGGATTTCTCCTTTAAAGGAGAAAAACGTGGGAAACTGAGTTTCTCCTTGCAGCCTGACAGAGTTCCAGCCTGCAAGGTGCTGCTTGGAGCTGGAGGGAGTGGAGAGCAGGGGGCAGGGGGCACCACATGCATGTACGTGTGTACACATGCACATGGCAGCCAGGCAGCCGTGGAAAGCAGCTCCTGCAGCTCCCTCCAGGTAAGTCTATAGAGGTGGGGGGGGGGAGTGGGGAGGGGGCACAGGCAGTGGGGCAGCGGGTCATAGGGGATGTGGCAGGGGGGCACAGGTGACATGGCAATAGGGCAGGGTGGGGCACACGGTGTCCCAGATTTCTGCACCCACAGTGGGGTGCAGGGCTGCAGCCGTGCTGGACCAGCTCTGGGCAGGAGTTGCCTCCATGGACCAGCAGGCAGGGCCCAGCACAGGAGGGAGCGCCGCACCACCATGGCCAAGGTGAGGTGGCCCCTGCCTGCCCAGCATCAGCAGAGGGCACAACTCCACACTGTCGCCTCCCTCCCATGCTGGGTCCTGCCCACTGGGCCTGCCAGGCTGCAGCCCCGTGCCATGCACCCCACTGTGGCCGTCCTTCCTCATACACCCACCCGCTTCCTCACACACGGCAGGACTAGAGCCTGGGGGTGGGAGTGAGGGGCAGGTTGGGAGTGAGGCAATGGCAGGGCTGGGGCAGGAGGTTGTGGCTTGGGAGTGAGGGGCAAGAGTATGGGCAGGGCATCAGCATATCAGAGCTGCTCAGTGCCACAAAGCAGCGGGGGAGCAGGGGGGACAGCCACAGCTGGATCCGCATCCTGGTGAGTGAAGGGTTGGGAGGAACTCTGATTTTCCATGATAAAAAAACCAAAATCAAATGCCAAAATGTATAGGTATTTAGAATTTATTTTATTATAATGATTGAGGCACTTGGTAGGCTTCCAAAATCCTTTAAAATTGTAAATATATCAATAAAACATGGTGTTCAACTGATACCTGTATATAGATAGTGGGGTTCCACGAATTGTGGAAGAATGTGGACAACGGGTTAAAATACAACAGGGGTGTACCAAACAGAGATCATAGCAGCCTAACCTTTAATCAATTTTCTAGGCTAAGAAAAAGGGGTAGATTCTGTCCATCTGCACATCAGTAACGTACCTGATTAGTGTCACATGGGAAATTATTAGTTAAGCTGCAGAGGGAGAACATAATAGAGGACTTGTAAGGTGGGTGAGAAATTGGCTAAAATGTAGCAATGACAACAGGTTGTGTTGAAAGGGGAAATACAAGGCTGGAGGGGGATTATTAGTGGAGTTCCTCAATGGTACCAATATTCATATTTTTAGTAATTACCTTGTGCAAAAAGTAGGTAAATGTTACGGAAACTTGCTGATAACACAGAGAGATAGGAGGCGTCGGTACTGGGCATCATCAGAACATACCGAAATCTGGAGCAATGGAAATGGAATGAAATTCAGTAGTACAAAATGTAATACCCTGCACCTAGAGGCTAACAACATGAACCAACAATATGATATAGCCATATAAAGTTTGCAAAAGCAATCATAGAATGTAAAAACTAAGGTATTTCCAGGAAAGAGAGAAAAGTATTGATGTCAGTGTGTGAAGCCCCACTGAGACCTACCCCAGAATTGTGTATAAAACTCTGGTCCTCCCTGTTCAAGAAGGACAAAGACTTCAATCTGGAACAGGGATGGAGAAAGGGTACATGGATGATCGGGGGAATTAAAAGCCATATGAGACGCAGGCAGAAGACTCCCTTAAACAAGACTGACTCAGAGCGCTTGGCTTGTTTAGTCTAAAATGAAGGCTGAAATGGGGTAGGAGTTTTGTTTGTAGATACCCCAGGGTGGTAAATACCAAAAAAAGAGGGAAAGGCTCTATTCAAGCTGAACAACAACGTTGGTGCAAGGAGACAGGGATATGAACTGGCCATAAATAAATAAAGGCTGGAAATTACAATGAAGTTTCTAACCAGCAGAACAATAAGGCTCTTGAAGAGCCTTTCAGCCAAGAGCAGAGGCAAAAATCAGGCAAGGTGGGGATGGATCATTTTATAAAGGTGTAACTCTGCATATAGGTGTTTTTGATCGTGTGGTCTGGTACTAGAGCTCTGTTCCACTATGGATTTGCACACACTCATTAGGCATGCAGAGACAAAAGCTTAAGAGCCGGTGTGTGCCTATACCCTGGTTTGGATCCCTAGAAATAGTTGTGTGGGGGATCAGAAGGCTCTGGGACAGTTGGGGAGTTGAGAAGAAAAGCTTTAGGGCTGGGACTGTAGAGCCCAAAGAGGCCAGGGAGACTCCAGTGCAGTCACCCTTCGGGGGCAGTCTTACTGGGCATCTATACATGTGGTCTGGGGTGGAAGGGGGGAGGGGCGCTTTAATTAGAATGGCTCTGAGAGCTGCTCTAATTAAGGCACTCGTAACCTCTTATGTATTCAGCATCCTGAGCTTCAAAATGGCAGTGGGGCACTCCAACCAAAACTCATTCGACGAGTTTTAGTTAAAGCACACCCACTGCAATTTTGAAATGCAGGGACGCTCAATACATGTGATCCAGAGGCTGCTAGAACATGCTAATTAGCACACTCCAGCACATTCGCAGCAGATTCGATTAATCCAGTCTGCTCTGAGGTGTGCTAATTAGCACACCTCAGAGCAGACTGGATTAATCGAATCTGCTGCGAATGTGCTGGAGTGTGCTAATTAGCACACTCCAGCACATTCGCAGCAGATTCGATTAATCCAGTCTGCTCTGAGGTGTGCTAATTAGCACACCTCAGAGCAGAGGTCCATCATGCGAATAGGTGCCTGCTGAGGCTAATAAACCCTGGCTGGTAGGAGGCAGCTGAAACTACCTTACCAATGAGACCCAGAGCTGACATCCCAGAGGGCCACACTCAGGGCTGACCCCAAGTGCCAGAGCAGCAGAGACCTCATTGATGTACCTCAGCTGCGACACTGAGCAGCAATCATGGAGAAGCAATGGCAGTCCCAAATGGTGCTCCCTAAGTGGCAGTGGCATCCGCAAACGGCAGCCCTGAGCTAGAAGAGGCAGCGATCCTGGGATGTGGCAGAGATCTGAGTGGCACTTGCCAAACCAGCAGCAGGAGATGACCTGAGAAGGTTTCAAGGTGCTCAATATTTGGGGTATTTGCTGTTTTGGAGTTATAATAACTTAATAATTATAATAGCCTATTATAGTATAATAGTTGAAGGGGGGGTTAGATAAGGATCGATTCTTTTTATTATTTATTTTCCTGTAATAAACCATCCTATTTGTTCCAATTGCTTGTACTGTTCTTTTAGGTCCCTCAGTTAGGTAGGTTTTCCCAGATTGATGGGTATGGGCTTGAGCCAACCCCTTCATCCTGCTCATATTTGAACCTGGCCCTTTTACTGCTACCAGAGCCTGCCAGAAGGATTACAAAAGAAATGATATGACATGGTAGGTTGCAAACTGGAACTGGACTTCATAACCCACCTCTATGTTGCCAGGAGATTGCCAGGAGAGAAAGAACCTTAGACCCAAATATCTGGTGGGCAGTAACATAAATAAAGGATAATACCTGGTATGCAGCTAATAAAGTAGATAATGTCGACATGGATTTGTGCTGTGAGCATGCTTAGATGATCAGAAACACCGGTGTCTGCATTGCTTTGAAGGAAAGTCTTTCTTTAAGAGGCAGTTGGACCAGTTGTGTTGTGTGCACACATGTGCAAGGCTGAGCAGGTAGAACTCAGACACCGAATAAAGCAGACTTCTGGGAGACTCCTTGGCTCTGAGTGATTTCAGTAAGGACCAGGGTAACATTGATTTAGAAATGCCTTTGATTGAAAGAATGGAGCATTTACAAGTCCCAGAGTTTGAATTTTCTGAACATAGGGAATAAAACAAGAACGTTTACAAGATGCTTCATTTCATCAGCAATGGGTGCCTGAAAAAAAAGAGATGGGCAGGAAGCGCCTGGTTTCTAACCAGAATTGGTTGTGAAGCATTTGATGTTTTGAATAGTTTTTATTTAACTCTTAGAGAAGAATCTAGCTATGATGTCATAATGCAGAACCTTGATGGATAAAGCATTTGGTGAAACTGAAATATATCAGATAAATGCTTTTTAAAAGAGTACAGAAAGAAGAAGAAAAACAGAGCAGCTGGTTATGGATGGGGAGGCTGAAAAGCCAGTTTTGCAATCCTGCCACCTTCGCCGAGTGTCTGAGAGGAGACATGATTGTGATTGGAATCCAGACACAAAAAACTCAGAGACACTACTGGGAAACCACGAAGTAACCCTTGATAAAGCAAGTCAGCAGACAAAAGAAATCCATTTTTCCAGAATAAAGTTTATGGAGGCTGCTCTGAAACTCTGCATGTGAGCGTATCCAAAACAGTACAAGAAATATTAGAAGAAAAATGAGAGGCAATAAGGCATCCAGGTTCAAAATAAATAAGAACCGGGTTGAGGAAATACATAGATTGTGGAAAACACAATCACAGTATTGCCTGGCATTTGCAAAAACAAGATGTGAGAACTGCAGTGGATACAGCATTTGGCCAGACTTCGCAAGGACCAGTTGAGTATGCACACGAATGCAGAAACACCACCACCGCTGGCTCAGAAGAGCTCTTCCTGAGTGCAATGGACAATGATGCTGCAGAGGATGACTGGATTATTGACCTGAAAAAGCAAATGGGATGTTTTTTAATTTTAAATTGGACACAGGTGCACAAATCAGTGCGTGCCAGAAACAGTGCTATAAGCACTGAAAGAAAAGCCACAGGCAGTAGAAGGTAAATGGATAAAATTCCACGCTTACGGTGCTGAGCTTCTCCACACTAATGGAGCATGTCAACTAAATGCAACTGACAAACAACAAATTGAAAAAGATCTCATTCTTTGTAGCATCTGGGGGAAAAATAGCAATTATTGAATTAAAACTGTGTCAAGCCCTTAGTCTCATCAAACAGGTGCACTCACTGAAGGAACATGCAACCATTGAGGAAGGTTTAAAGCAGACATCCCAGGTGCTAGGGAAACTCAACAGTCTACAAAACAGAGCGGAAACACCCCACCAAGCCCTAGCAAAGTTCTTGCCTTAAGGTACAAGCTAAGGAGTAGAAGAGCTGGCAGAAGGGATGTACTCTGGTCATACTAGGCTATTGTACAAAACAAAGTCCCAACCCCACCAATCCCACATGTAGAAGAAGCTGACTGCCACAACTGCATTTCATGTTAAACGTGACCTAGGAGCGAAGGCATCTGTGCCTTGTGTGCCAGAAGACCTGACCTCAAGTGGCCTAGCAGCAGTCCTCTGTCTGCCTTCAGCCTTCACTTCATGCAGGTGTGGCTCTGTTTCATAATGAACTACCCCAGGTGCAGCTTGTGATTCCTTACCTTCCAGTAGATGTTGAGTAGCATACTGTAGCATTGGCTTATTCTAGTAGTCTTCAGAAAAAAAGCTTTTAGTGGGAGGATCTTCTGAGGACTGTTACTTGTGGAAGAGCTCTCATTTCAATCCAGCTTGTAAAACCTCAGTAGCATTCAGGATTGCTTGCTGTAGGTTCCACTAATGCATGTATAACTAAGGGCTCATTTGACTGATACGAATACATTTACTTCGAAATCTGTCACAGTATTGGCAGCCCAGCTTGATGTGCATTAATGTTCTCTGAGAGTGCTTTTGCATGCTGCCTTTGGAAAGGAGGATGCTAAGCAAAAGTTTTCATGGAAAACATAAGTAACTGAAAGTAAATGTATTGATGCCTCTCTATTCTTCCCATTCAAAAAGTGCTAAATAATATAAAACATCATACCAAGATGTATGCAACTTACGTAACAAACACGATGTATCTATTAATATTTAATGAAGGTTGTCAACATATGGGGGTCTGAACGCGACTACTGCATGAATAGTTAAAGATCCTTGTTTCTAAATTCCCTAATACCTCAGATGTGCTGCCTTGGACAGGCAAACTGATATTTTGGCTTCACCGGTGGCTCAGGTCTTCATGGGGAGGGAGGGGCCAAAAGCCGGATAATAAAGTTTGTCAATCCTGTATTGCTGAGATATATGGAGGAAAAATTCTTCCTTACTCTTAGTGATGGTCAGTCTGGTATCGAACCCTGAAATCTCTTAAAGATTACTGCATCTTCTACACATATTTAGTAGGGCTGTGCGAAACAGCACCATTTCATTTCAACTTCCATTTCACCATTTAGATGAAACAGTGTTTCATTTCAAGTTTCGTTTAATTTCAAAGCACTGTCCCGTTTCGTTTTGTCAAAACCGTTTCGACTCGTTTTGATGTTTCGCCCATAGGCTATAATGAAGAAGCACAAAACTGCCTATAACTTTGTCACTTCTTGCCTGATTTAGATGGAATTTGCAAGAATGGTAGCCCCTGCTGAGGCCATGAAGCCTGCCAGGTTTCAAGGAGATAGGCCCAGGGGTTTATGGGAAGCTGCACCTGAGGCTGCTGGCAAGCAAAACTCGTGACATGAGTGATTTCGTGTGTGTGTTCAGGTGCAGTGGGGTGAAAACTGCAGGGATGGTGGCCCCTGCTGAGGCCATGAAGCCTGCCACATTTCAAGGAGATAGGTGCAGGGATTTTGGGTAAACTGCACCTCAAACTGTTCAGAACAAAACTTGCATCACTTGTAAGTGTGAAGGCACAGAGAAAGCTCAGTTCAAACGACGCTGCTTTTTATGCTGTTTTCCCATCCTCCCCCAGAGCACCGGGATTGGAAGGGGCCTCAGGGAAGGATCACAGTCACTGCCCAGCTACACAGTCATTGTCAGAGTAGTCCTTCCCCCTCCATCTCCATCGTTTCTCTTTAGCTGCAAGCAAGCCCAGCTTTGAAACTTGAAATGTTTAAAAACTTTTGAAACTTTCAACTGCTCTCGTTTCATTTCAAGGCTGCTTCGAAGCCTTTCATTTAGCTTCAATTTTGCTGTTTCGCACTCGAAACAAATTGAAAAGAAACACTCGGTGTAATTTCACACAGCCCTAATATTTAGCAGTGCCTTATTTTATAAACAAACTCAGTAAATGCTCGAAGCAGAAGGATTCAGAAAAATCACCCAGAGCCCAGGAGTCTGACCAAGGCCTGCTCTCGTTTAGTGTCTCAGTTCCAGTCAGGATTTCATAACACAAGGCTCAATACTAGACTCAATGGCCTCATGTCAGAGCCATTGAAAGGTCTAGCTCTTCCCATCTCCCTTCTCTAGCTGGACACACCAATAGTAACAAATAATGATAACTTAAACCTAATTCCAAACACTTACAATTAACCTTTTAAGTAAAACTAACTACTAATAATATCCTGCCTTTGAGGTGTTCCAAATTGTTTTGTAGACCCACCTCAGACACCAGCAATGCCATCATCAGGTTGTGGGGTGTTAATTAGCTCTGGTTATCTCAGGTCATGGAACTCTGTTATTTCAACCTGCTATGGCTGTTCCCTCTTGCTTTGCAAGAAAGATACCTGGCCCAATGGCCCCTACTTACCCCATTTCTGGGATTTTAAAATGGGTGTCACCTGTTTCTTTACAGTTTGGGTCTGCCTTGGTTGACCACCTCAGACAGCAGGATCTGCCCCCCACCTCCACTTCTGCCTGTTTGTCTGTCTGTCCTAAGGCTCTGGGCACGCATGAACATTTGGCCCGGAGCATTAAGGACAGACAGACAGAAGTGGTAAGGCTTTTATTATATTAGAATTAAAGCCATGACGCAATGCATGAGGAAAATTCAAGAGTGAAAGTATAAGTCAAGAGAAGACAAAGCAAAAGAGGTGCAAAATTTTTCTGACAGCCATAACATGCATAGTTTCTTCAGTGCAACCAAAGCTATTTTTAAGCCAAATACACAAGGAGCTAGCCCTCTGAGGTCCAAGGATGAAACACTCTTGAAAGACAGCTCCACCATCAATGCTCACTGGAAGGAGCCTTTTCAAGAGTTCCTGAACGGAGACTAATGTCAAAGGCAATACCATCAATGCCATTTCACAACCCCCCCATTAAGGACTACCTTTTAGAGAGTAGTCATTGGGAGGCCTTTGAAAGCTATTTAGCAGATCAAGAACAACAAGGCTTGTGGTCCTGATGGAATACCAGCTAAAATTTATCAGCAAGGTGGAAGAAACTACTCACACCAACCACACATCGTTATGAAAATCTGGAACCATGAACAGATTCCCAGTGACTTAAGAAATGCCAGAATCATTACCATGTTCAAGGGAAGAGATAGATTGAATTGCAGCAGTTATCGTGGTACTGCACTCCTGTGCATAGCTCGGAAGATCCTTACCCACATTCTTTTCAATAAACTCACTTTCCTCACTGAGAAGATTCTACTGAGTCCCAATGTGTTTTCAAACCATCAGACCAACAGGTATTATCCGTGTTTATTGACAGCTGCAGAAAAAGTGCTTTGAGCAACACCGAGATCTTTAAATACCCTTCATTGACCTAAGACCTTTAATTCAATCATTAGAGGGGCCCTATGTAAAATTCTACTGAGATTGGGATACCTGCCGAAATTTGTTACCATCATCAGACTTCTTCATGGGGACATAATAGCAACCATCCTAAGCAATGGCTCAGAAACAGACCCTTTCACTTTTAGAACTGGAGTCAAGCAAGGATGTGTGATTGAACCAACACTTGTTTCCATCTATATCACAGCTATTCCTCATCTCATTGCTGATAGACTTCTATCTGGAGTCTGTATCCAGTATCACATGGACAGGAGTCTCTTTAACATCAACCGGTTGCATTCCAAATGCAAGATAATCAACACCTCTATTACTGATCTTCAATATGCTGATGATTGTGTCATGTGTACCCACTCAATTGAAGAGCTCCAAGTCACTCTTGATTGCTTCTGTAAAGCACATGAACTGCTTGGAGTCACTGTCAATGTCATGAAAACTAAGTTATTTTACCAACCCCTCTAAACCAACCAGATGCTCCTCCATATATTGCAATTAGAGGGCAGTCCTTGGGGAATGCTGAACATTTCTTCTACCTGGCTAGCCAGCTTTCCCAAAAACAAAATACAGAGGATGATATTCAACACGGTCCAAAGGCAGCACTGGCAGATGTTATGCATCTCTGAAATTATGTCTTCAGTGATCATGACCTGAGGACCAACATGAACTTCTTGTCTACCAGGCTGTTGTCATCCCTACCCAGTTGTATGGGTGTGGAACTTAGACAACATACTGGAAACACTTGAAAGCTTACCATCAATGATGCCCTCAGAAAATCTTCTGTATCAATTGGAAGAATAGTAAAATGAATGCCAGCATTCTGGCTCAAGTAAAAACCGCCAGTATTGAAGTCATGTTTATATGGCACAGACTCTATTGGACAGGATGTCATAAGGATGACTGACAACCAGCTTCCAAAACGTGTCCTATGCTTCCAACTCACTAATGGTCAGCACTCCCGAGGTGGGCGAAAAAGGAGAAAGCCAATCTGAAGAAATGGTATATTAACATCAATAACTGGTGCTTGTAGAAGAAGTCATTGATCATTTTGAGCAAACTTACCTCACAATGGAGGCAGATAGATGAGAGAGACAAAGAGAAAGAACTGTGACCTGACATGGCCAGGATCTACTCCCTTATCCCAGAATGATTTGCCAGGCCTGCAGTCACAAATGCAGGTCTCACATGGGCCTCCTCAGTCATCTGCAGACTCACCGATGACTTCCCTGTTTACTGGAAGACTGTCCTCTTCGTATTGACATCTGCTGCCACTGCTGCCACCACCTTTGCTCCAAAAACTTTGTCCTGTATTTTTGGCAGATGTGACAAGTCTTCAGAGCTTCCTTAATGTTGCTCTTTGTTTGAGGCCAGTATAAGCTATAGCTGGCCTTTCTATTAGATATTTTTAAATTCCTTATGACATGCATATATGTGTTTTAACACAATACTTTTGTTAACGTGTTAGAAATAACCATTCTGGGGCCTTTTCAACAAAGAAATCTCTAGTTCTGTGTGTTTCCCCCTTAAACTGATAATAGAGGCTGGGAACATGGTGTCCCTCTACTAGCGACAATTTAATTTACTTTTCAGCACAGTTTTCTCTTCCAGCAGTGGCATAACTAATTAAAATCCATGTTTAACTGGGAATGGACAAGTTGTTTTGTATTGCTGTGTTTAATCATGCTGATATGGGCATAATCTAGCCCTGGACTTTATTTCACTGCACTCTCGTGCATACAGCCAATTACCATGGAGCAGGTTTCATACTCCAAAGCCCCACCCTTTTTTTCTCCACTGTGATTTGTTCATACTTTTACACAAGTCCATTTCATTTATTGTCTGAATGATCAGCATCCCATAACAGGACCTGCCACATAATATAAGAACTGGTTCCAAGGTGGTGTGAATGTTCCCCTGGTGTTAGGCATGTAAACTCTTTGATCAATAATCAGAGTAGTCAGTCCTTTAAAGCAAAGGGCAAGGGTGGGAGTGCAATGGCTGGAGCACTCACATGGGCAGTAGGAGAGAAGGGCTGAAGTGCCTCCTCTGTCTCAGGCAATTTAAAACCAGGCTATAGTCTATTTTTTATGCCAGAAAGACAATGAGTAAGTGAAAACAACTCTCACTTTGGGGATGGGGTGACCTGCATTCTAGTTTCCTGCTCCAATGAATGTTTTAGCAAAGTGTAAGAGCTCAAAAGAGACTGAGTGGCCTACTCAGAATAGCATTAGATATGTCTACACTATAGTGTCACACTGCTGCACTGCCAGGGAAACAGGCCCTGCCTGCCCACTCTGGCTCCAGAAATGAAGGAGTAAGGATGCCCAGAGGGTGCTCCAACCTGCTGCTCTTAATCACACTGGAAGCTGTGGTCTGAAGCACGATCATGGGTGCGCTCACCATCTCATATTCAGGATCAGCATGCATAGAGATGGCGGGTGTAGAAAAGGTTTATTTCCTGGCGGTGTGACTGAGCGCTGCCCTACTGCAGTCTAGACCTACCCTGAGAGCCTTGTGGTTGCAGCATTTTCCTTAGAGGTGAGGAAAATGGATTCATGTCCTTTCAAGTAGAGAAGGGCATTGAGCCCATTGCTTATGAGCAGTGCATGTTGTACACAGGATCATCAACAGGTGCTGAGGGAATGTAGGTGTCACAACCCAAAGTTGTGGTTTTTTGTTTTTGTGTGCTTCGGCACCGCTAAATTATGTTCCCACCAAATTGCAGCTTCTTTACACGGTGGAGTTTTCTTTTGCAATAGGAGAACCCGCGTACAAAAGAGTATTTCCCGCCGTTTATAGCCTTCTTTGCGTGGTGCATTTCTTTTGCATCATAGTGATGCATGGTGCAAAGGAGTTCCCGCCATTTGTATTAAGATTTGCGCCACATTATTGGCCGATCTTAATATAGGCACACGTGGCAGCTAGCGATTGGCTTTGTTGCCCCATAAAAAGGTTGGGCGGGTTTCCGCC